>NC_057815.1:72537761-72848682 GCF_910594005.1 Cervus elaphus | reverse complement strand
GCAGAGAAAGAAAACATTCCTCAAAGCAAAGAAGCCTGTAGGAGAGGCAGAGAAGGGGAAAGTTTGGGATATAGATGAAAAAAAACAGCAAGTAGCTCTGTTGGGATGGGACACAGTAATAAAACAAGATAACAGGAAATAAATTTGGAAAGACAGAGGACTCAGACCTACTGAGTGTAAAATCAGAGTAGGTAGACATGCTCTTTTAACAGATGAAACTCCAATTATACTTATTGCAAATGAGAGTTGGGTCATAACCCCCTTCTTTTTTAATTTATGTTTCATGAACATGATTCAGTTGTTAGAAGAACGGGCTGCTTGCCTACTTACCAAAGGGAACCTGGCAGCCTCCTCTATGCTGATGACAGTTTTATTTTTATAAACTGGGAGTGGCTTTGAGCAAAGGATGGATTCTTTCTGCTAATTACCAGATACTTTATTCTTTGTATACTATACAAAAGTAGAGACCAGTTTATTTGATATTCATTCTTTCATTTTAAATACAGGCTTAAATGTTGACTTATAGAACTCTATACAACTGGACGGTTTTTCAACTATCTGGGGGACACTTGCTATCTGCTCTTGCAAAATGGTAGAGCCTGTTGCACATTCTTCAGGGAATAAACGGAGATGATTTTACAGCTGAAGCAGCTAAAAGATGTAATTGTAGTAACTATTGTGATTGAGAGAACCAATTGTGAGAGCCTATGATGTGACAGACTCTTTGAACCATGAACTGTGTAGCCCGCCAGGCTTCTCTGTCCACGGAACTTCCCAGGCAAGATAACTGGAATGGGTTGCCATTTCCTCCTCCAGGGACAGACATTGTGTAAACTCTTATTTAATTCTTCATTCTGTAAATGTTAATGGAACACCTACTACGTAGAAGATGTGCTAAGCACTGTGATAGAAGGTCAGTAATGAGAAATAGGTTTCAACTTTCAAGAAGCATAGAGTCCACTGGGGGGATTAGTCAAATGATCATAAAGTTATAAATTGACAACAGAGCTGTACAGGAACAATGACAAGGTTCCTGGGAAACATATAAAAAAGGGAAGAACCCAACTCAGACTGTGAGGTCAAGAAAGACCGACTCAGGAAGATCAGTAAACAAAAGTGGGTTGCGTAGAAGGAGAAACATTCTAATCAAAGGAAACACAAAAGCTCAGAAGCAGTCAGGGAGTGTGGCATGTCTGAAGAATTCAAAGAGAGCCAGTAAGTTCAAAACCAAAGAAAGGTGGAGAGAAGAATGTGTGATGAGAGATAGGTAAGGTGAGATAAGGGTAAGAATTTAGTATAAATCTATGAACAAAGAGAAAACAGAAAGGTTTGAAGTTTGGAGAGTTTAGACAAAGGAAATCTGATGAGATTTCCATTGTGAGAATGTTAATTTCACTGCAGTGTAGAAATAGAGAGAAAGAAGGCCAGGTTGTTGGTGTGAATTCTTTAAAAGCTGTCACAGTTACTTGGGCAGGAGCCAAGGGTCTATACTAAGGAACATGTAGGAGACATAAAGGGAAGAGAGTGAGGTGAGTGGTTCTGATAGATGTGTATGTGGTGACACTGGCCAGATCGAAGGATTTGAGGAAGATGAAGAAAGCAAGAGAGATGTTAAGCATAAAATGTAGATTCTAAAATACAGAACTGGATATACAGTGGTGCAAGTCATCCCCAAGGGGCATAAGAAACCTGGAAGGAGTCTGATTTTGACAGAAAGGAGCAACAATCTCCTCCTAAATCCCCTATGATATAATGTGTTTGCTAGTTCGATTTTACAGATGAGGAATCTGAGACTCATAAGGAAAATAACCTTAGTTTCTCTCTTTATAAATGACAAAGCCAAGATTGGAGCTTTGGTTTAAGACTCAAAAGGCTTGAGATTATTTTTTTAGGCAAATACATCAACTTACGGATTTTAAGGTACAGAACTCTGACTGACTACTTAATAACATTACTACAAGAATCAAAGGAGTCCATGATCTGAGCCACAGTCAGCTCCCAGTCTTGTTTTTGCTGACTGTATAGAGCTTCTCCATCTTTGGCTGTAAAGAATATAATCAATCTGATTTCAGTGTTGGCCATCTGGTGATGTCCATGTGTAGAATCTTCTCTTGTGTTGTTGGAAAAGGGTGTTTGCTATGACCAGTGCGTTCTGTTGGCAAAACTCTATTAGCCTTTGCCCTGCTTCATTCCGTACTCCAAGGCCAAATTTGTCTGTTACTTCAGGTGTTTCTTGACTTCCTACTTTTGCATTCCAGTCCCCTATAATGAAAAGGACATCTTTTTTGGGTGTTAGTTCTAAAAGGTCTTGTAGGTCTTCATAGAACCATTCAACTTCAGCTTCTTCAGCGTTACTGGTTGGGGCATAGGCTTGGATTACCGTGATATTGAATGGTTTGCCTTGAAAATGAACAGAGATCATTCTGTCATTTTTGAGATTGCATCCAAGTACTGCATTTCAGACTCTTTTGTTGACCATGATGGCTACTCCATTTCTTCTAAGGGATTCCTGTCCACAGTAGTAGATATAATGGTCATCTGAGTTAAATTCACCCATTCCAGTCCATTTTAGTTCGCTGATTCCTAGAGTGTTGACATTCACTCTTGCCATCTCCTGTTTGACCACTTCCAATTTGCCTTGATTCATGGACCTAACATTCCAGGTTCCCATGCAATGTTGCTCTTTACAGCATCAGACCTTGCTTCTATCACCAGTCATATCCACAACTGGGTATTGTTTTTGCTTTGGCTCCATCCCTTCATTCTTTCTGGAGTTAATTCTCCACTGATCTCCAGTAGCACATTAGGCACCTGCCGACCTGGGGAGTTCCTCTTTCAGTACCCTATCATTTTGCCTTTTCATACTGTTCATGGGGTTCTCAAGGCAAGAATACTGAAGTGGTTTGCCATTCCCTTCTCCAGTGGACCACATTCTGTCAGACCCCTCCACCGTGACCTGACCGTCTTCGGTGGCCCCACATGGCATGGCTTAGTTTCACTGAGTTAGACAAGGCTGTGGCCCATGTGATCAGATTGGCTAGTTTTCTGTGATTATGGTTTTAGTGTGTCTGCCCTCTGATGCCCTCTCACACCACCTACCGTCCCACTTGGGTTTCTCTTACCTTGGATGTGGGGTATCTCTTCACAGCTGCTCCAACAAAGCTCAGCCACTGCTCAAAATGCTGCACTCAATATGCCAGCAAATTTGGAAAATTCAGTAGTGGCCACAGGACTGGAAAAGGTCAGT
Organism: Cervus elaphus; assembly: GCF_910594005.1. Taxonomy (NCBI): domain Eukaryota; kingdom Metazoa; phylum Chordata; class Mammalia; order Artiodactyla; family Cervidae; genus Cervus; species Cervus elaphus. The sequence continues at coordinate 72,845,435 of NC_057815.1, read as the reverse complement.
ATTCATTCCAATCCCTAAGAAAGGCAATCCCAAAGATTGCTCAAACTACCACACAGTTGCACTCATCTCACATGCTAGGAAAGTAATGCTCAAAATTCTCCAAGCCAGACTTCAGCAATACGTGAACAGTGAACTTCCAGATGTTCAAGGTGGTTTTAGAAAAGGCAGAGGAACCAGAGATCAAATTACCAACATCCGCTGGATCATCGAAAAAGCAAGAGAGTTCCAGAAAAACATCTATTTCTGCTTTATTGACTATGCCAAAGCCTTCAACTGTGTGGATCACAATAAACTGTGGAAAATTCTGAAAGAGATGGGAATACAAGACTATCTGACCTGCCTCTTGAGAAATCTGTATGCAGGTCAGGAGGCAACAGTTAGAACTGGACATGGAACAACAGACTGGTTCCAAATAGGAAAAGGAGTACAGCAAGGCTGTATATTGTCACCCTACTTATTTAACTTATATGCAGAGTATATCATGAAAAACGCTGGGCTGGAGGAAGCACAAGCTGAAATCAAGATTGCTGGGAGAAATATCAGTAACCTCAGATATGCAGATGACACCACCCTTATGGCACAAAGTGAAGATGAACTAAGAAGCCTCTTGATGAAAGTGAAAGAGGAGAGTGAAAAAGTTGGCTTAAAGCTCAACATTCAGAAAACTAAGACCATGGCATCTGGTCCCATCACTTCATGGGAAATAGATGGGGAGACAGTGGAAACAGTGTCAGACTTTATTTTTGGGGCTCCAAAATCACCACAGATGGTGATTGCAACCATGAAATTAAAAGACGCTTGCTCCTTGGTAGGAAAGTTATGACCAACCTAGATAGCATATTAAAACGCAGAGACATTACTTTGCCAACAAAGGTCCATCTAGTCAAGGCTATGGCTTTTCCAGTGGTCATGTATGGATGTGAGAGTTGGACTGTGAAGAAAGCTGAGCGCCGAAGAATTGATGCTTTTGAACTATGGTGTTGGAGAAGACTCTTGAGAGTCCCTTGGACTGCAAGGAGATCCAACCAGTCTATCCTAAAGGAAATCAGTCCTGAATATTCATTGGAAGGACTGATGCTGAAGCTGAAACTCCAGTACTTTGGCCACGTGATGTGAAGAGCTGACTCATTGGAAAAGACCCTGATGCTGGGAGGGATTGGGGGCAGGAGGAGGAGGGGATGACAGAGGATGAGATGGCTGGATGGCATCACTGACTCGATGGACATGGGTTTGAGTAGACTCCAGGAGTTGGTGATGGACAGGGAGGCCTGGAGTGCTGCGCTTCATGGGGTCACAAGGAGTCAGACATGACTGAGCAACTGAACTGAACTGAACAAGAATCAAAGGGCTTGAAAGGATGAAGCAGTACCTGACACACAGTAAGAACTCAATAAAGACTAGCTATTGTTATTATTACTATTATTAATTATATCTGGATTTGGGACTTGCTCACTTACAGCTTGTTTCCTTACAGGATTATCTCCTTCCTCAGAAATGCCTTTGCTTTTCTCCTCTATTGATCCATCATTTCTTCATGCAAAGCTCCATTTAAGATTCATTAACTCAGAAAAATCTGCCAGCAAAATCTCATCTATTATTTCCTTCAACAAATATATGTCTATTCCTGTTCTAGGTACAGAGTACACCAGTCAACCAAAGTTGTTGCTTTCTTAGATCTTACATTCTAGTGAAGAAAGATAGTTACTAGATCAGTAAACATTTTAATTATATGACCTGATATAATTTGTCTTTTGCCATGCAGTATAAATGTTATTTGGGGCTTTCCAGGTGGCACAGTGGTAAAAAATCTGCCTGCCAATGCAGAGATACTGTTTCAATCCTTCCTGGGTCAGATAGGTCCCCTGGAGTAGGAAATGACAACCCACTCCAATATTCTTGCCTGGAAAATTCCATGGAGAGAGGAGCCTGGGATCTGCAGTCCATGGGATCTCAAAGAGTTGGCCATGACTAAGTGACTGAGCATGCACATGATAAATCCTGTTTAAAAATGAAACAAAGAAAAAAGGGTACAGAGAGTTGTGGTAGGATAGAGCTGCTATTTCATCTTAGGTAGTCAAGGAAAGAGCCTTGACAATTTGCCATGTGAGTAGATAACCAAATGAAGCCACAGGGTAAAGGAGAGAAGCACGATGGACTGTGCTTGATCTCATCAAGGAAAAAGAAGGTGGTTGATGTGACTGAGATAGCAAGGAAAAGAGAAAGAGTTGGAGATGAGGTAGAGTCAGATGATGAGCCAAGAAAGGGACATTGGAATCTATTCTGGAGTGTTTTAAGAGAGAAGAAAGGTGATCTCATTTTGGTTTTACATTTGAAACCCTCTCACTCTGTGTTGATATAATACATATATACAATAGAATATTTAATTAAAAAGAATGAAATAATGCCATTTGCAGCAGCATGGATGGACCTAGAGATTATCATACTGAGTGAAGTCAGACAGAGGAGAAATATTGTATTCCCTTATATGTGGTGCATGCAGGTCAGGAAGCAACAGTTAGAACTGGACATGGAACAAGAGACTAGTTCCAAATAGGAAAAGGAGTACATCAAGGCTGTATATTGTCACCCTGCTTATTTAACTTATATGCAGAGTACATCATGAAAAACCCTGGGCTGGAGGAAGCACAAGCTGGAATCAAGATTGCCAGGAGAAATATCAGTAACCTCAGATATGCAGATGACACCACCCTTATGGCACAAAGTGAAGATGAACTAAAGAGCCTCTTGATGAAAATGAAAGAGGAGAGTGAAAAAGTTGGTTTAAAGCTCAACATTCAGAAAACTAAGATCATGGCATCCAGTCCCATCACTACATGGCAAATAGATGGGGAAACAGTGGAAACAGTGGCTGACTTTATTTTGGGGGGCTCCAAAATCACTGCAGATGGTGATTGCAACCATGAAATGAAAAGACGCTTACTCCTTGGAAGGAAAGTTATGACCAACCTAGACAGCATATTAAAAAGCAGAGACATTACTTTGTCAACAAAGGTCCATCTAGTCAAGGCTATGGTTTTTCCAGTGGTCATGTATGGATGTGAGAGTTGGACTGTGAAGAAAGCTGAGCACCGAAGAATTGATGCTTTTGAACTATGATGTTGGAGAAGACTCTTTAGAGTCCCTTGGACTGCAAGGAGATCCAACCAGTCTATCCTAAAGGAGATCAGTCCTGGGTGTTCATTGGAAGGACTGATGTTGAAGCTGAAGCTACAATACTTTGGCCACGTGATGCGAAGAGCTGACTCATTGGAAAAGACCCTGATGCTGGGAAAAATTGAAGGCAGGAAGAGAAGGGGACGACAGAGGATAAGATGGTTAGATGGCATCACCAACTCAATGGACATGGGTTTGTGTGGACTCCAGGAGTTGGTGATGGACAGGGAGGCCTGGAGTGCTGCGGTTCATGGGGTCACAAAGAGTCAGACACAACTGAGCAACTGAACTGAACTGATATGTGGAATCTAAAAGGAAATGATACAAATGAACTGAATTACGAAAGAGAAAGAGACTCACAGACTTAGAGAACAAACTTATGGTTGCCCGGCTGGGGAAGAGGGGAAGAATAGTGGGGAAGGGATTGATAGGGAGTTTGGGATGGACATGTACATACTGCTATCTTTAAAATGCATAACCAACAAGGACCTACTGCATAACATATGGAACTCTGCTCAATGTTATGTGGCAGCCTGGATGGAAAGGAAGTTTAGGGGAGAATGAACACATGTGTTGTTGTTATTCAGTCACTAAGTCATGTCTGACTCTCTTGTGACCGCATGGAATGTAGCTTGCCAGGCTCCTCTGTCCATGGGATTTCCCAGGCAAGAATACTGGAGTGGGTTGCCAGTTCCTTCTCCAGGGGGTCTTCCCAATTCAGGAATCGAATCCACATCTCCTACATTGCAGGGGAATTCTTTATCAATGAACCACTGGGGAAGCCCGGATACATGTAAGTGTATGGTCTAATCCCTTCGCTGTTCACCTAAAACTACCATTGTTAATTGGCTATACCCAATACAAAATAAAAAGTTTAAAAAACACAAAAAAGCACTATCACTCTGGCTGCCACAGAGAATCGAGAGTAGGAAGGTAAGGGTGTAAACAAGGAGTAGAACAGTATCCAGGGGAGAGATGGTTTTGGATTGACCTGGGTGATAGCACTGGGAATAGTAAGGTATGATCAAATCTGAAATACGTTTCAAAGATCCAGACTCTATGATTAGTTAATAGATTAGCTGTAGATAAGATGTAGAATATGAAAGTAAGAAAGACATCATGTATTTTACACCAAGGTTTGGGGACTAAGTGGCCAAAAGGATGGGGTAACTACGTACTGTAATGAAGGAGATTGTGAGAGGAGAGGGTTTTGGAAGAAAAAGGAAGAGTTTAGCTTCGAACAAATTAAGATGTAGATGGCTATTACACATGGGAGTGGGGATGTCCAACAGGAAGCTAGACAGAAATGACAGTAATTCGGGGGAGAAGTCAGAACTTAAAAATCTGAAGTCATCACCTTCAAGGTAACATTTATAACTAAGAACTGAATGATATCACCTAGAAAAATGTCGAATGAGAAGAGGACCAGGTCCTCGGTTACCCCCAACATCTGGAGTTGGGGGAGAATAGGGGCAAAGGAATGGCATAGAGTCCCATCACTTCATGGCAAATAGATGGGGAAACAATGGAAATAGTGACACACTTTATTTTCTTGGGCTCCAAAATCACTGCAGATGGTGACTGCAGCTGTGAAACTAAAAGACACTTGCTCCTTGGAAGAAAAGCCTCGACCAACCTAGACCGCATATTAAAAAGCAGAGACATTACTTTGTCAACAAAGGTCCATCTAGTCAAAGTTCTGGTTTCTCCAGGAGTCATGTATGGATGTGAGAGTTGGACCATAAAGAAAGCTGAGCACTGAAGAATTGATGCTTTTGAACTGTGGTGTTGGAGAAGACTCTTGAGAGTCCCTTGGACTGCAAGGAGATCCAACCAGTCTATCCTAAAGGAAATCAGTCCTGAATATTCATTGGAAGGACTGATGCTGAAGCTGAAGCTCCATTACTGTGGCTACCTGAAGCGAAGAACTGACTATTGGAAAAGACTCTGATGCTGGGAAAGATTGAAGGCAAGAGAAGGGGACGACAGAGGGTGAGATGGTTGGGTGGCATCACCAGTCCATGGACATGAGTTTGAGCAAGCTCCAGGAGTTGGTGATGGACAGAGAAGCCTGGTGTGCTGCAGTCCACGGAGTCACAAAGGGTTGGACACGACTGAGTGACTGAACTGACCTGAGGGGCAAAGGAGCCTGAGGTAGGAAGAAAACCAAAGGAGAGTGGTGTCCTGGAGAATGTACTTCAAGGAGGCAGCAGTTTTCTCGAGTGACACAAGAAATAGTTTCTAGGTCCATATGCCTCAAATTGTGTCAGTTTTCTACAGCATTTTTTTCAAAAGCTTACAGAGAATATATTCCAAGATTCACATCTGGCAGCCACGGGGCCAAATTTATCCACAAATATATTTTGTTTGACCAGTTCAGAATTTGTTTTAAAATATTGAATTTGAAAGCCTTTATGTTGGCTATATGCTCTGCAGTTAACTAAAGGTCTTGAAGTTTTGTTTAAAACAGGTATATGTTCCTGGTATTATAAGCATTTATGACAATGATATCAAACACATACATGCTCAACATGGTGATTATTGTATTTAAACTTCTCCTCAGCCATAACGTAAAAACTTTAAAGGCCTGTCCTTTGAAATTTTGAATTCTGCCTAGTTCTAGTGTCTATGGCAATAAGAATTATGGCCTTCAGAAATATTCCATGCTCTAATCTCAGCTCTTTGAATATGCTACCTTCCCTGGCAAAAGGGAGTTAGCTGATGTGATTAAGGTTAATTGGTTGACCTTAAAATAAGGAGATTACCCTGGATTATGGACTGGGCCCCCTGTAATCACATGATCACCTAAAAGTAGGAGAGAAAAGCAGAAAGAGAAGGCAGAGGGACTCAAAAGATGAGAAGAATTTGCTCTTGTTGGTTTGGAAAGGACTACTTAATGAGGAAATGGAGACCTCAGACCTATGACCAAAGAAAATGTATTCTGCCAACAACCTGAATAAATTTAGAAGTTTGTTCCCCTAGAGCCTCCAGAAAAGAAGGCAGCTCTGTTAACACTTTGATGTCAGCTTTTGAGGCCCTGAGCAGAGAATCCAGACAAGTTATCCTGGACTTCCAACCTACAGAACTGATGAGACAATAAATGTTTTAAGCTGCTAAGTGTGTGGTAATTTATTACACAGCAATAGAAAAGGGCTTCTCTCGTGGCTCATGCAGTAAAGAATACGCCTGCAATGTAGGAGACCCGAGTTAAATCCCTGGGTCAGGAAGATCCCCTGCTACCCACTCCAGTATTCTTGCCTGGAGAGTTCCATAGACAGAGGAGCCATGAAGTTGCAAACGGTTGTACACAACTGAGCAACTAACCCGCATAATGGGAAACAAATACGACAACCTTAATGAACTATCAATGTTGAAGTATAAATCTATCTTCCTCTAGAAAGACGTCTTATATCATTCTATCTGATTTTCATCCTCTAAATTTAGAGCTCTTATCTGTACCACCTAGCAACATATTTGTTGCTTGTCTCATCTGGCTATTCTGTTCTCATATATTTCACTCTTCATGTGTATTTTGAAAACTTTCATTTAAAAAACTCAGTTTCTTGAAGGCAGAGACTGAGTCTTCTATTCTCAAAATCAACTTCTGGAAATCTAATCTGGTTAGATCATTGTCCTGTTTAAATTGCTGCATGGATTTCTGTTGCCATCAGCACACACAAAGTTGGTCAGGACCAACACAGATGGCAGAGCGTGATCTGGCTCCTCCTCACCCCAGCTCCATCTCGTGAGGCATCATGGCACCCCCCTACTGGATCTTCAGCCACAGTGGCCTCATCTCAGTCTCTCTTGTTGGCTATTCTCTTTCCTGCTCCAGGGCCTTTGCCCATGCTGTTCCTTCTCTCTTTCCTCCCTTCTGTGCTTGGTAAATTCCAGCTTCTCCTTTAGATCTCAGTTCAATGGTCCCTACTTCTCAAAAGAAGCCTTTTCTGGCCTCTTTTACTAGGTCAGTGAAACTTTTTGTACATTCTCATAGTCTCAATCTTTCCTTATTCAAGCAATTTAATATTTGGATCTATGGCAAACTAATTAATGTCATGTTACCTCCCAGTAAAAATTCTAAGATGGTAGAGAACAATCAGTTTTTGTTGTTATATTCCCAGTTCCTAACAGGATGCCTGCCATATAATAGTTGTTTTAAAAATTTGGGGATGGATAGAGAAATTAGGATTGACATATATGCATATGTTAGGGGAAGCACGCTGATTGAAACCGCCTATCCTGGCCAGGCACCATAGTAACTATTTGCATGAGTTGTTTTACGACGGGAGGTCCTGGTAAGGAACACGGAACTAATAAGCCACCACCAACCGGAAGAGTTCGGGAAAGGTCAAAAGGAGACACCACATGTCCGATCACATCTCAGAATCCTTCTCTCTGGCATCCATCTTGGCTGAACAAGGCGTGCACCACCAGGAAGGACTCTGAGTCAGAATGATTGGCTAAAGACAACCTGGAAACTAATCCCATCACCATAAAACCCAAGACCTTCCAGAAGGAACACAGCCTTGGTAATACCTTGATTTCATCCCAGTGAAACCCATAAAAGATTTCCAATTTGAAAAACTGTAAGATAATAAATCTGTGTTGTTTAAGGCCCTAAATTTGTGACAACTTGTTAACTGGAGCAATAGAAAATGAATACAATAACCTGGACCGTTGCTTTGTCCACAGAAATTCAATACATTTTCTGATTGACTTTAGCTCAAAAATCTTTATTGAGTAAAACTGGATTGTTAACAACCTAGTACAACATGTATAGGATTTAGAGCTGAAAAAAAATCTTTAAAAACGTTACCTTTAACCCTTTTCCCATAATAGAGATTTAAAAAATTGAAGCTCAAAGGAGTAAAGAAACTAGCAAAAGATTACATATCTAGCTGGTGGGGAAGCCTCAGGGAGACCACCTATGTTGTGAGACAATGAGAAAAAAAAATAACAAAAAGGAGACAGCTTTGAATAATCTGCTCTACATATGGTGATCTCAAGGAGTAGCAAGTAGGACAGTATTTTTCTGCCTTGCAAACCAAAAGGCTAGGAGGTCTCTACCCAATTTTTAAAAAGAACACTAAATAACAAATACAATAACAAATAACAGATTGGCTGCAAGAGGAGAAAAAGTACTCTCTGAGTAGGATTTGCCACATGGGATTAGTGAGTGTCTCATTATCTGTTGCTTGAGTTAAAAAAAAAATGTTCACATTATATAAATAGATTCCTTTACTCTTTGGAACAAAAATTATGTGTGTTTAGGTTGTAAAATGGAATACGGGCAAGCTAGAGAGCTAGCTATTATGCTAACAAATATTGGTAGGGTTTTTTTCGTGTGTCATAATATAGTAGGCCATCGGTTCATGTCAGTAGTGTGACTTGCTTCTTTCCAGAGAGTTTATTTAAAATTGTACTGTTTGAGACTTAAATGCATGTCTTCTGTTACCTACCAGATCTAGAGGATTTTCAACAGACAGCAAGCTAGTACAAATCATCAACCTACTCTGAGGCTAAAGCAGAAGAATGATAAAACACAAATAATTCACATCATCAGTGCCCTTGATGTCAGCAATGGTCTTCAGTTGGGAACAGTCATGAGAAGGGAAAATTGGGGGGATTTTCAAACAGTAGACCATTGAAAAAGACAACCAGTCTCTGGAAAATATGAATATTCTAATTTTGGTTTTTCTGTTAAACCAGTCATTTTTTAAAATCTGACAAATTTTAATGGAAAACAGAATCCTGCCATAACATAGGTATCTGCAAATCTCCTAAATATTAGTAAAACTGACTCTGTTTAATAGAAAGGGCTGTGCAAATGCAAATCATTATTAAAGAGACTGTGTACAAATTAGAGAAAAATGACTAATAGTAACATATTGTTCTGAGATGTCTTCCCCCAAGCAAGGCAAAAAATACCAGTCAACTAGTCAGCCAGGCTTTATTTAGTATTGAATCTGTTCTCGAAAGTATCCAAGCCTAGAGATGTAAGAGAAGCAGGTGGTCACCGCAGTTATGAAAACAATTAATCTAATGGCGAAAGTTTACAGAGAACTCCGTATATGCTAGAAAAATTTACCTTAATTTAGTCATAATCTTCACACCAGCCCTGTTGAGTGTAAATTTCCACTCCCAGTTTACAAATGAAGAGCTATGGGAAAGTTGCAAAGATGTCAAGTATCTTACAAAGGCTATGCACCTAGCACAATGTGGAGTCCAGACTGACCCCAAAGCAGATGTTCCTTCCACTCACTCTGCTGTTCCACTCATCTCTTTTCAGAAATGGTATAACACACTGCCAAGAACCATAGGTTTAGGAGGGTTAAACCTATCGTAAGGCAGACGGTACACAAATGTTGCTCTGCTAGGTTTACCAGCAAGCTTGTTTGCTCTCTTCGAGAACCAGGAGAGTGGGTGGAGAAATGCTAAGTCTGTGGACTCAGAGTGCTTGAATTCAAATCCCACTTCATCCACTGGGAAATTTGCTTAATATGCCTCAGGTATTGTGATTTCTATTATCTCATTCATCAAGTCTTTAATGGAGAACTCCATCTGCAGCACCAGCTTCCTTATAGGGTTGCTTTGAGGTAACACAGAGGCAGCCCTACCTTCTTCACTGTGTATGGGCCATGAGGTAACCCGTATACAGCACTTAGAATACAACCAGTTCGTCATATTCTGAGATTCTTATTAATAGTTATCATCAGTGTAAATCAAAGCACTAGAGGATGAAACTGAGAAGAGTATTTGATAGGCAGGTGGAAAAGGAAATGGCAACCCACTCCAGTATTTTTGCCTGGAGAATCTCATGGACTGAGGAGTCTGGCTGGCTACAGTCCATGGGAATACAAAAGAGTTGGACCTGACTTAGCGACTAAACAACAAACAGTAGGCAGAATTGAATGAATAAAACAGAAAACAAGTAAAAGATTGATCAAATTTGTTCCTTTGCTAAGCAGTCATTGAACATGAGCACAAGCATGTCATAGTCCATGGAAATGACTAAGACATATTTTTGGACCTGTCTTCAAGGAACTTTTAAATCTACCTGCATTTACCATTTGGGCCATATAAGGACAAGTGAGTTTGCAGTTAGCCTCAGGAGACACAGTCAAACCTCAGATCCACTCGACTCAATGCCTTATTTATTCTTTATCTTTAGCTTACACTCTGATTCCCTCCTGTCATTCTTCCTGATCATCCTCTTAAGACACCTGTCTCTTCATCTGTTCCTACCCTCCACATTGCACCTTGAAAATTACAAAATAGCTTTCAGTCCATTTACGAAAACTTTTTTCAGTTCTCTCTCAATCAAACCCTCTTGAAACCAAAGTTCTAAGTTATGTAGTTTTCCTAAAACACGTACTGATACTATCCCACATGCTTCTGATATTAGGGTTCTTACCCTTTCACATTATCCTTTTGCCACATAATGACTAGTGCTTCAGATCCAGATTAAACAAAACTCCTATGCAGCACCTTCTATGATTTATTCAAAGCGATTTCCCACTCTCCTGTGCCCCTTCTGTAGCTTATATCTATGTCTATGACGCCCTTACCAAGTTGTAAGGCAAACTAGTCTTGATTTCTTGTCACTGTCAAATTCCTTAAAACGTACACTTTGCCTGGTACCTGGCTCTATGTTAGTCATTCAGACCGTTTAATTAATTTCTGCCATATTCATATTCAATACCACAAAAGTTAGCATTTGGCTTTGCACATACACTTAGAAGTAGTGTTGCAGAGTAAGAATCATCATGTGAGCATAATCTTAATCAGTAAATCAACAAATAATTGACAGAAAGATGTTTATCTTTCCAGTTCAGTTCTGAGGCACACAAATAATGTACTCAAAGAACTTAGTATATAACTGGGGGAAAACAAAACTGATCTGGACTAAGGTAACCAAACTCTTAATTATTAATCTCTTTCATATTTCCTCTTATCTCCTGAACTGTGTCGTCCACAATGATAGTGTTTGGGAGGTAATCACTAAGAAGTTTATTTATCTGTTCTACAGTAACTACCATTGGGGAGATGAAATTTTTCTGTGCTTGGAAACCAGAATTACAGAAAGGCATGCAAATGCACAGATGGGTGAGCAACTAATAGAAAAGGAAGACTTTGGAGAGCCATTAAAAACAAGAATTAATTCTGAATAGAAAAAGGAAATTACCCTAAAGGATAAGTATAAAAGCAGCATGAGTGCTCCCTACATGAAATGAGAACATTTTAAACAAGAATTAAGGGAGCAATAAAATTCATCCTTACATTTTATTATTTCACAATCATCCTTTCTCTTTGATAATTGTAAGAATATAATCTATAACCATCTAGCTCATTCATATAGAACTTTCTGGCAAAGAGTGACAGAAGACACCCAAGAAAAACTGTATGGTTGGTGCCTCATTCAACTTGGGAGAGGATCTTAAGTATTTTCTGTCAAATGGGAGACTAGGAATTCCTTTTCCATTTTCTGCTCTGGCTTCTCAAGAACTCAAGGTGATTTGCAAATAAAATCTATACTCTTCTGGTTCAAGGAAAATTCCAAGGTAGATCATATAGTATATCTACTCTTAATGTTTAAGAAAAAAAGTAAAATAATATGGATAATAGGTATGTTTTATTCATGTATTTATTCAAAAATTAAGCATTTCCTAAGTGCAAAGCAGTGTGCCAGCTACTAAGAATGATAAATGGGAAACTAAGAGATTAAGAATAATAGTTAACAACTACTGAGTGCTAAGAACTTTGCATGAATTATTTTAAGCCTTTGACAATCCTTAAAGTAATAGCATTTTCTTTATTGTCAGGTAAAGTAATTAAGCCTTAGGAAGATTAAATAACTTCTGCAATGTCATATTACTTACATAGTGGTAAATTTAGGATTAAAATACAGGGCTTTCATATTACAGGGGCAAGAGAATTCATGAAAGAGATGACATTGAATTAAACATTGAAAGATGAACAAATGCATTAGTTAGATTATGCTAGAATATGCTGCGGTATGGCTTCCTTGGTGGCTCATTGGTAAAGAATCCACCTGCCACTGCAGGAAACATGGGTTCAATCCCTGAGTCGGGAAGATCCCTGGAGAAGGAAATGGTCACCCATTCCCGTATTCTTCCCGGGAGAACCCCATGGACAGAGGAGCCTGGCGAGCTACAGTCCACAGGGTCCAAAAGAGTTGGACATGATGGAGCATGCACACACCTGCTGTGATAACAATCAATCCCAAAATCTAAACAATTTTTTTCTTCTTGTATTTCATGTCCCCTGTGGTTTAAATGTGCATCTTTTTTTAATTATTATTCTGCAACTAGTTTGACAGAATGTGCCCTATTTGGAACATACCTGACTAAGAGTCGAGGGGAAAAAGAGCAATTGAGGGAACCGTGCAATGGCTGTTATGCAAAAATGACAATCTAAAAAATATATAATTAACTGGTGAGCATAACAAAAAAGAAGCAGGCTCACAGATATAGAGAACAAATTAGCGGTTACGAGTGAGGCAGGGTGGTGGGGAGAGGTCATATGGGATGGGAGAACTAGGAGGTACAAACTGTTGGGTATAAGGTAAGCTCTAGGATGTACTGTGCAAGACAGAGAATAAATGGCCAATATTTTATAATAATCTTATGTGGAAAATAACCTTTAAAATTGTATAAAATTTTCAAAAGAATTTAAAATGAAGTGACCTAGGTAGTTTTCATTCACATTTCATCAGACAAAGCCACTTATAAGTCAGGTCTGCTGTTAATGGCATACGGAGATAGAATTCTCTTCTAGAGAGAGACAGCAGTCCTTGGGAATTCTGTTACAGAAGGATTAGACAAGTGGAAATGGGAATTAATATTCTAAATAGAGGAATATTCTAAACTTGACTCCAATCCCCATAAACATAGCCATTTAAGCACTCACTGAGAGAGGAGTTTCAAGTCCATACAGAGCATTGGTTAGAGGTTCAAAAAAGGACAGTGGTTGGGGAGTATCCATAGGCTGATCTGACACAGCTTAAGAGAGAGTCGGTGAATGAGAGGGAAATAAAAAAGACTGCTTAAACTTGCAGCAGAATAGGAACTTTCTCCTCCCTACTGTGTGCCTAAATGACTGGCAATAGTAACTACAATTTAAACAGTGACACCAAACACCACCGTCTGCTCTGATCTACTCTCATGACTTTGAGCTGGGCTGGGCATCCAAAACCACCTGTCTAAGCTCACATCCCTCAGATCTGAGTAAATTGGCCACTTACTGTCCGCAGCATTGAAGGAAGAAAGGCAATTCTTCCATTAACACCGTTTTTTCTCTTAAGCAACCTACAGAGCTGGAATGATTTTCCCTTGGGAAACAACTGAGCCCCTGAAGGGCTGAGATTGCCTTAAGGTTACTTTCTGAATTTGAACCTGGGATCAAGAATAATACATGGGCTATTTTCTTTAATTTTATAGTGAGCTCTCTACTCCAATAAGACTTCATCTAAGCTATCTATACAATGCCAAAGTATCAGTAGAAGTTTGGTGTTGACATCAGATAAATCTGCGCTGTTTACTTGGTGATAAAACTTCAGCTTATTGTGGTGCCTTCATGACTCCTTGATCAAAGTGGAGACTGTCTCACCTAGAGCTCTGCACATCTCCGGCAGGAGTTTAATTCTGACACATTAGAAACTAAACAAAGAGTAACGTATGTCATCAGAAAATCAACTGGCCTCATGGAGCTTTCATGACCTCATCTGAAAGTAGCAGAACTGAGACTTGAGGTGACATGACTCGGGCTCCATTTTTACCCTTTTCAGTTACTTGACACAGAAAGGCCTGAAGGGTATGCTGCTTTGAGGAAGGATGGCCAGACCTCCCAGAATCTCTGAGTGATCAAGCAAAAGTAGGAACCATTTCACATAATCTTCTAGGGACAAGAAAGAATATTAAAGAGAAAACCAAGTGCCTAGGAAGCTGGAATTCTCACAAGCATTTCTTTAGTCTGAAGGGAATTACTTTAGATAAATCACGATCCTACAGACCACTGAGGGGAAGTTTTCAACTTCTAAGACTTCCTCAAGTTTACCAAACAAAGCAATTACCCAAAAAATAATAAAAGAAATGCCCTTTCATCTAAATGAGGCCCTCTGAGCCTTAGCCACAGAATGTGCTCAATTCACAGAAATTTTAGAAGCACAGTTGAATTAAAAATTCTATAACCTTGACTTGGAGTAAACTTAGGAAATATTTCAAAGCATTTTCATGGGTTCTCAGCAAGCTCCAAGCCAATGGGTTTTAAACATTTTCCCCTGTGTCCTCGTGAGGCATGGAGAGAAAGGAAAGCCTGAATTATCAGAGTTCATTCTGCCTCTCTGACTCTTCCATCAGAGCGTGCTGCTTTTATAAATGTGCACACGCACGCTAAGTCCCTTAAGTCATGTCCAGCTCTTTGTGACCCTATGGACCATAGCCCACCAGGCTCCTCTGTCCATGGGATTCTCCAGGCAAGAATACTGAAGTGGGTTGCCATGCCCTCCTCCAGGGGATCTTCCCGACCCAGGGATCGAACCCATTTCTCCTGTGGCTCCTGCATTGCAGGTTCTTTACTGCCGAGCCACGAGGGAAGCCTGCTATTTTTACATGTAGCATACATTGAAATTAAAAAAAAAAAAAAAAACCTTCTTCTGCAGAATGGATTCTAGTATTCTAGTGCTTCTGGGGAAAACAATTTGAAAACCACTTGCTCCAAGCAGGAAAAACTAAAAAGAAAGCTTAAAAATGCAGCAGGTTCTGGTGTTCCCTAGCTCCACCAGGTCTGCCAGGAACAGGGAGGGTTGGGAGAGGAGTAAAATGATCCTTAGGAGAAAAGGCAGCGGGAAAGAGGAAAGAAAAATTGGCCACACATTCCCCTCACCACACGCGTGTCGCCTCTGGCAGCAACTAGGAAGGATCCCATTCTTTGCTAAATGTTGTAAGTAACCAGCTGGGCTTGTCATGCCCACTTAATAGCAGTACTTAAAGAAAGTGTTGTCATTTCCTTGTCAGACTCATTTCTCTACCCTCTATTATCTTTTCAAAATCATATTACAAAATATTATGAGCTTCCTGTATCAGACACTTTGGTTCTTAGTCACTCAATTATTAAAATTGTATGATTTTTTAAATTGCCATTATGTGTGGGCTGTCTTTACCAAAGCGACAAAGCAATTGAGTTAACCCAAATGGTGCTATGATTGCAGGATCAGAACATGGAAAATTATAGCGTTGAAGAAAAAAAAAAAAACACAGCTATTTTGCATCAGTGCCAATAAAATCCTGGGAAACTCACCATGACACCATTATGCTCGACAGAGCAGAACAAATGCTCCCAATGTATTTCCACGCTGGGTAATAGGAAGCAGCGTTGTATAGGGCTGATAAGTCTATACCGAGTTACTCATCTGTAGTAAACGAGGCCCTCTGGGAAAGTGACGAGTCCCACGTTTCACAAGAGCCACTGTGACCCACGGTCAGCCACCTCTCACAGCACCCGTGCCCATCACCATGCAGTCTCCGGCACCTGCCATCAGAGCTGCTGACATCCAGGGCTGAGTCCTCTGCCTCTCTCGGTGGACAACTGTGGGCAGAGAACTCCACAGGGACTGGATCATGAGGGATTCTTCCACAGGCCAGGCTGGTTTTGTGAGGTCACCTCACTGGGCTTGATGAGCTTCTGATTAAGACCAACCTGAAAAAGAGGGGAAATTCGCAGGTGCCTACGCAACTTGATTTTTTTTTTTTTTAAAGAAACCCAAGCAATCTTCCCATCACCTGACATTCTACAGATGATGGCCTAGGTCTCCCTTAGTTCTCCAACATTGACAGCTGGGCTTGCTTAACAGCAACGTGCAAATTAAGCCTAGCTCCAAGCTCTGGAGCCAGTTTTGCTGCTTGTCAGAGAGGATGATTTACCATGACCCAGAAAGGCACTTAAACTCAAATGACCAAACGGAAGCCTAGGGTATAGTAATGAAGAGAGATGCTGCCTAACTATGATGGTAGGGGGTGGTGGGAACTATGGAGAACCTCAGGACGTGCTCAGCCAAAGGACTCCACAGTATGCTGCTCCAAAGGACTCTTGTCATGACAAACACAAGCCACCTTTGGCAGAGCTTCTGGTTTAAGACATCAAAAATGTAGATTTTCATATAAAAGTGGATTTTAAGTAGGTGAGGTTTTTTTGTTTTTTGAAGCAAAACATGTTTGAACACTCTTAGATTCCTATTGCTACAGTAAGAAACTACTATGGATACAGGATTTAAAACAACACAAATGTTATGTTAGAATTCTAGAGGTCAAATCCAAAATATGTCTCACAGGGCTAAAGTTACATAGGTAAGAGGACTGCATTCCTTCTGGAGGCTCCAAAAGATCTTTTTTTTTTTTTTGGCCTTTCTCAGTTTCTAGAGGCTTTCTACATTCCTTGGCTAACAGAGCCTTCCTTCATTTTCAAGACCAGCAAGAAAACATCTTCAGGTTTCCCCTGACTGAATCTCTCGTTTCCCTTTTACTACAAGGACCCATGTAGTTACATTGGGTCCAACTGAATAATCCAGGATAATCTCCCCATCTCAAGATCTTTAACTTAATCATATCCTCAAAGTCCCCTTTGTAACATATTCATAGGTTTAGGGGGTTAGGGCATGGACAAATCGAGGAGCCATTGTTTTGCCTTATCACACCTCCATTCTACAATGGTCTAGGCAACTTCCCAGGTGGTACAGTGGTAAAGAATGTGCCTGCCAACAGGAGAGGCAGGAGACACAGGTCCAATCCCTGGGTGGGGAAGATTCCCCAGGAGTAGGAAATGGCCACCCACTCCAGTATTCTTGCCTGGAAAATTCCATGGGCAGAGGAGCCTGGCAGCCTACAGTCCATGGGGTCACAAAGAGTCAGGCATGACTAAGCGACTGAACACGCACATACTAGGCAACTTAAATAGCTCAGAAGCTCAGCCTCACATCAACCTTGTGTCCTACACCCAGTAACTAAATTCTAGTACTACAATCATGTCTCCATTTTCTCTGCTCCTAGTCTTGTTAACAACACACCTTCTTGCCCCAACAACATCACCTAGCTTTAAAGGTCATACAAGATACTGTTGACCCAGAGTGTGGGATTGAGCTCACTGATGGGAAGCTCTTGTTCCCAGACTTTAAATTTTTACCACCGTGACTTTTCCACACTTCCTGGATTATTTTATTTGTTTGCTGCTCTCCTGCTAAGCAAATTCCTCTCCTAGGAATTGTAGCTTCATTCTCTTGGGTTCTGAAGTCAGTTACTCTCATCTTCAAACCTTTGAAATTACAGACCTCTTGGGAAGGACTGTACATTTTTACTTAGCAGATCTTCATCAACCATTTTTGAACTTAAGATGGATTCCTGGAAGTGATTGGGTACCATGAAGAAGGAGAATAGGGGATGGAGGAATGGGATACTTCAGAGGGCTGCCCCAAAGATACATTTTTACAGGATACTTCCTTCACCACATTGACTAGGCAGACTCAGATTTTGACTCCGCTTATTAAATTGAAGGTATTACAACAATGCATTTAAATACAGTGATAGCTCTCAATTAATGCAAGATCTCCCTGGATCACCCTGCTTATTGTTAGGTCTCTTTATCTCCTTCTCTTTATCTCCTTCTCTTGGGGGAAGGCGGGCAGGGTGTGCAGTAGCCAAGCAAGGACCAGATTCCTACAGGGGCAGAAAAAAAGAGAATGAACATTACTGACAATGGGCAGTGTTTTCCCCTCATAGTGGTAATGAGTTTGCCAAAAACTGAAGTCCAAGGCCACAGTGTTTCATTGAAATGAGCTCTACATTTCCAGGTCAGTCAAAGCCAGAGCAGAATTTAACTTTGCTTGGTGAATAGACAGCAGGTCACCCTCCCCAACAGAACAGGAGAATGGAATCCAGCCCGGGCTGCCGCTGTCTCATCTTTTTCTTTCTTTCTCTCCCCTCCCTCTGCCACTTCTTCCTCCTTCCTGATTCTCTTCTTTGGGAACTTCCTTCCCTCTTGTGGTGCAGGAGTGACTATATAAAGGGGGCATTTGTATTTTCTCCATTTGAAAGTGGGCTTTGTTGGATGATCTTCAGCCTGCAGCCTCTCACCCAGAACATCACTGTGCTTTCCCTAAAGAGCCCGTGGGACCCCATGTATATTGCATTCAGCCTATGCCCACAAATAGCAGAGACTGTACCCAGAAGGCACAGACTGCTGGACCCTCTGCTGCATCTCTCGGTCCCAAAGACATGTCTGACTGCATTGCCTCACTGACTTGTCAACATTTATAAAATCAAGACTTTTTACTGTAAAATTCAGATAACCAGACTTTCTTCAAGCAGGTGATCTGGCTTCACTGAGTCAGCACTCCTGCAGGCAAACTCTCCCAGAACTAAGTAGCAGCTGACCTTTTAAACAGGTACACTCTCCAGTGTGATCAGCTACCTGACTAGCCTAGCTAGCATTTGAGTTTGTAATCCATGCAGTCTAATGTAGCAGTTAAACTCACGTGGTGGATAGGCCTAGGTCTGATTCCTGACTCTATAGGTGACAGCTTAGACCTCTGAGGGCATTATGGAAACCATTGGTAAGAGATCAAATCCCATGTCCACCCAGGAGGAAACTCTCAAAATTCTTGTATCACATCTGAATATTCCTGCACTGAGGATTTCTAAAAACAAGCCGACCATAGACTGGTTCTTCGAGATCTTGTCATTTACAGATTAGTGATTTGAAATGACTTCTCTTTCCAATTATACTTATTACATCTGGCCCACCTCCAATGTTCCATGATGTAGCACTGTGAGTGGGCTGTTGCTTTTTCTGTTTAATGCTTGCAAACTCATAGCATGGCCAAGATGATCATTTAGTGGTGAAGGATATAATAACAGGGCCAGGTCACCTCATCCACACCACTCCTGGTGTCAGCTTCCTGTGATGCGAATTCCATTTCAGATCCCAGCATATGCTCAATATCACTTTCCACACAGTCCTAAGGTTGGGGAGGACACGTTTCATTGCCAGATACATATTTAAAATGAACAAATTGTTCTCAAGAGACTGTTCATTGGGCCATTTTATTTTCAGGATGCAAAGGAAATGTTTGTCTGACCAATTTGGAATAAATGTAATTGACCTTTTCAACACAGAACCTGAGTGATTTAGAGAAAAGAGAGAGAAACAGTTCAGCTTAATCCTATTAGGATGAATAACAATGGTGACTCTCCTCTAAGACCTTTAGCTAATAAAAGCAGAATGTCCCTTCTAATGGGTATTAAGAGACTGGATATATAGAGATATGAAGATGGAAGAATTAGTTGCAGGAGTCCAGTTCCCGTATCCCAGAGTGAGATCATGAGCGAAGCATGACATTGCTAGGCAACGCTGTGTGGTTACACAAGTTTTCAGCGGCTCAGGGTGGTTCACTAGGTAGGAAGCAAGATTCTAGAAGAGTGAAGGGAAGAAGGATGGAATTATTTATTTTAATAGGGTAGGGATAGAAGGAACAAAGATATACCACTTAATTACAGCCAAATTTTCAGGATGTAAAATGTGAATTCTAAAAAAGAATTGTAGAAAAATCGAGTTCCAGGAAAAAACAAACATTCCTTTCACCAAATTAAAGATGATTTTTTTAAAAAATGAAGATGGGAAGTATTACCCAGGTATTACACTTTATATCCATTAGAGTCACTGTACACTTTTCCAGGTGAAGACAGTGATTTGCATGGATTAGGAGTTACAAATAGGAGAAGCTGGAATTTTTATAACTTTTTATTTTATGTTGGAGTGTAACTGATTTACAGTGTCGTGGTAGTTTCAGGTATATAGCAAAGTGACTCAGTTACACATCCACATGCATGCATGCTGAGTCGCTTCAGGCATGTCCAACTCTTTGTGACCCTGTGGACTGTAGCCCTTGAGGCTCCTCTGTCCATGGGATTCTCCAGGCAAAAATTCTGGAGTGAGTGGCTGTGCCTTTCTCCAGGGGATCTTCCCAACCCGGGGATCAAACCCGCGTCTCCTGTGTGTCCTGCATTGTAGGCGGATTCTTTGCCTGCTGAGCTACCTGGGAACCCCCCACACACATACTCATACATATCTATTTTTTCAAAATTTTTTCAAATATGGAAAAGTCACATATAATTGAGCAGAGTTCTCTGTGCTGTACGGTAGGTCCTCGTTGGTTATCCAGTTTTAATATAGCAGGTTGTAAATGTCCATCCCAAACTTCCTAACTATTCCTTCCCCTCTGGTAACCATAAGAAGCAGCCAGGAATTGAGTGCACTCCTGTGAGATTCCAAAGGTCATGCTTTTCCCATTTATTCCATGCTGGGCTTCTCTACTTAAGAATAACTTTTAGATAGTTGCTCTTAAATATTTATGTAATGTAATGTAAAAATAGGCTTCCCAGGTGGCACAGTGGAAAAGAATCCACCTGCCAATGCAGAAGATGCACGTTCAGCCCCTGGTCGGGAAGATCCCCTGAAGAAGGAAATGGCTACCCACTCCCATATTCTTGCCTGGAAAATTCCATGGACAGAGGAGCCTGGTGGGTTGCAGTTCATGGGTTCACAAAGAGTCGGGCACGACTGAGCACACGCGGTACACACACACACACGATGTAAAAATAACTCTTAAATGTGACTCTAGCCTTCCTGAGTCTTCAGGATTTCCAATATGGCAACATATTTTGTCCTGGAAAACATATTTCTGTGAATAGTTATTATCCATTCATTCAACAAATACTACCTTCTCTCTCCAAAGTGCTATTCTAAGTATGGGAGATGACAATGGTGAAAAACTGAATTTCCTGTCCTCCTCTTGGCACTCAGTTTTAAGGGGTTTGAGAGACTAGCAATAAATTAGTTTTCTAAAAAATGTTATATTATCTTAGGTGGAGATGTAGGCTCTAAAAAAATAAAGCAGGGTAAATGAGATGCAGTAGGGTGGGCTAAACCACAGAGTGTTCAGAGTCAGCTTTTCTGAAATGTTTTCAATCTATATTCTCTTACCAAGAAAGACTGTTTGGCACTTTTTTCTGCTATTACTGTTTTGATTATTTATAAATTCATTTATTTACTTGGCTGTTTGTTTTTGTACTTCTACTTGAAGGAATCACAAAAATGTATTTCTATTCTAACTTGCCTTGACCTACCAATGCATTACTTTCCCCAAATGAACATACTGAAACTAGGATTTCAAACGCTTTGAAAGGACCTGCTCCACTTCAGTCATCACCCCCTAATTGGTGCCTGCTTTCACTCTTACCCACCCACTGTCCAGCTTCTACATAGCAGTCATGGTCTTTTAAACACACAAATCAAACCATAGCATTCTTCTACATGAAATCCTCTGATGACGTCCCATGGAACTTAGAAGAAAATCCACCCTTCTGGATGTAGTTCTATGATCTAGCTTCTATCTATTCTCTAACTTCATCTTGCCCAACATTTTCTCTGTGTCTCCTACCTATTATTTAGGCATTTCTATGATTAGGGATTTTATTGCAACAATGGGATGAGATGTTATTGAGCTCAATATTGGAATGGGTCGTTTAAAAAAAGTTTTTTAATTTACTTTACTGAAATATATTTGATTTATAATGTTGTTTCATTTCTTCTGTACAGCAAAGTGGCTCAGTTTTATTTATATATATATATATATTATATACATATATATGTATTTTCCATTAGTCATGTATGGATGTGAGAGTTGGATTATAAAGAAAGCTGAGTGCCGAAGAATTGATGCTTTTGAACTGTGGTGTTGGAGAAGACTCTTGAGAGTCCCTTGGACTGCAAGGAGATCCAACCGGTCCATCTTAAAGGAAATCAGCCTTGAATATTCATTGGGAGGACTGATGTTGAAGCTGAAACTCCAGTACTTTGGCCACCTGATGCGAAGAACTGACTCATTGGAAAAGACTCTGATGCTGGGAAATATTGAAGACAGGAGGAGAAGGGGACGACAGAGGATGCGGTGGTTGGATGGCATCACTGACTCAATGGACATGAGTGTGAGTAAGCTCCAGGAGTTGGTGATGGACAGGGAGGCCTGGCGTGCTGCAATCCATGGGGTCTCAAAGAGTTGGACATGACTGAGTGACTGAACTGAACTGAACTGAACTAAACAGGTTCTTTTTTATATTCTTTTCCACTGTGGTTTATCACAGGATATGAGTATAGCTCCCCATGCTATACAATAAGACCTTGTGTATCTGTTCTATATGTAACAGTTTGCATCTACTAATCAGTCCATCCCTCCCTCACCCTCCCCGCTGCCTTGGCAACCACAAGTCTGTTCTCCATGTCTGTAAGTCTGTTTTTGTTTCATAGATAAGTTCATTTGTGTCATATTCTAGATCAAGCAGTCATCTTAAACATCACTTGAAACTATTTTTCTTACTCCCCTGTTCTAAAAAGAAAACAAAGAAACAAAAACATAGAGAATAAAATTCTAGCTCTTTTGACTAATTCAGAATTCTACCATTCCAATCTTATTTCTCACCTCCCTTCCATCATACATCTTTCCTGCTACCCAAATATATGATAGGTAACTTATTCATACCTCCCTATCTATTCTTATTCTACCTCCCATTCTTACCCCCTCTATTCTTTTATTTCTACCTCTGAGATAATTATTTACTCTGACTCTCTCATTTCTACATCTTATCTAAAGTTTTAATACCTGGTTCATCTATCATCTCTTCTGACAAAATCTTCCTTGATTCTCCCACAGGAATAGAAGTTCTTCCTCATCTCTCACATGGTATATATATCTCACTTTCCAATTTGTATTGTAATTTTCTGTATTTATCTTATTTTTTCTACCAGTCCATAAGTTCCTTCTATTGGGCAGAGGAAATGATAGCTGTTGTGTAAAACAATCCCATGATCTCAGGGTTTTAACAAAATAAATATTTGCTTGTGGCTCATATCACAATTCAGAGTGATTCAGTAAGAATAGAGTGGGGGTGTGGGGTGAGGAGATTCTGCTTTTCTTGGTCACTAAGGATTCCAGGCTGCTCCTTCCATGACACAGCCACCCCTTAAGGCCTCAGGATCCTCCACTGGAGCCTCTGAATCTGTCTGACAGCAGGAAAGAAAAAGAGAACAGAGAAGCTGTACTCACCCGAGGCAGCGCTGGTCTCACTCATGAGGAGTGCTTGCATGGTTGCACAGGTGAGCCGGGACGGTGAGTTGGCAGTGTGCACAGAAAGAAGAGGAAATGTCTTTGATGAGCATCTAGCCAGTCTCTGCCACAGTGCCCAATCACAGTTTCAGTTGGAATCCCCCAAAGACCTACCTTAATGCCTTGAACAATTGAATATTTTCAATATATAAATCCCCTAAAAGGGGAAACATTAACGTGGTGAGAGCATTCTGTGATGAAACTTTCTTTCCATATGCTCCAGTCTTTGCTTCCCTTGTCATCTTCAAGATTCCCCACTCTTCTACTTGGAAAAAAAAAAAAAAAAGAATTATAGACGTCTGGTTAATTATACCCTCCTGTTATCCCGTTATATATGAGCAATATAGAGTCAGCACCATATACAAAAATTCCCTTACCCAGGTCATTTTCTCTAGTACCCGCCCATGGTGCCTGAGATGTACATATTGGAGTCAATTGCTTGTGTTATGATATCTACAGCCAAAATCACACATATTATATTTCTATGAATTACCAAAGTGTAATGAAATTAAAATGTAATTAAAAATCAACTTTAAAAAATGTATATAACATTTAAATACTACTAACTGTTCAGCAAAGGGGAAAACATGAAGGAAATTCCAAAACAATTTAAGCTAAATAACAACAAAATGCTACACATATTTGTGAAATGTAGTTAAAGCAGGGCCTGGAGGAAAATATATAACTCTGAATATATTAACCAATAAATAAGACATATGACAGAAAGGAAATAACCAGGATGTTAAAATGGACAGTCCATAATATTGAAATAATATTGAAATCTCACTCCAGACCAGAATACTGGAGTGGGTAGCCTTTTCCTTCTCCAGAGGATCTTCCCAACCCAGGGATTGAACGCATGTCTCCCGCAGGTGGATTCTTTACCAGCTGAGCCACAAGGGACTGCGATGGATAAGGTTGTGTCATGCATGAGTGCCCTATAAGCCACACAGTGGAAAGTAGATGGGCATGAACAGCCTTGCTCTGAAGAGCTATATGCCAAGGTGCAGTGTCCTCCAACAAGAAGTTGTGGGGTGTACTTCTAAGAGTACAACTGGGAAGGGATGCACATGTCATAGCAGAGAAAGTAACCATGACCAAAAAGCAGAGCAGTGAGAAGAATATTTAAAGCTCTGAAAAACACACAGAGGTGCCCCCATGAAAGTCACCATTCAGACCCTTGTTCCCTAGAAGGAACCACCAGCCAAGACAAAGTTAAAACATCATATAAGTAAAAAACATTTGTTTTGGTTTCTAATATGTAAACTCTCCTTCCATTTTATAACACTAGAGATGTTAAAACTAGAATAATGAGGGAGAAATGAAAAGGCAACAGACCTTCCTCCTACTCAGACTTGGCCTGATCAAAATCAAGACTAGAGGGTGAACACCTGATTGGTGTGAGACTAAATTTTAAACTACAGTAAGTAAGACTGGACTTTTTAATACATGAGAGTGACCAGGAAATGGTGAGAGTTGCCTGAGACCATCCTAAGGTCTGGGAAAGGAAGACTTGGCAGAAAATGTTTGAAAGAAGCAATTGAAAAGAATAATAAAACTGCTTTATGCTGTATCCTGCAGAAATCGGCTTGTTCAGTGAACTAGATTTTATTAAAGACAAATGATCTAAGTATTCAATTTAAGGACTAAAAAAAAAAAATCACAAATGAGATAAACAGGAAGAAATAAACCCAAAGAGATAAATAGGAAGTAATAAAAATGTTAGAAATTGGTGAAATAAAGAAAAAGAGAGGAAAAATACATTATTAACCAAACCATGAGCTCGTTCTTTGAAAAGAATAATAGAATACAAAAAAAGTAATTTGACATGTTTGTTTGGGAGCAAAGATGCAATTAAACAATTAAAAAGAGGAGACAACTACAAAAAATAAGAGATTTTTAAAATTATGAAAAACACTATGAGCAACCATATTTAATTACATTTTAAAATCTAGATGAAATTATAAGTGATGCTGGGGAAACTGGACAATTAAACATAAAAGAATGAGATTAGAGCATTTCCTCACACCATATACAAAAACAAACTCAAAATGTATTAAAAGACCTAAAAGTAAGACTTGAAACCATAAAATTCCTAGAAAAGAACATAGGCAGAACACTCTTTGACATAAATTGTAGCAATAATTTTTTGAATCTGTCTCCTAAGGCAAAAGAAATAAAAGCAAAAATAAACAAATGGAACCTAATTAATCCTAAAAGCTTTTGCTCAGCAAAGGAAATCATTGATAAAACAAAAAGACAAATTACTGAATGGAAGAAAATATTAGCAAATAGTATGACCTATAAGGGATTAATATCCCCAAATATATACTAATAAATAGCTCATACCACTAATATCAAAAAACAAAGAATTCAATTAAAAAATGGGCAGATCTGAATAGATATTTTTCCCAAAGACAGTGATGCTCAACATCACTAATCATCAGAGAGATGCAAGTCAAAAATCACCTCCCACCTGTCAAAATGGGTATCATCAAAAACTCTACAAATAACAAATATTGGCAAGGATATGGAAAAAAGGGAACCATACTACACTGTTGGTGGGATTACAAATTGGTGCAGCCACTATAGAAATAATATGAAGTTTCCTCAAAACACTAAAAGTAGAGCTTCCGTATGATCCAGCAATTCCACTCCTGGGTATATATCCCCCCAAAAACAAAAACACTAATTCAAGAAGATACATGCATCCCAGTGTTCACATCAGCATTATTTATAGTACCCAAGTTATGGAAGCAACCTAAATGTCCATCAACAGAAGAATGAATAAAGAAGAGGTGGTATATATATATATATATATATATATATGTTATGGCTGAGTAATATTCCAGTTGGTATATATACAATATTGTGTGGAATATTACTCAGCCATAGAAAGACTGAAGTGCTGTCATTTGCAACAATGTAGATGAAACTAGAGAGTATTATGCTTAGCAAAGTCAGACAGATAAAGACAAATACTCTAGGTTACCTCTTATACATTAAATCTGAAAAATGAAACAAATGAATATATATAAAAAGAGACACATTCATATTTATAGAGAACAAACTAGTGGTTACTAGCAGAGAGAAGGAAGGAGGAGGAGCAAGATAGGAACATGGGAGCAAGGACACAAAGAACTATGTATACAATAAGTAATCAATATGGAAATACCGTACAGCACAGGGAAATATAACTGCTATTTTGTGATAACTTTAAATAAAGTATAGTCTATCAAAAATATTGAAGAACTATGTTGTATACTAGAAACAAATATAATGTTGTAAATCAATTACACTACCATTTTTAAAAAATTGCTCTCCAAAGAAGTATACTAGAAATATTCAGATGTGGGGTTATATATCTAAAAGCAAAAGAAGTAAAACTCTTAATTCAAACTTACTGGATAGCTGATAATACAGTAAAAAATGCTGGCATATATAGATATTGGCAAGACTTGGGATTTGAATTTTATCATTGACCATATGATTATATTAATACAGACAAAAATTTTAAATAGCAAAAAATTCATTAAAAGCCTAAAAGAAGTCCATTACAAAAAAAAATCTATATTAAATTACTAAATATTCTGGAAAAGATACAAAGTGGCAAAATAGGCATATGATGAAATAGAGTATATTAATATACCAAAATCACCAAAGAAATTTATTATAATCATTTTAAAAACTTCCCATCTTCTACAATCTTCCCCAAACATTTCAGACCCCACTAGTTGCATGAGTGAGAAACTTTAAAGAAATAGATAACCATCATGTACTCAAGTTGTTTCAGAAAATGTAAAAGCAATAAAAGTTATTCAGCCCATTTTATTTATCTACTCTGGCCACACCACACCACATGCAGGGATCTTAGTTCTCTGAAGACCAGGGATTGAACCCACGCCCCTGCCGTGGAATTGCAGTCTTAACTACTGGACCATCAGGAAGTCTTATTCAGTGCATTTTAAAAGCTAGTATAGTAGAGTCTGAAGTCAGGCAGGTTGATTCCTCCAGTTCCATTCTTCTTTCTCAAGATTACTTTGGCTATTCGAGGTTTTTTGTATTTCCATACAAATTGTGAAATTCTTTGGTCTAGTTCTGTGAAAAATACCGTTGGTAGCTTGATAGGGATTGCATTGAATCTATAGATTGCTTTGGGTAGAATAGCCATTTTGACAATATTGATTCTTCCAATCCATGAACACGGTATGTTTCTCCATCTGTTTGTGTCCTCTTTGATTTCTTTCATCAGTGTTTTATAGTTTTCTATGTATAGGTCTTTTGTTTCTTTAGGTAGATATACTCCTAAGTATTTTATTCTTTTTGTTGCAATGGTGAATGGTATTGTTTCCTTAATTTCTCTTTCTGTTTTTTCATTGTTAGTATATAGGAATGCAAGGGATTTCTGTGTGTTAATTTTATATCCTGCAACTTTACTATATTCATTGATTAGTTCTAGTAATTTTCTGGTAGAGTCTTTAGGGTTTTCTATGTAGAGGATCATGTCATCTGCAAACAGTGAGAGTTTCACTTCTTCTTTTCCTATCTGGATTCCTTTTACTTCTTTTTCTGCTCTGATTGCTGTGGCCAAAACTTCCAACACTATGTTGAACAGTAGTGGTGACAGTGGGCACCCTTGTCTTGTTCCTGATTTCAGGGGGAATGCTTTCAATTTTTCACCATTGAGGGTGATGCTTGCTGTGGGTTTGTCATATATGGCTTTTATAATGTTGAGGTATGTTCCTTCTATTCCTGCTTTTTGGAGAGTTTTAATCATAAATGAGTGTTGAATTTTGTCAAAGGCTTTCTCTGCATCTATTGAGATAATCATATGGTTTTTATCTTTCAATTTGTTAATGTGGTGTATTACGTTGATTGATTTGCAGATATTGAAGAATCCTTGCATTCCTGGGATAAAGCCCACTTGGATACAGATCAATGGAACAGAATAGAAAGCCCAGAGATAAATCCACGAACCTATGGACACCTTATCTTTGACAAAGGAGGCAAGGATATACAATGGAAAAAAGACAACCTCTTTAACAAGTGGTGCTGGGAAAACTGGTCAACCACTTGTAAAAGAATGAAACTAGAACACTTTCTAACACCATACACAAAAATAAACTCAAAATGGATTAAAGATCTAAATGTAAGACCAGAAACTATAAAACTCCTAGAGGAGAACATAGGCAAAACACTCTCTGACATAAATCACAGCAAGATCCTCTATGACCCACCTCCCAGAATATTGGAAATAAAAGCAAAACTAAACAAATGGGATCTAATGAAACTTAAAAGCTTTTGCACTACAAAGGAAACTATAAGTAAGGTGAAAAGACAGCCGTCAGATTGGGAGAAAATAATAGCAAATGAAGAAACAGACAAAGGATTAATCTCAAAAATATACAAGCAACTCCTGCAGCTCAATTCCAGAAAAATAAATGACCCAATCAAAAAATGGGCCAAAGAACTAAACAGACATTTCTCCAAAGAAGACATACAGATGGCTAACAAACACATGAAAAGGTGCTCAACATCACTCATTATTAGAGAAATGCAAATCAAAACCACAATGAGGTACCATTACACGCCAGTCAGGATGGCTGCTATCCAAAAGACTACAAGCAATAAATGCTGGAGAGGGTGTGGAGAAAAGGGAACCCTCTTACACTGTTGGTGGGAATGCAAACTGGTACAGCCACTATGGAAAACAGTGTGGAGATTCCTTAAAAAACTGGAAATAGAACTGCCATATGACCCAGCAATCCCACTTTTGGGCATACACACTGAGGAAACCAGATCTGAAAGAGACACGTGCACCCCAATGTTCATTGCAGCACTGTTTATAATAGCCAGGACATGGAAGCAACCTAGATGCCCATCAGCAGATGAATGGATAAGGAAGCTGTGGTACATATACACCATGGAATATTACTCAGCTGTCAAAAAGAATTCATTTGAATCAGTCCTAATGAGATGGATGAAACTGGAGCCCATTATACAGAGTGAAGTAGCCAGAAAGATAAAGAACATTACAGCATACTAACACATATATATGGAATTTAGAAAGATGGTAATGATAACCCTATATGCAAAACAGAAAAAGAGACACAGAAATACAGAACAGACTTTTGAACTCTGTGGGAGAATGTGAGGGTGGGATGTTTCAAAAGAACAGCATGTATACTATCTATGGTGAAACAGATCACCAGCCCAGGTGGGATGCATGAGACAAGTGCTCGGGCCTGGTGCACTGGGAAGACCCAGAGGAGTCGGGTGAAGAGGGAGGTGGGAGGGGGGATCGGGATGGGGAATAAGTGTAAATGTATGGCTGATTCATATCAATGTATGACAAAACCCACTGAAACGTTGTGAAGTAATTAGCCTCCAACTAATAAAAAAATTAAAAAAAAATAAAAATAAAAATAAAAGCTAGTATAACAGGATAACATCTATATTTAAACCACATAAAGTCATAATAAGGAAAGAAAATTTAAGCCAATTTTATTTGCAAGCATGTATGCAAAAACCTATATTAGCTAACTAAATTTAATTGCATGCTTAAAAAATTTAAGACAAGCAGGGTTTACTTCATAAAGTCTTAGTTGGCTAAATATCAATCAAAATGTAATTTACTACATGATACATTAAAGAAGGAGATTCTTACAGTCACTTTAATAAAGAAAAGCCACTTGATAAAAGTAAGCAGTGCTCTGTGACAACCTGGAGGGTTGGAGTGGGGACAGAGGTGGGAGGGGGTGAAGGAGGGAGGGGACACATGTAAGCCTATGGCTGATTCATGTTGATGTAGGGCAAAAACCATCACAATATTGTAATGTAATTAGCCTCCAATTAAAATAAATAATTTTTTTTAAAGTGAGACACTCTGTTTCGATTTATAAAACCCTCTTAGAAAATGAGAAATAGAAACTGCTAGCTTGATATAAATGATGCTAATAGGCTGCCAAAAGCTAGAGCAAACATCATACATAGTGTGAAATGTTAAATTTACATCTTTTGAGGTTGAGAGAAGACAAGGGTATATGTTGTCGTATCAGTTGTTTAATATGGTGTTAGAGGTCCTGACCAGCACAATAAGATAGCATACGAAGAGAGAGAGAAGGAGAAAGAGAGATAATAAAGGAGAATACAAAGCAATTGCCAATTTTAATGCATAAAAAATAATGTTATTTACCTGAAAAAAAGAATATCAAGAGACAAATCATTAGAACTAGTAAGATTTGACCAAAGCACACAGAGACAAAATCAATTCCCTGAAACCGGTAGCATTCGTCTTTATCAGTAACAACCAGCTAATGACATGGCAATAAAAAAATATATCTAGGAATGAAATGAAAAAAAAAACTGTTCAAGACTTTGTGGAAAAAAATTTTAAACTTTTTTAGATAATTTTGCCCACCTCTCCAAAAGACTTCAATAAATATAAAAGTATACTTGATTCATGGAGATGGCAGCATTGCAAACATGGCAACTCCACCAAATGACATGTCAATTTAATGTATTTCCAAAACAAATAACACTGAGAAATTAAATTTATTCTAAAAATTTTAATGAAAAATAAACATCCATGAACCAATAGATGTTAGCCAATAACTAACAAGTCATATTTGTCCACAGTATAGTTCTAGCAGGGGCTTAACAAATAGAACAAAGAAATATGGTAGAAAACCTAGAAACAGACCCATTAATATGAGACTCTACCATATAATAGAGATGGCATAAAGGATCAGTGGGAAAAAATAAATTACCCAGAAAGTGATGCCAAGGAAAAAAATGTCGTATTTCCCACTTCACATATTACATAAAAGCTAAAATCTGAATAGACTAAACATCTAAATGAGAAAGGTGAAGGTATAAAATGATATAAGTTGAAGTAGGAGATTATTTTTGCTACTTTGGGACTAAAGAAGAATTTCTTTAAAAAGACTCCAAAATTTCAGGCCATGAAAAGAAAAACTAATGAAATTATACAAAATAAAGAATTTTTTTAGTGAACATCATTGTCAAAGTTAACAGATGGGTGGCAGACTGAGAGAAGATATTTGCAATATCAAAATCTGACAAGAGTTTAACATCCAAAGTATACAGAGAACTCCAGAAAATTAGCAAGAAAACGATAAGAAACACAATGCCTAAATGGCCAAAAGTGAAACCTACACGGTTCGTAGAGATTTGAAATGATCAAGATTAAGTGAATAGGTCTTCAATCTCAGTAATACTCAAAAATATTCTGAAGGCAATAATAATATACTAAACGTTGTTAAAAGGAGGGTAACCTGGTATATTCACTATGAAAAGCTATGTAGGTTATAAGTTAGCAGTCCATTCCTGAGTAAAGGGGCCAAAGGAATTTCCATACCAAGGTCCACATGAATACATGTCTAAATGGGGTAACAAATACAATGCTACCCTATTAAGATAACTGACATTTCAGAACAGTGCTAATGGCCATGACAGTTCACCTCTGTGGTCACAAATATTGGGTTTGTTCTCCTTTCAACAAGCAAAATTCTCTCAGTGGAAAAACTTTACAGTCTCATCTAATCATGATACCAGTTTTTACATCAGTCAGAATAGGATAGATTTTTTTTTCATAGTAGCATTTTCCAAAACTTAATGGCTTGTAAATAGTAAAGTTTACTTTTCATCTGTGCTGTTTGTACTCTGTGGTGGGATGGCTCTGATCATAATCATTCTGACTCTAGGACCCAGGCTGACAGAGCAGGAATTAACTGGAACATTACTGATCATAGCAGAGCCACAAGTACATACGACAAATATCTCCACCAGGAAATGATATGTGTCACTTCTGCTCACATTCCATCAACCAAAGTGATTCACATGATTAACTCTAAGCTCAACATAGTGGAGAAGAATAGTCCTCCAGAAGACAGTTAATGGTGATGAACAATCATGGTCCACTATAGTGAATATTCACTGCAGCACTGTTCATAGTGGTCAGGAGTTTGTCTAGCTACCAAGAAGGGGGATGAATGAAAAATATATGACATACACATGTGTTGTTTTACATAGCCCTTAGAACTGATAATACATTTCAATATACTAGCAAGGATACATTTATCTAAGTGCTAAGTTCAGATTTTAAAAGGGAGCAATCAGAAATTAAATGTATAACATAATATATATAATATCGTGGTTTTTAAAAACACTTTAATGAAAAAAGAGTTACTTTTTCAAGGGAAAAACATATATCTCCATAAATACGTGAAAGTTCAACTGGAAGAAGATATAATACATACGCTAGAGTGGGGTGGGTATATACAGAGGACAGGGGAGTTTTTAAGTGGATACTGGGGGAATCAAGTTGATGTTAAATGATTCTTATAAAAACAACAAAATAAAAAATAATGCCTTACAATGATTGATGATGGTGTGCCATGTACTGAATACAATTAACTCAATTCTGTTCAACAGATATTCACTTCAAAAGAATTCTAGATCCTTTTCAAATATAAATGTGACTTGAGAAAGACAATTTATTAAATACCATCTGTATGTATACATTCTTTATAACAAACTAGCTGTTGTGTTTTTGTCTACATCAGACACTTAAGGAAATGATACAGGGTAACATAGGGGTGTTTTTAACAGGGAATAGATCATAAAAATGTCTGGTACAGGGGCAACGTCTAATAAATTGGTATCACTTTTATGCAGAGAGCACTTTGCTGTTTGTGTGTTATCTTACTTAAATCATTATATCAAAGTAAAGGATTTTAACTGCAATTTCATATAGAAAGAAACTAATGAGAGTAGGTAACTGAATTTTTCCAAGTTTACAATAATAGCAAAAAATCCAGGTTATTATCTGGAAATTTCTGACTTGTGAATTCTTTTATTTCAGTTTTATTGGGATAAAATTGACAATTAAATTGTAAGACATAAAGTGTAAATCATGATGATTTGATATATGTATACATTTTGAAAAGATTTCTCCTATCTACTTAATTAACACATCCATCACTACACACACACACACACACACACACACACATATTGTGAGAACACTTAAGTTCTACTCCCTTAGAAAATTTCAATTATACAATACAAGGTTATCAACTATTAGCACCTATCAAAATTCCAATGGCATTTTTTACAGAAATAGGAAAAACAATACTAAAATTTGTACTAAACCACAAGAGGCCCTGAACAGCCAAAGCAATCTTGAGAACAAAACTAGAGGCATCACATTTCCTTCAAACTATATCACAAAGCTAAAGAAATCAAAATAGTATAATACTGTAACAAAACAGAGAGCCCAGAAATAAACCCATGCATGTATTGTAAATTAATTTATGGAAAAAGAGCCAAGTAATATGCAATAGAGATAGGATAGTTCAGATGGTAAAGAATCTGCCTGCAATGTAGAAGACCAGGGTTCAATCCCTGGGGTGAGAAGATCCCCTTGAGAAGGGAATGGCAACCCACTCCAGTATTCTTGCCTGGGAAATCCCATGGACAGAGGAGCCTGGTGGGCTACAGTCTATGGGGTCACGGAGTCGGACACAACTGAGTGACTAAGCACGTTAAGCAGGTAAGTCTTTAATAAATGGTGTTGGGAAAACTGGACAGTCATGCTGAAGAATAAAACTGGATCTTTGCCTTACAACACACATAGCAATCAACACAAAATGAATTAAAGAGTCAAATTTAAGGCTTAAAACTATAAAGTTCCTTGAAGAAAACATAGGATTAAGCTCCTTGACATTGGTCTTGACAATGATATTTTTACATTCAACACCAAAAAGTAAAGGCAACCAAAGCTAAAATAAACAAGTGGGACTACAATGAACCAACATGTGAATTCTTGCATACTTTTCATTTAATTCTTAACACTCAGTCCAACACCAGAAAAAGAATTCTTTGTAGTTCCAAGGAGAATGTAAGTCTCTAAATAACCCTCAACCCTCTTTTTTATTAACTCTCAAGTATTTACCTCAAAGACAGTCCCACTGTAGCCTGGATGGACATAGAAACACTTCTAGAACTCTTCCTTTCTGCATGCAGTTAAACATTGTCTGAAAATACAGTTTGCTCTGGTGCAGCTTCCCACAGGCACAGTAAAGGCATCGTGGTTAAGTAGTTCACATAGCTCAAATACTGCCACACCTTAATAGAGGGAAAAAAATTGTTTGCTACAAAACTTTGAAGGTACGCAGCCAAACTTTTTCAATAGGTAAGAAAATGTTTTGCTTCAACAGAGATAAACATCTTTAAGGCAACATCTACAATAAAATGTTAAATTAAGTGGGCCAGACAAATAACTATAGAATGGCATACAATTTGCAAGGAATAAAAGATATTGTGTGATGTCAAATGGCAATGCAAGAAAGATTAGGTATTCATTGGAGCATGAGAAAAACCTTGAATTATGAATATATAAAAGAGTAAGGTCAAGGCAATAAACAATTTCACTCAAGTAGCCATACCATACCAAGGAACAACTGAAAAACTGTAGATGCAATTTATTCCCCTTAAGTTTGCCACTGAAATCTGTAACATTTAAAAGAAAAACTTTTTTTTTAATTTTTTTTTTTCATTTATTTTTACTAGTTGGAGGCTAATTACTTCACAACATTGCAGTGGGTTTTGTCAAACCATTTTTCTAGACCAGGAGTAGGAAAGCCACAGTCCATGGTTTGTTTTGTAGGGCCTGCAAGCTGAGATGGATTTTTATATTTTTAAGGATTTGTTGGGAAGGAAAAGATAGAAAAGGAAGAGAAGAAAGGACAGAGACCAATATATGGCTTACAAATTAGAAGATATTTAGTACCCAACCCTTCAGTAAAAGAAGTTTGCTGATATCTATTCAAAATCATACAGAACTGGCATGTCTGTATTGGCAAGGTATAACATGAAAACCCCGGAAGACTAACACAGGTGTATAGTATCTCTTGCATAAAAGACAGGGTAACAACCTATAACGAACTAACTTGTTTACTTGTTCACTCTGGTTTATGTCTGCTTTTGAACTATAGCAGCAGAGTTGAGTAGTTTTAACAGAGACATTATGGCTTGCAAAGGCTAAATAATTAATTATTTGATAACTTAAGGTTTGCCGACTCTTTAACATAGAACAGTGAGAAGACTCTTACCACTTACTATGTAATGAATGACCTCTGATTCCTCAGAACTGAGGGACACAAAAGGTTTTTCCAAAAGTCTTTTAAACCATGATGGCTAAATTTCCTTCCATGGTTTTGCCCTTCTAGCTTCTCGTGTTCTGTGCTCCATCTTGTTACTCTTTCTTTGCTACTGAAAATATAAATAGTTGTAAAGGCGCAAACCCTGTTAACCCAGACACCAGGCCTGTTGATCACGTGGTTGGTAAAATTCAATCAGACTTAGGTATTTCTAACTCAGACAATAACTAAGATTCTTTAGTTAAAACAGTATATGAATAAGACTTAAGTTGAATAATTCCACTGTAGATAAGTTGGTGTGAGCCTATTGACAAAGATACTATAAGAAATAACTAACTTTTCTACAAGGGTTTTGTTAAGGACATTGTCATTTAAATTGTATCAGGGCTTCCCTGGTGGCTCAGTGGTAAAGAATCCGCCTGCCCACGCACAAGACACAGGTTTGAGCTCTGATCCGGAAAGATCCCACATGCCGCAGAGCAACTAAGCCCGTGTACAACTACTGAGTCTATGCTCCAGAGCTCAGGAGATGCAACTACTGAAGCCCTTGTGCCCTGAAGCCCATGCTCAGAAACAAGGGAAGACACCTCAGAGAGAAGTCTATACATAGCAACCAGAGTGTAGCCCCTCACTCTCAAAAACTAGAGAGAAGTCCGGGCATCAGTGAACACCCAGCACAGCAAAACACAAATAAAATAAATAAAGCTTTTTTAAAAAGTCATATTAAATATATTATTACATTATGGAATATCTCCTTGAAGGGAGTTGTATGAGGATGCTTGAGAAAATGTCTCAGAATTTGGCAACTGGCATGATTATATTGTGAGGACAAAGTGTATACAGTAACTAGTTACTCCGTTTATCAATTTGTTCCCTCTCAGCTCTAAATTCACCCTTCATCACCTGCTTTGCGAAAATGGATGTGGGCCCTTTAAACGTGTTTCCTTTGCCAACTGGCACGTTGTTAAGCCTTGTCAATAGCTGGCATTGGAGGGGCTCTGCAGGGGGAAGGGTTTTGCTCTCAAGTTCTTGTGTTCTCAGCAGGCTCCTGGAGAAGGGCGTGTCGTTTCCTTAGTGCCCAGGAACTATAGCAAAGCTCTTGCCACTAACTGTGTAATGTCCTCTTTTATATTGCTCAGCGTCTTCTTCACCAGACTCCTCAGCATGTACAACGTCTCCAGTGTGTGCCAGCCAGAAGGACCCACTGGCCAGTAGCTTCTCCCTGTATCCCTCTCAAGCTGTGGGGGTGAGATACATTCCCACGTACAGCTTTCCTAGCGCTCTGGAGAATAGATTTTTCTGTCAATTTCCAAAGGGCATATGACCATCCATAAAGCTACAGCAGCCCTCCACACAAGGACTAGATCTCAGTCCTGCCTGGGATAAAGAAGGAAGTATCTTCCTTAGGTTTTCTGTGTCAGCCCTAAGGGTAGTGTTTGCTCCCTATATCTGCTATTCTTATATTCTTCAGGTATTCTCTTTTATTCATACAACCCAATGCCTTTTAACTCCAACTTCTAGGCAGAATTAATAATTCTTTGTATTAAACTTTTTCTATTAAAATGACACTGTGCTTTCTCTCTTCACTGGACTCAACTAATACACTAATTGTTTCTCTTACTTATTTGGGTACTGGAAAACTCAATACCTATGCACATGTATGTGTATCCACTTACATATATTTACATGCACACTCATATAATGTATGATTTAATATATTAAAATATTTTCTCTTATATCTGGTAATATGAGCTTTCCAGGTGGTGCTAATGGTAAAGAACCCGCCTGTCAATGCAGGAGACTTTAGTGACGCGGGTTAGATCCCTGGGTTGGGAAAATCCCCTAGAGGAGGGAATGGCAGCCGAATCCTGTATTTTTGCCATCAGAGTCCCATGGATAGAGCAGCCTGGTGGGCTACAGTCCAAGGGGTTGCAAAGAGTTGGACATAACTGAAGCGACTTAGCATGCATACACGCATCTGGTATTATATTCTACACTCTGTAGAGAAAGGAATTAATTGAATACTATTCTTGTACTTCCTATGATACATTACATGATGCAAGTATTAAATTACTAAACAAATATTCCAGAGAAGCTGTACTAAATATAATTAATTATAAACATATTAGTATATGCTTAGTTTTGACCACCAATCCCTGAAAAGTAGCTAATCCAATGATGACTATTTAAGGATTTTCGTCCTGCCTCTAGGGTTGCTGCATTGCACAGTTGGCTCTTGTGCCTTGAAATCTGGATTCATTAAAGTCCTCTGACTCACTGCCGCGGCTCTTTCGAACACTGAGCTCACATATGTTCTTACCACCCGCTTTGTGCTAGCGGCACCTGCTATGGCTGCCGTGACTGCAGCCTTCTCATCTGCGTGAGCAGTTCTGCTTCCTTCAGGAAACCCTGCCACTTAGACAGGAGAAGGAATGGATTTCTCTAAGGATGCTGAGGGAAAAACCATCAGCAGCGAATGAAGTAAACATTCTTCTTTGGTGTTCCTTGCTTCTCCTTTTGATATACCCCTAGGCTACAAGAAAGGAGCCGTCTCTCAAAGCTTTAACTGTTTTGCTGATGACCCTTCAGAAAAGGAAGTACCAAGAAATCTTTTAAGATCACCGAATTCAACAGTAGTATAGTTGGAAGATCTAAATCTTGTGCCTGAGAGAAGACATCAGGAGAGTGGGGGAATCCTGAATATGTCTATGTCTACCTCTAAGTCATCAATTAAAACTAAGTGCTAGCTTATGACCAAGAACATGAATATGAATCTCAGCATTTTAAATACCTAAAGTTGGAAACTCTAATGTTCTACACTAAACAATTATTAGAGTAGGTCATGGTTTCTCCCCATAATACACAAGTATGCCATTATTAAAACTGAGGTCACAGAAGATTACTGAATGGCATAAAGAAATGATTTCCTATATTATTACATTTAAATAAAAGCTGTTATGAGGCAGTGAATATAAATTTTATTTTTAAGCATATGTGTACCTGAAGACACCCACATGTACCCAGACACCCTTCTAACAGGTGAATAAAAAAATGTGGATGGTTGTTTTCTCAGGGTTATAGAACAATGAGTGACTTGTATTACCTTGCTTGTGCTTCTCTGAAACCTTAAAATTCTCTGTAATAAAGTTGAATTCTTTACATAATTAGAAAAAAACACACATTTTTGAAAAGGCACAGAAATGATTGAAATAGCCAAAATTTCAAATTCAGGGAATACCCATAATCCCAGATATAGTTATGGAATAGAAGCATTTCATTGTTTGGTTTTCTTGGTATTTATTTTTAAAAATACTTTCTGTTCAAGATTAATTGCTGATCTCATTAAAACAGGAAGTAAAAAGTAATCTCTAGAATCAAGACTTTTAATCAGTTGGCTTCAGTGAATCAGTTATTCAACAAGATAAATCTCTGAGAGTATAGTCAGCATGGAGATGCTTTTACCAATAGATGCATGGATAGATTAGATAGATAGTTGATAGAATATAGATGAGATATATAGATAGATAGATATAACTGGATGATAGTTGGATAATGTCCAACAATATATTTGTCACGAATTTAAAGAAAAGGAAATTAATGTTTTTAAAAGACTCATCTCCTCCGTGTAGACAGTGTTGCATTTGCCTAACCGGAGGTTTTCTTTACATGTGAAAGGGAGATAAAAGCAACCAATCTTAATTGAGTACCTATTATGAAATGCTAGATATTCAGCAAAACATTTTAATGATAGTTAATGTGTTATTATATAATATATTATATATTATTATAAAATAATATATCACAAAATAATATATACTATGTAATAATAATTTACTAACAGTAATAAAAATAAAAATATTGCTGCCATTACTACTGCTACTATTTTTTAAGTGTTTATAATATGCCAGGCATTTTGAAAAGCACTTAATAAATACCATTGTATTCTATTCATTGTAGTGTTCTCAACTTTCCTACGAGGTAGACATCGCTATTTTCAGAAGAGGAAACAGAAGATCAGAGAAATTGTCTTGCTGAAAATCACAAGTAACTGTAGTATTTACATAAAGATATTTTCACAAACAGTTCATATAACTCAATATTAAGAAACAAACAGTCCAAGCAAAAATAGGTAGACCTAAATTGACATCTCTCCAAAGATGACATACAAATGGTCAATAGGCACATGAAAAGATTCAACATCACTAATTATTAGAGAAATTCAAATCAAAACTCAAGTGAGAAATCACCTCATACCAGTCAGAATGGTCATCATCAAAAAGTTTACAAATAATAAATGCTGGAGAGGATGTGGAGAAAAGGGAACCCTCCTACACTGTGGGTGGGATAGTAAACTGGTGCAGCCACTATGGAGAACAGTCTAGGGGGTTCTTAAAAAAACTAAAAATAGAGTTACCATATATCCTTTTCTTCGGCGCTCCTGGTGGCTCAGATGGTAAAGCATCTACCTACAATGCGGGAGACATGGGTTCGATCCCTGGGTCATGAAGACCCCCTGGAGAAGGAAATGGCAACCCACTCCAGTACTCTTGCCTGGAAAATTTCGTGGACGGAGGAGTCTGGTAGGCTACAGTCCATGGGGTCGCAGAGAGTCGGACATGACTGAGCAACTTCACTTTCACTTTTCACTTCCTATATCCAGCAATCCCTCTTGTTGGCAAACATCAGGGAAAAGCTCTAGGTCAAAAAGATACTTGCATCCCAGTGTTCAGAGCAGTAGCAGCTCTATTTACAATAGCCAAGACATGGAAGCAACTTAAGGGTCCATCAATAGATGAATGGATAGAGAAGATGTGGGATATATATACAATAAAATATTACTCAGCCTTTAAAAAAAAAAAGAATGAAATGAAACCATTTGCAGCAACATGCATGAGCCAAAAGATTATCATATGTGGAAAGTAAGTCAGAGGACCACAAATATAATACAGTATCACTTATATGTGGAACCTAAAAAGAGATACAAATGAACTTATTTACAAAACAGAAAGATTTTTACAGACATAGAAAACAAGCTTACAGTTAAGGAGAGAGAGTTGGGGGAGGGATAAATTAAGAACGTGTGATTAATAGATACACACTACTGTGTATAAAAATAGATAAACAATAGGTCCTACTGCATAGCACAAGGAACTATATTCAATACCTTATAATAACCTATGATGGAAAAGAATGTGAAAAAGTATATCTATATCTTTATAGATATAAATAGCTGAACTACTTTACTGTATGCCTGAAACTAACACAACTTTGTAAGTCAACTATACCTCGAGGAAAAAAAAAAGAAAGAGGTACTCTTGATTCCAAGTTCTGTTCTCTTTCCACTGTCCTAAGCTACTGCTTTTCACATGGTTTAGTGCTTTGGGCTAGCCTAGAAGATCTGAAACTGGGCACTTGGGTTTCTTAAGCCCAGGGATGTGAGGATCATCAGAAGAAATGAGTTATCAAGGATTCTATCAACATTGAGTGAACTAACAAGAGAATGAGACAAAAGGAAAATGGAATGGAAAAGAGAATCAGATTCTACTCTTATTTCCTAGGTCCATGGAGGCTAGGGAGGGGTAGTGGTTTTTGCAATTATTTTGGACCCTAGCACGGACAGCATAGCATTATGTGGGCATAAATTACTTTGTGAAGTCAGAAGTCTCTTGAAGAGATAGCTATAGATAACTCTGTTCAAAGCAGTGACCAGCATAAACATTATTGTTGAATGAAAGCTCTGAATGCAGTTAGAATTCACAAATTTCAGTGGCTAATTTTCTTTTTAATATCCATGTAAAACAACAAATCACGGATTAACAACTAGAAAACTAGAATTCTAGGGCATTTCTATATATTGCTGCAACTTTCCTGGTCTTCATATTCTTTCTCCATCAAGTGGTAGTATGTAGACTTTATAGATTTTTTACAAAATGCCAATGACATAGTAAGTTTGGAAACAATTTAGACAGCACTAAAGACTGTGGGATGTGTCATATAGAATATGTGTCAATATGAAAGACACTTTTTATTATCAATTTCTTCAATAGTGGTCAACTCTTCAAATTATTTGTTTTTCTTTTCTTATTACAAAAGTAATATATCTTCATGGCTCAAAGTGTCAAAGTTACAGAAGAAAATAATTAAAGGTCCTCTATGTAATGATGGGTTGGAGCTGCCTAATACCAGTTTGTGAAAGTCAATTGTTTGTGTCTCTTCCAAATTATATGTTCAGTGATACTATGTTGGTAGCCTGAAATCAATCATAATGAGATTATTTACACCATGGAAATTGGCAAATGTTACAAAGCTGGGCTTTCTTTTCTGACCAGTTGTTAAGTATTTATTAATGAACCACTATCCACAATCTTTGGGCTTAATCAGTTTGGTAAATCTTAAATCAGATTGCTATCCTTGTATTAAGTCAAAAATTGAATAGATTCAAAAGAAGAATTTAGACAGTCTGCCTTTAGCATGTCAACCTCCAGCAGAGTTTAAACAGTATCTGTACAAGCAATGAAAAAACATCCTTTATGAGCCCTAAAGACCTGCATTGGCTTAGTCCTTTGCATTCATTGGACATGTGAATGAGTTGTGCAACCCATGTGATCTTTCTTTTGTCCTCTTCTCATTCTTCCTTTTTCTCTCTCTTCCTTCTTCCTTTCCCTTCTTTTCTTCCTCTCTCCCTCCTTCTCTTCCTTTTTCCTTCCTTCCTTCCTCCTTT
Source organism: Cervus elaphus (assembly GCF_910594005.1). Taxonomy (NCBI): domain Eukaryota; kingdom Metazoa; phylum Chordata; class Mammalia; order Artiodactyla; family Cervidae; genus Cervus; species Cervus elaphus. The sequence goes on along the minus strand of NC_057815.1, from coordinate 72,803,125 downwards.
CTTTTTTGAATTCTAAACACTTATGCTTACAGATTTTCAGGTCCTTTGCTTGTACCCAAGTTGTGTCACTAGTGTTTTATTCTTAACGAGAGCATTTCAGATCTTTGCATTGATGGTCAAGAAGTAGGGTTACTAGCTCTCCCTTAGACATCTGATTTCCCTGTTCAGGATGCAAACTATGTATAGTTCCAAGACACTGTTTTGGTAGCAAATAGGTTCTGGAGGGCCAACCCCACTTGCCTTTTATCCCTGTATTTTATTTAACTGTTTTCATAGCTGTCACCACCCTAGAACATACGGAACTAATTTTCTAGAGATTTCAGTAGTTCAGCAAAGACATTTGAAACATAAGACTTATTTTCTCCATACTTAACGTTGTTCAGTCCATACACACAAAACTTTAAAATGACATTTTGTCCACCAGAGGGCACTCATATTGTTCCAAGTATAGCTAAGAATTATGACGATTTGAAGATAAATCTAAGACAGAGAAATGAAAAAGGCCCCCAAAACGATTCAAGTCTTAACTAAATACCAAACAGAAGAATAAAACCAAATTTTCTTTATTCCATTTTATTTTCTCTCTTGCCACCCTGTTACCTCCCGCTACACACACAAAAATTCTTCTTAAGTATATTCGTTAATTCACAAAAGAGAAAAAAGGGTTGGGACTGGGGTGAAATTCTGCGTTCCATACTTTCAAAGTGCCAGCTTTGCAGGAGGATATATTTTTCTTTAAAATGTGGGAGTGTTGGAAGTGTGGAAGAATATCAAGAAATTGGTTTTCGTAAAGTTACATCCTTGGTGTTTTAAGATGATATGTCTCAAGTTGTTTTCTATCATGAAGCTGATGAACTGCATGCTTCAGATGACAGGGCTTCTGCCCTTGTCTTGGAACTTTACACTTCTCAGGCACTAGGAAAATCAGAGGCTGCCACAAGATTGCGGTCTAGCGTGTTGACAGCCTCAGCCACAAGTTATTCCAACTTCTCACAAAAGCAAAATAAACTTGTGATTTCTGAGACATGTTGTGCAGCTCATTAGTGGTTTCAACTAAGTGCTGTTTATTGATCTTAAAATCTCTCTCTCTTCAATGCAAGTAGATTTTCACCTATGTCTCCATCTTTCCCAGACACTCAAGCACTATGAACTCAGCCGTTAGATCCTAGCAATTGCTAAATTTAAGCCGCTAGATCTGAGGTAAGGATTCTACCTCATTCCAGCTATATTATCATGTCACACATTTGCTTCATCCATTCTGTTTCTCTATAGGGGCATTTTTATTCATACCTTTCAAAATTAGGCCTGTCAAAAGACCCATCAAATCATCTCTGCCTCAGAATTGCTCAGATATGAAAAGTCTGAATTTCTTCTCTATTTTAAAAAGTATTCAGTTAAATCAGCTCAGAGTGATCTGAAATCCGGCTATGTAGTATCTATGTAGTGCAAACACACATACCAGAAGGAAGAAATAATGAGACAATTCAAGTTTTGTGTCCATTTAGAAAATTGATGTCAAAGCAATTATCAGAGAATTGCTAATGAACATTTATGAGCTTGAACTTTACAGCCTGGCCCAAAGTTGCCAGGTACTGTAAATCTTTGAAAAAAAATTACCCTTTAGCAGTGCCAAGACCAAAAGCTAAATTGGCCCACCTTCCCCAACTTACATCTGGGTTCAGTTTGCTTTCAGTTAAAAGAGCTTAACCCACAGTGCTGACTTGGTCTCTGTTCAGATGGGAAAGAAGCTATGTTATACGAAAGGAGCAGAAATAGGTGAATATCTTTTTAAATCCTCCCTTGAGGGGAAAATAGTGTTTTATTAAGTTTGGATAGTCGTTATATAATTGCCTGGTATTAGGGAATCAGCTGGTTTGTTGCTGGATAGTGTCTATTTGGTTTAGATAGTTCTTTCTTGAAGTATGTAGTTTACCGGTCAGAAGCCTTCAAAAATAAAGTACATTATTACAAGGGTTTTAAACTGAGTAGGGGTAAGATGAAGAGAATTAACTCTCCAATGCCTTAGATAGGAAGCAGAAAAAATTCCATTAATCCAGATTTAACATGAGAAATATTAAAGATATAAAAGTTATTTTTAATATAAGTAGAGAATGGAAAATAGCAATGAGATTAAAGAAAATGTAAAAGGGCCATGATTTACATCGAGGTTTTTTTTTTTTTTTTCTTTACTAGTTCTTCTCATGAATGTGACAGTTGGCAATTACTTTAAAAGCCTAAATTTTTCAGGGTAAATCAGCTTCAAGTTGGGAAAGATTTATTCCAGATGGGTATTATAAGATGTGTTATAACTTTACTGACTAGATTAAAAAAGCTGAGTCAGTCTCTATTTATTAAATAACAGTAGGTAAACAGTGTTGTGTATATATATCCATTGCCTTTTTCTCCTTGGTAGTGATTTAGTCACTAAGTCGTGCCCAAATCTTGTGACCCACCAGGCTCCTCCATTCATGGGATTTTCCAGGCAAGAATGCTGGAGTGGGTTGCCATTTCCTTCTCCAGGGGATCTTCCTGACTCAGGAATCAAACTCTAGTCCCCTGCATTGCAGGCAGATTCTTTACTGAGCTACCAGGGAAGCCAATGACCTAATCAGTATTGAATCATTTTGTCAATATCAGTTCAATTATCACTTCCCCAGGGAGACCTTCAAACACCTTGATTAGGTCAAATCCCCTCCTCCTTGCCTACTGCCCTCACCCCTGTGATAAGCTTTAAAAGCATCATAGTTCTCTTCTTGTAGGAGTTACCAAGCTTGAAACTTTACATTTGTGCATTTCTTTAGCAAATGTCTATAAGTTGCCCGAGGACGCAGACCTGGCTTAGTTCTTCACTGAGTCACCAGCCTCTAGGACAGTGCCAGTCAAGCAAGAGGTAGTTAATGCTTATTTGTTTATTTATTGAATTATGAATGAATAACTAGGCAAGGCAACTATGAGATCAATGCCATATTACAAAGTAGTTAATAAACTCAGTAACAGAGTTGGGTGGGACTCAACCCCTTGTTTTACTTTCTTTTCCTAATGTATCTTATCTGAAAAACTATAGATCAAAGCATTGTGACTGAAATCAACACAACAACAAGTATAAACTAACTAACCAAATTTGCTTTCATCAGGGTAGTAAAAATAAATCAAGTGACCATCAGCAATATTCTGGGTGAATGATTATTTTCAAAGTAAACATAATTAAGTCAAATGAAATGTCTCCTCAGAAAATTTATACTTATTTTTTTTAAAGAGAGTAGAACAAAATTGTATTTTATAAGTCTGCATCTGCTTAGTTGTAAAAAGCAGACACTTCCTAAAATAAGTAGATCAGTTAAGAACAGGGTTTTGATTTTCTTTGCTGTTCTTTATATGATAACATAAACACTTCGTTTTGATCTAGCAGACAAGAAAATTACAACCCAGAAAAGAGAATTGAATTGCATGAAGCTTAAGTCAGGTCTCATATTAATTTGCTAGCTTGCTTGGGCTGCTGTAACTAATATTACAGACTCAGTGGCTTAAATAGAAATGTACCTCTCAACATTCTGGAAGCTAGAAGTCCATGATCAAGGATTCAACAGGACTTGTTTTTTCCAAACCTCTCTCCTTGGCTTGTAGATAACCTTCTTCTCTATGTTGTCTTCGCAAGGTCCTTCCTCTGTGTGTGGCTGTCAAAGACAAAGCAAGACTCTTGCAAACAGTAAAAGTGACTCGTACTGAGGAATCTCAATAAGATTAACAGCTAACTCATCAGAAGCTATGAAGACAGAAGGCAGTGGAATAACATACAAACTGCTAAAAAATATTTTTTTTTAATCATAAGGAAATGCTATGAGCAATTCTATGTCAAAAAAAATTAGACAACTTAGATGAAATGGGCCATTTTCTAGAAAGCTACAAGGTACCAAAATTCTCACCATAGCTCTTGAAGTCCTTAATGCTTTTGTCCATGCATGGTAGTATCATCCATCATCATACTCCCCTTAATTTATTACACCTCAACTAGTCTGATTCATTCAGTTCCTGGCATCATGGTGTACACAAAGCTCTATTCCTTTAACTTATTGATTGTTCCATCTTATCTTTGAGCACTCAGTTTAAATGCTATTTCTGCAAAGACTTCTTTTTTTAATCTTTATAAATAATTACTCATTAAGGTAATACTTTCTGCTTTATCAAAGGTAATTTCCTTCTCAATGCCTTTCCCTCAAATACCTGATAGGCTTCTAATCTAGTTTCCAATCAGTTCTACATTCTAATAGTCATGTCCTAAGTTCTTTCCTAGACAAAATTCTCAAGGTTGATTTGAGTCTTTATTTTTGAGCTCCCAGGGTAATATTTCTCAACATAATAGTACATATCTTGAGACCAGGAGAAATTAAAGACAGAGACTTGGGAAGGTCTCACACCCTTAATCTAGTCTTCACTCTAGAGTACTGTATAAATCAGCTAATATGACTCAAAGCCTCTTTGTTGCCGCTGCTGCTAAGTCGCTTCAGTTGTGTCTGACTCTGTGCGACCCCATAGACGGCAGCCTATCAGGCTCTGCCGTCCCTGGGATTCTCCAGGCAAGAACACTGGAGTGGGTTGCCATTTCCTTCTCCATAAAGCCTCTTTAGATCTCATTTATTATGGTTTGGGGTTTTGAGGCAGGATTTTTTAGAGGACCTAAATTTGAGATTCTCAGTATTCCCTTATTGTCTGACAACTGTCCAACTATTCTGGATTTATCTTTATTTTCTTTGAAAGGAGGAAATAAAATCCAATTTACATAATTATTCTGAGTCTTTGCAGCTATATCCCCTAGACAGAGCTTTTCAACCACACCACTGTTGACATTTTAGATCAGATAATTACATATTGAAAGGGTCTATCCTACTCACTATTAGATGTTTAGTAGCATTCCTCACCTCTACTCACTACAATTCTGTAGCATCACCCTCATATCTAGTTATAACAAACGAAAATGTCTCTAGACATTGCCAAAAGTCCCTGGGATGCAGAGTCACCCCCACTTGAGAATTGAAACCACAGGCTCAATAGGCCCATCTTATGCTTTCAAATTATCACAGGCAATACATTTACCTTGTTCAAATTTATAGCATGGGCCTCCATTTTTCCAACCTTTGAGAGTTTCCTGACTGCCTAACACATTACTGAGAGGTCAGTATCACCTATTTTAAAAATTTGTTACAGATAGCACTACATTTCAAGTTAATGTGGACTCATAACCGCAGAATTATTTTCTGTATGGTAATTCTAGATTCAGAATAAACATATACCAACATTTATATATTATATATATATATACACACCAATATAAGTTCATTTCTTACATGTAAAAATACAATTCTGATATTTGGTGGGTAGCCTTCTATGTGGGGTTTTAGAAACCCTGGCTTCTCTGTGTTGGTTCTGTCATTTTCAACACGTAGCTTCAAGAATCGCCATGTTCATATGTTTCAAGTCATAAACAGAAAGAACATGGAGTATTATATAAAGGAAGATGCTATGAGTTAGACTGGGATATAAGGAAATAAGTTTGAAGACTGCTTTCAGTGTCTGCTGCTTTTACTCATCATTATTATATCCTCTCATTGTGTGTATCTTGTATTTTTTTATCACAATTGTAATAAAGTAATTATTTTATTTTTGTACCACAATTATATACATATATGTATGTATCACACTTATATGTATCACAATTGTAATAAAGCAATTATTTGACCAACTACTGGTTTATTATCCATCTTTCCTCAAGGTCAATACACTCCACAAAGACCAGAACTATATCCATCTTGTTTGATGCTGTATTCCCAGACCTAGCAAAGTTCTTGTCATTGAGTACTTTCTCAGTAAAGATTTGTTAAATGAATAAATAAAAGAATAAATAAATGGATTAATTAATATGATAGATATGGTACTTTATTTAGACATAGTTTAGTAAATCTTTACAATAATGAATTATTCTTTGCCAGGTGCAGATCTAGACATCAGTCAACAAGAGATAATGTCTGTTTGTCCTAGCAGAACAGCAGAATATCCTCATGAGGGAGGGTAAGGACGGGGATGGGGGCTTCCCTGGTGGCTCAGTGGTAAAGAATTTGCCTGCAATGCAGGAGATGCAAGAGATGCAGGTTCGATCCTTGGGTCAGGAAAATCCCCGGACAAGAAAATGGCAACCTACTCCAGTATCCTTGTCTGGGAAATCCAATGAACAGAGCAGCCTGGAAGGCTACAGTCCATAGGGTTGCAAAGAGTTGAACACGACAGAGTGATTAAGTGCACACATACACCCCCACACACACACATATACACACACGCGGACAGGGATGCAAGTAAGAAAGAGTTCAGGGTAGCAGCCAAGAACTTTCTCTTCCGATTCCTTTCTCTTCTCTTGCCCTGCTCAACTGGGCTATTTACAGCCGGCTCTGCTCTCTACCTTACAGAAAGGGGAAAGGCGCTCTGGAGATTCCAGGACCCAGCTTTTACCAATCGTGTTAGTTCCTGGGTCTCCTGCTGCTGCTTGTGATGGTAAATTGTATGTCAGCTTAATTGAGCCAAAATATGTGATCAAATATTATTCTGGATGTTTCTATGATACTCCTTTGAATGAGATTCACATTTAAATTGGTAGACTTTATGGAGGCGAGATGGCCCTCCATAATGTGGCTGGCCCCATCCAATCAGCTGAAGACCTAAATAGAACCAAAGACTGACCTCACCTAAGCAAGAGGGGATTCTGTAGCACAGGGCCTGTGCATTGGCTCTTCTTTGGGCCTCTGGTCTGCCAACCCACCCTTCATATATAGGACTTGCCAGCTTCCATAATCATGTGAGCCAATTCCATAAGATAAATCATATAATACCCTGTTGGTTCTGCTTATGTGGTAAAGTTCAATACACTGCTTATGTACATGTACTGACTCCAGACGTTATTCTAAGTAACAGTATTGCCCTTATACTTTACATGACTACCGACTTTCAGAGTTTGTATATAGCTGCATTCATGTCTGGAATGAAAAGTGGTCTCAAAACATGTAGGAATTAGATTTTACTTATCTAGTCCCAAATTGAGTTATTTTACTTGGCTTTTAGCCCCTTGGGGGCAAATACTGTATTGTATCCATGTTTGTATTCCTAGAAGCCAGACCATAATAGAAGATTTTAAAAAGTGTGCTGAATTAAATAAATGAATGAATGAATGGCTCAATACTTACATGTTAAAATATAAGTCTCCATCACAAACTTTTCCTTTCATCTGGCTCAAAGCAAGGAAAATTCTGGTGTGATCCCAAAACCATCACCTTTACCCACTTTCCCATATTTCTGATTACTTTTAGTATATTATGGTCATACAATATAACTGAACTGTAGTTATATATTGAATGTGTTCCCTTAGGGACAAACTAAGGCAAACATACAGGGCCTGGGCTTTTTTTTAACCTTCATGTAGAAGAACTAGAGGAGCCAAATTCAAAATACCTGAAGCAGTTTCTCAGCCTGGGTTGACCTGAGTTTAAGTTGTAACTTTGCTGCTCTTTAGTCATGTGCCCTTTCAAGTCTTAGCTTCCTCATCTGTAAAATGGGCATCATCGTCATATCATCAATCCCCATAATAGTAACGATAATGCTGCATCATTATGCTGTGGTGTGGAGTAAGTGAGATCAAGAATATAAAGCATTTATCAAAATGCCTGAGCACAGTAAGAGTGCGACAAACAAGCTGAGTATTAGTAGCTATCACAGGTGTACCCTGTTTCATTGTGTACACGTTACTGCATCTCACAGATACAGAGTTTTAGGTTGTTTTGATTGTTTGCTTGTTTTGATATCACAAATTGTAGGTTTGCGGCAATCCTGCAGCAATCTATCAGCACCATTTTCCCAACAGCCCTTGTTTATGTTTCTCTGTCACATTTTGGTAATTCTCAAGTTATTTCATGCTTTTTCTTATTACTATATTTGTCATGGAGATTTCCGATTGATGAACACTGATATTGCTATTTTAATTTGGGGAGAGGCACCAGGAACTGTGCCCATACAAGACGGTGACCTTGATAAACGTGTGTGTTCTGACTGCTCTAGCCAACCTGCTGTCCCCTCTTCTCTCTCCCTCTCCTCAGGTATCCCTATTCCCTGAGATACAGCAACATTGAAATTAGTACAGTTAATGCCCCTACAATGGCCTATAAATGTTCAAATGAAAGAGATTCACATGTTTCTCACTTTAAATCAAAATTTGGAAATGATTAAACTTAGTGAGGAAGGCATGTCGAAAGCTGAGATATTCTGAAAGCTAGGTCTCTTACACTGCTTAGCCAAGCCGTGAATGCAAAGGGAAAGTTTTTTTGAAGAAAATTAAAAGTGCTGTTCCAGTGACTGATAAGAAACTGAAACAGCCTAACTGCTGATATGGAGAAAGTGTTTAGTGGTCTGGATAGAAAATCAAACCAAATAAGACTTTATTTCCTTAAGATAAAATCTAATCCAGAGAAAGGCCCTAAAGCTCTTCAATGTTGTAAAGACTAAGAAAGGCAAGGAAGGTGCATAAGGCAAATTTGAAGCTCAAAGAGGTTGTTTCATGAAGTTCAAAGGAAAAAGCTGTCTCAATGACATAAAAGTGCAAGATGAAGCAGTGAGCATTGATACAGAAGCTACAGCAAGTCATCCAGAAGATCTAGATGAGTTAATGAAAGTGACTACAATCAACAACAGATTTTCAATTCGAATATGTCATCTAGAACTTTCATAGCAGGAGAGGAGAAGTCAAAGCCTGATTTTAAAGCTTCAGAGGGAAAGCTGACTCTCTCATTAGGGGCTTATGCAGCTAGTGGCTTTAACTTGAAGCCAATGTTATTTACCATTCTGAAAATCCTAGGGCCCTTAAGAATTATGCTAAATCTACTTTTCCTGTGCTCTATAAATGGACTGATTTTTGATGTTGTACAGCAGAAACCGACACAACATTGCAAAGCAATTATCCTCCAATTAAAAATTAAAATTTTTTTAATAAGCTAAATTTACTCTGCCTGTGCTCTGTAAATGGACCAACAATGCCTGAATCACAGTTCAACTGTTTACAAAATGGTTTACTGACTATTTTAAGCCCACTGTTGAGACCTATTGGTTAAATAAAGGATTCACTTCAAAATATCACTGATCATTGGTCATATACCTGGTCACCCAAGAACTCTAACGGAGTTGTATGAGATTAACATTGTTTTCATGTCTGTTAACAGAGCATTCATTCTGCAACCCATGGATCAAGGAGTAATTTCTACTTTCAAGTCTTATTATTTAAAATAATATATTTTATAAAGCTATAGCTGCGACAGAGAGTGATGGACCTTGGCAAAGTCAATAACATTCATGATTCAAGGGAAGAGGTCAAAATATCAATATTAAATGAGGTTCGGAAGGAGCTGATTCCAACTCTCATGGATGACTTTGAGGAGTTCAAGACTTCAGTGGAGGAAGTAACTGCAGACATGATAGAAATAGCAAGAGAACTAGAACTAGAAGTAGAGCCTAAAGATGTAACTGAATTGTTATAATCTCATAACAAAACTTTAATGGATAAGGAGGTGCTCCTTATGGATTAACAAAGAAAGTGGTTTCTTGAGATGGGATCTACTTCTGTGAAGATGCTTTGAAGATTCTTGAAAACACAACAATGAAATTTGAACATTATATAAACTTAGCTTATAAAGCAGAGGCAGGTTTTGAGAGAACTGAATCTAATTCTGAAGGAAGTTTTACTGTGGATAAAATACTATCAAGCAGCATTTTATGTTGTAGAGAAATTATTTGTGAAAGGAAGAGCCAATTAATATGACAAATTTCATTGCTATCTTATTTTAGGCAACTGCCACAGCCACCCCAACCTTCAGCACCCACCACCCTGATCAGCCAGCAGCTATCAACAATTAGATATGACCCTCCACCCACAAAAAAGTTACAACCTGCTCAAGGCTTAAATGATGCATTTTTGAGCAATGAAGTATTTTTAATGTATATACATTATATTTTTAGACATAATGCTAGTGAACACTTAATAGACTACAGTGTAGTGTGAACATAACTTTTATATGTACTGGGAAACCAAAAATTTCATGTAACACACTTTACTGTAATATGCACTTATTGCAATAGTCTGGAAACTAAACTCATGATATCTCCAAGCTATGCCCAAATTGTATCTTGGAAAGGTACCAAGGTCAAGCCAGGATATCAGTACAAACAGTCCTTAATCAAAAGGTAAGCTAAGAATAAAACTGAACTGTAAGGACTTTTCTGATGATTCAGTGGTAAAGAATCCTCCTGCCAAGCAGGAGACATGGGTTTGAACCCTGATCTGGAAAGACCACACATTCAGTGGAGCAACTAAGCCACTAAGCCCATGCATCAGAGCTATTGAGCCTGTGTCCTAGAGCCCAAGAGCCACAACTACTGAGTCTTCATGCTACAACTACTGTAGCCCCATGCACCCTAGAGCCAGTGCTCTGCAACAGGAGAAGCCGCCACTCAGAGAAGTCTGCACACCACAACTGTGAGAGTAGCCCCTGCTAGCCACAATTAGAGAAAAGCCCAGGCAGCAATGTAGACCCAGCACAGCCAAAAAATTAAATTAAAAAAACAATGCACAGTGAATGCTGAGACAGAAGAAGAGATTGCAGAAGCTGGAAATTGGGATCTGAGTGAAGCAGGCAAGTGGAGACTCTAAGTGAGTTTGGAAAACAGAGCGTTGTTTGCCCTCATCTGAGCAAGCCAGTTCATCTCAAGATACCAGAGCTAGACGGACAGTGACAGTGCCCTAAACACTAACAAATAAAGGATGACTGGGGCCCAGAGAAATCATCCGCTCACGTCAATGACAGAAAACTGCTTCCTCCTGTCCACGTTAAGGCCCAGAGCTTTGCTACCTCATATGCTCTCAGTGTCTGACCTGATTGTCAATGATACACCATTCATTTCACTGACTCATTAGTGACTACACACCTGCAGGAAACAGATGACACACTCAGACTGGGAAAATTAAAGTGAACTTAATAAAAGGATTCTTGCCAGAATGGTGAACATACAGGAAAACTACATGGAGCGGGGCACTACCCCAAGCTGAGTGACAGAGGATCACCATGCCCACGCCCAGGCCTAAAGGAGCATGACATAGGAGTCATCAGGAAATCTGGAGAAACAGAGTGAATGGGGCAGAGAAGGACAACTGATAGAATTACCATGGTCTTTATTAAGGGAGGGCTCCAACGTGGTGCTAGTGGTAAGGAACCCATCCTACCAGTGCAGGAGACATACGGTTTTACGTGAGGGAAACACCCCACCCAAGGATGTGGATGGAACTAGAGTGGTAGTCACTTGATCTCGCTCTGCTCCTACCTACTGGACAGGCAATGCCCCAAACAAACCCAGCTGGAAGCCAGAGGACAAAAGGAGCCCAAGCAAAGTCAGCTCTGCAGTTGAGAGCAGGACAGGAACGGGCAGAGAGTCAATCTGGACGAGCCATGAACATCAGATGTTTGGCACATTGCCCCACCTTCCTAAAGGTCGCACTGCCCCAGAAGGGACTAACTTCACATAGCTGCGCTGGGATAAATCCCATCTTCTTTCATAGCCTCATCCACCTCACAAACCTATACACTCAACTCTGATATCAGGGTGAAATCAGTGCTTTTGTGTCTCGTCCAGTGCTTTCCTTTTCCCAACTACCATCTTGTTTACTCAAAGAAAGAAACTAGTGTGTACATCCCTCCAGGCCTTGGGACAGGCTCTGACAAGTCAGAATTGGCTGGACATGTCCATGCTAGGACCTCCCTGACACAAGAAAATATGCACTTGGCACTAAAAAAGCAACTGATCACAATGAAATCTTCATTGGATGAGTTAAATACCTCAGGATTTTGCAGGGCCCCAGGGTTCTGAAAGTCAGTAGTCATTGCACAAAACTGTGTAGAATATTCTTTTTTTAAAGAGGTTGATTTGCATCCTGGATGAATAGCACTTCACTACAAGTTCCAAATTAATAGCTTTTGAAGTTTTTTTTTTTTTTTTTTTTTTTTTAAGTTTAATATAATAGTTTTGCAAACCAGCCTTGAAATTTCTAGTTCTCAATACTGGCTAGAACCCAAAATGGATACTGAGAACAAAGAAAAGAAACTGTTTTCATAACTCAGTATGCAGCAACATCAGAAACCATGAGAGAGGTTGGTAAATATTTTCAGACTGGTTTTACAACTCCTGTTAGCCTAGATAATTGATATCACCACCCAAACTTACCTTGACTGAGCTTTGAGGACTTTTGAAATTCACTTTCCTAAATGAACACAAGTCTAAATTCTGTGAGGGATGCCAAGTGTTCCCCCTCCCCACCATTACACTGAACTGGAATTGTATTCCACGTTGGAAAGTCTAAAGCCAACTTTGAAAAATCACCCTGAAGCCATTAATTGCCAGATAATAATCCAACCAAAGAAAAGACTTACCTTTAGAGATGAATAAAAGAACTCACAGGGTGGCCTAACACTGAATTATTTTCTTGGGACCATTGTGGAGACAATACCTCTTGGGTGCCAAGTCTGACACTAGACAATATAGTGAAGACGTTTTCAGTCACATGTGCCCCATCCAGCTGCCGTCTTCCATCAGGCTCCCAGAGCTGCCTCACCCAGGCCTCCCTGGTGAGTCAGGTCGCTTCTGACTGAAACATTCCCAGGCAGGAAGGCTTCCATATTTGGTTGGATAAGCTTAACCTTCCTATTTTCCTTCCTAGATAATATGCTAAAAAGAGTCTGGTGTTTCAACTGCAGTATGTGGCTTTAAGGAGATTCACCCATGATGGAAAAGAGCTGGACAAGAAATCAGGGGGATGAGGCTCTTGCTTCAATCCTGCCACTAAAGGTGATTGTGATCTTGGCATAGTCACTTTATCTCTCTGGGTCTCATTTTCCTCTTCTGTAACATAAAGGTGTTGGTTCAAGTCAGTGACTTCCAGGCCATTTTTTTTTTAGTCTTTGTTCAAATGAAGTCTTACACGGAAGCTCAACATGTGAAGCAGAAAAAGGCTCCTCTGGTCTGAAGGGAAATTGATTGCCACCAATCCTGTGCGCTTGACAATCACACTTCCACCGTATCTCAAGTTCACTTGGCACTCAAAGTATGACCTTTGGCCCACACATGTGGCTTATGATCTCTGAAGTTCTTATTAAAAAGCAGAACTCTGGGTACCCCTTTTAAGATCTACTAAATCAACCTGCGTAGAGCTGGCACTCTGGAATCCTTTTTTAAGCAAGCATCTCAAGTGAATCTCATGAACACAAAAATTTGAGCATGTCAAAAAGCACCAGACCAGGTATTTCTGAAGTCTTTTTCTTCTCCAATACTCTGGCAGTGTTGCTCAATATTTATGACTACAAAATCATTGGAAATCTGATGAAAGAAATGGATCTTCTGTTGAGAAAAGTGCAAAAACACACAAATACACATGTATACAGGGACATATGTGAAATTTATCTAGAATTACAGCAAACTTAAATATCCAGCTATCCATCTCCTTGTTGTCCATCATGGACACTCTATGGGAAGATAGTTAAAATCCCTATGATATCCATGACCTAACAGTGGTATTTCAGGATGAATGTGGTGATTCATTAGAAAAGGAACTCTTCTGGCATTAAACCCAACTCTTTTAGTTGCTGATATTGTACTAAACCAAAGATTGTCTCCAACTTATAGCCTCTAACCCAATTTCGAACTTGTTCAAAGTAGTTGGTATTTTCTTTTTGTTTTTTGTTTTGTTTTGTTTGCTTTTATTAATTACCAGGAATAGTGTCATTCCGAATTTTCCTTAAATGCTCACTTTACTACAGGTATGAGGATGAAATGGCTAAACTCCAGCAAACCAGCTGATGCTTTTCCAAGATTCTCGCTGTAAGGACTGTTCAGTTCCCAACTGATTTATTTCTCAAATTGGATGCATAGACAGTCCTGCCCATGGAACACGAGGGTCATGTCTTCCAAGAGGAATGACGTGCCACCTCACTGCTGAAAGTGTAGACATTCTTTTCAGAGGACCAAAGAATGAGCTTGGATCTAGTTTTCAATCTGCCAAGCAATAAAACGATGTGGTGGCGCCAAGCACCCTTATAAAGGGCTGATCCATAAATATCCACAGACCATGACAAGGCACAGAATGGTCCCTTCCCAAAAATCTGCCTCCATTTTTCACATGCCACCCAGATGTGCCATGTGGAGTGGGAACACTAGCGTACACCATAGACGAGGCTCTGTATCACCTACATGAGCTCTTTATACTTTTAAAAAGACAAAAAACAAAAAACCAAAAGCCTTTCTCTTGCAATTTGAGCGATTTGGACTTTCAATCTGCCTTTGGCCCAAGAGCAAAAGCCCCTCTGCAAGTCAGCTCCCCCACCGACGTCTTCCCAGTCAATAGGGAACCACTTAACTACATGAACATTAACTAATTTGAAGTTTGCTTTTTATCCTAGCACTAATAGGAGAGGAGGAATGTGTTTGTGTTTGCAAGTTTTCCATGTGGGTTAAGTCAAGATTGTTTGCTCAAGTCTGAAGCTTGGAAGAAAAAGGAAAAACAAGGCCCAAGTCTCATCTTGTCCTTTGGAGGTAGGCAGAAGAGCCATTGTTCCCAGTGCAGCTGAAACTTGTGGGCTGAGAATCCACTGGAGTCTATTCTCTGAGGTTTCTGAAAATTTTCCCCACAGACTTATCATTGTCAGCAACCGTGGCAGGCTCTTTTGTTTTGCCTTTCATTCCTTATTTATTGCCAAAGCAAACGGCAATGACAGTTGAGAATGGAAAGAGTGGCAAGATGGAGTGAAATATAGGAATAAAGCATTGCTATAAACAAGAGAAGTTGCTAAAAAGGGAAAGGAGTTCCTTCTCCTCTGAAAGCTCAAAGTGCCTTTCATCATCCAGCAAAGCTGGACCAAAAGCAAACTTATTTTTAAAGGTAAACAGATAACAAATGGCTCATCCAGAATTCCAGGGTGGATTTGTACTCCCTCCCACAAGGAAAAGGTAGCTTTTTAATTCTTTGTAAGTAAGACAAGGCCCAGAACAATGGGGAGAAGCATGCTTGAAGGTAAAACATGAGATATACAATATTTAGAAAGCCTAGAAGATTCCTCAAAATATATTCCCACCTTTCATAATTTCAAGGAAAAGAATAGCCTTGGTTTTCCCTGACCTTAGCTGAGCCATGGCCAAAATAAAGATGCTGCTAGTAATCAGGAGTTTACTGGGGATTTTGCATTTTTGATCTTATTTGTTTAGTGGAATATACAGCATCTTCCATGTTTCTCCTTACACCATAGTTATCATGAGGAGTCATCAGTGACTATTCTGAATGCCCTAATTTTGTCCCATTAGTAAAAAAATGCAAAATAGAGATACAATGTTCCAGTGTCTCCTCATCAGCCAAATGATAGAATCCTAGGTCTTCAACATGGTCTGCATGAACCTCTGAAATCTCACCCTTGCTTATTGTTTCAGCTCCAAGCTCTAATATTTTGCCTCTTAAACTATATATGTTTTAATAATTGTAGAAATTTTAATTTCCTCTAAATTATTATGTTACTTTAGGTCTATGTAGGTTTTCCAATTCTATCTCCCTGGCCAACCCTCTCCTCTTATTCATTTTTTTCCCTCTACCTAATCCAACTCATCTATCAAGATATAATTCGGATGTCATCACTTCTAGGGAGTCATTCTTAACACATCAAACCACTTCCTCATATGATATTAGGCACCTGAGCAAGACACCTTCAGGGGAATCACCATATTTTATTGAAACTATCTCTTTGTATATTTGTCTCCTCTACTAAGTCATGTGCTTCTTAAGGGAAAAGATGATGTCTCATTCCAACTGACAAGCAACAAGACACTTAAGTGAGTTTAATCAAAGAAAGAGAGGGTAGTATGAAGCACTAGAGGGAAAAAGCATTGAACTTGAATTACAAAGACAGGATAGGCAAACCTATTTTGCCTCTCCGACGCACCAGCAGAAGCTCACTCTTCTGCTGCCATCTTCATCTTCAGTCTCCCCTAGTTGCTAGCACAGTTCCTTGGTAAGCCCCAAGGCATGGTCCCTTGTGCTCTCGTTCTCCATAACATTGCCCCCTGAACTCCAACTCTGACAGTCTCTGCTCCCAGTCTTTGAATCTGAACAAACCATTCTTTGATATTCCCACTACTCAGTAATAACCAACAACTGGCATCTGGGTCAGCACTGACCTAAGATCAGACAGAAACCACATGCCTATTCCCTACCAGTCCATTATCCCTCCACAATTATACTAAATGACTGTCTTAATTTGAATTTCCTGTAGTAAGAATGAAAAAAATCTGTAAATGGTGGTTTCATTTATTTCGCTGAGCCTTACTCATCTCTCTTTTTTAAGAACCCAACATAATGTCTAAAACATAGCACATATTTGATGAGTAGGAATTAAATAAGTATAATTTCTATGGTCCCTTTCAAGATTCTGATTAGATGTTTTGTAGCAAAGATGCATAACTGTCTACCAAAATGTGCGCTGCACACTCAGAGTATCACACTGCTGCTGGAAAGAAGTTTTTCAGCCAGGGACCTCATTTCCCAGCACCCTTCACGTCTATTTCAGACACATGACCAGTTTTTTCCAATGAAATGGAAGTAGAAGAAACATATGGCTTCTCTAATTTAAGACTTTAAAGAAGTGTTTGTAACTTCTTCATGCTCTTTTACTCCTCCTGGTTCAATGCAGATGACAAAAGGACCCTAGAGCAAAGGCTGGCAAACTTTCTACGTACAAGGATAAATAGTAAATATTTTATGCTTTGTTGCCACATGATCTGTCACAACTACTCCAGTCTGCCTTTAGGGTGCAAAAGCTGCCATGGACAATACAGAAACAAACATTTGAGGCTGTATTCCAGTACAACTGTATTTACAAAAAAAAGTGGAGGGCCATATTTAGCCCACATGACATAATTTGCCAACCCCTGCCTTGGAGGAAAGCAGAGTATGAGATGGAAAAAGGCCAAGAACCTGAATTCCACATGGAGAAAAATCGGCAACACAGATCAGGATTGCCAGTCTTGATTTATCACGTGAATACAATAGCTAATTTCTACTTTGTTAAGCCACTTAAATTTTAGAACTTATGCATAAGCTTATTAATAAATGTGTTAGTATTTTCTTTACTAAACTATAACTGTAGTATCAGTTCAGTTCAGTTGCTCAGTTGTGTCCAACTCTTTGAGGCCACAAGGAATGCAGCACGTCAGACCTCCCTGTCCATCGTCAACTCCCAGAGTTTACTCAAACTCATGTCCATTGAGTCGTTGATGCCATCCAACCATCTCATCCTCTGTCATCCCCTTCTCTTCCTGCCTTCAATCTTTCCCAGCATCAGGGTCTTTTCCAATGAGTCAGTTCTTCACATCAGGTGGCCAAAGTACTGGAGTTTCAGCTTCAGCATCGGTCCTTCCAATGAATATTCAGGGCTGATTTCCTTTAGAGTGGACTGGTTAGATCTTCTTGCAGCCCAAGGGACTCTCAAGAGTCTTCTCCAACACCACAGTTCAAAAGCATCAATTCTTCAGTGCTCAGCTTTATTTATTTATTTATTTATTTTTTTTGGGGGGGGGGCTAATTGTCTCTTTTTTTTTTTTTTTTGTCATACATTGATATGAATCAGCCATAGATTTATTTATAGTC
This sequence comes from Cervus elaphus, assembly GCF_910594005.1. NCBI lineage: Eukaryota > Metazoa > Chordata > Mammalia > Artiodactyla > Cervidae > Cervus > Cervus elaphus. Next base: position 72,785,370 of record NC_057815.1, on the reverse strand, counting down.
CAACTCTTACATCCATACATGACTACTGGAAAAACCATAGGTTTGACTAGATGGACCTTTGTCGGCAAAGTAATGTCTCTGCTTTTTGATATGCTGTCTAGGTTGGTCATAACGTTTCTTCCAAGGAGCAAGTGTCTTTTCATTTCATGGTTGCAGTCACCATCTGCAGTGATTTTGGAACCCCCCAAAATAAAGCCTGTCACTGTTTCCCCATCTATTTGTTATGAATTGATGGGACCAGATGCCATGATCTTAGTTTTCTGAATGTTGAGTCTTAAGTCAACTTTTTCACTCTCTTTCACTTTCATCAAGAGGGTCTTTAGTTCTTCTTCACTTTCTGCCATAAGGGTGGTGTCATCTGCATATCTGAGGTTATTGATATTTCTTCCGGCATGATTCCAGCTTGTACTTCATCCAGCCCAGCATTTCTCATGATGTACTCTGTGTATAAGTTAAATAAGCAGGGTGACAATATACAGCCTTGACATACTCCTTTTCCTATTTGGAACCAGTCTATTGTTCTGCATCCAGTTCTAACTAGATGGACCTTTGTCGGCAAAGTAATGTCTCTGCTTTTTAATAAGCTCTCCAGGTTGGTCATAACTTTTCTTCCAAGGAGCAAACCCCTTTTAATTTCATGGCTGCAGTCACCATCTGCAGTGATTTTGGAGCCCCAAAATAAAGTCTGTCACTGTTTCCACTGTTCACCCATCTATTTGCCATGTAGTGATGGGACCGGATGCCATGATCTTAGTTTTCTGAATGTTGAGTTTTAAGCCAGCTTTTTCACTCTCCTCTTTCACTTTCAACAAGAGGCTCTTTAGTTCTTCTTCACTTTCTGTCATATGGGTGGTATCATCTACATATCTGAGGTTATTGATATTTCTCCCAGCAATCTTCATTCCAGCTTGTGCTTCATCCAGCCCAGTGTTTTTCATGATGTACTCTGCATATAAGTTAAATAAGCAGGGTGACAATATACAGCCTTGACATACTCCTTTTCCTATTTGGAACCAGTCTGTTGTTCCATGTCCAGTTCTAACTGTTGCTTCCTGACCTGCATACAAATTTTTCTCAAGAGGCAGGTCAGGTGGTCTGGTATTCCCATCTCTTTAAGAATTTTCCAGAGTTTGTTGTGGTCCACACAATCAAAGGCTTTGGCATAGTCAATAAAGCAGAAGTAGATATTTTTCTGTAACTCTCTTGCTTTTTTTATGATCCAGCAGATGTTGGCAATTTGATCTCTGGTCCCTCTGCCTTTTCTAAATCCAGCTTGAACATCTGGAAGTTCACAGAATAAAATAAATGAGAATTAAATACGTCACCAAGAACGTGAAAGACATACTCTGAGAATTATACAACATTAATAAAGGAAATTAAAGATGCTTCAAACAATGGAAAGATATCCCATGCTCTTGGACTGGAAGAATTAATATTGTTAAAATGGCTATACTACTGAGAGAAATATACAAATTTAATGTGATCCCTATCAAATTACTCATGGAATTTTTCACAAAACTAGAACAAATAATCCTAAAATTTATATGGAACCATAAAGCACTAGAATTGCCAAGAAATCCTGAGGAAAAAGGAGAAAGTAGGACGCATAAATCTGCCAGACTTCAGCCTATCCTACAAAGCTACAGTAATCAAAACAGCATGGCATTGGCACAAAAACAGACATATGGATCAATGGAACAGAATAGAGGGCCCAGAAATAAACTCACACACCCATGGTCAATTAATCTTTGACAAAGAAGGCAAGAATATAAATGGGGAAAAGGTAGTCTCTTCAGCAAGTGGTGCTGGCAAAGTTGGACAGCTGCATATAAATCAATGAAGTTAGAACCCCCCCTCACATCATGCACAATAAACTCAAAATGGCCTAAAGACTTAAATATACGACAAGATATCATAAAACTCCTAGAAGAAAACACAGGCAGAACATTCTCTGACATTAATCATACTAATGTTTCTTAGGTCAGTCTCCCAAGGCAAAACAAATAAAAACAAAAATAAACAAGTCAGATCTAATCAAACTTACATGCTTTTGCACAGCAAAGGAAACCATAAACAAAACAAAAAGACAACTTATGGAATGGGAGAAAATATTTGCAAATGATGTTACCAACAAGGGCTTAATTTCCAAAATATACAAACAGCTCATACAACTCAACAACAAAAAAGCAAACAACCCAACTGAAAAGTGGGCAGAACACCTAAAGAGACATTTCTCCAAAGAAGGCATATAAATGGACAATAGGCACATGAAAAGAAGATGTTCAACATTGTTAATTGATATTTAAATTATTAATTAAATGCAAATCAAAACTACAATGATGTACCATTTCACAGCAGTCTGAATGGCCATCATTAAAAAGTCTACAAATAACAAATACTGGAGAGGGTGTGAAGAAAGGGGAACTCTCCTACCCTGTTGGTGAGAATGTAAGTTGGTGTAGCCACTATGGAAAAACGGTATGGAGGTTCCTCAGAAAACTAAAAATAGAATTACCATATGACTGTGCAATTCTACTCCTGGGCAAATATCTGGGCAAAACTATAATTCAAAAAGATACATTGGGGTTGAGAGGAATTAGGAGACTGGGTTTGACCCATATACACTATTGATGCTGTATATAAAATACATAACTAATGAGAATATGCCGTATAGAACAGAGAACTCCACTTCACACACTGTGGTGACCTGGATCGGAAGGGACCCGAGTGGGAACGAAGTCCAAAAGGGAGAGGATGTATGTACACGTGTGGCTGATTCATTACGCTGTGCAGCAGAGCTAACACAACATTGTAAAGCAACAATACTCCAACAAAAAAGAACTTTAAAAAAGATACATGCATGCTGACATTTGTAGCAGCACGATTCACAATAGCCAAGACACGGAAACAACCGAAATGTCCAACCTTCAGATGAATGGATAAAGATGTAGTACATATATTCAGCGGAATACCACTCAGATGTAAAAAGAATGAAATAATGCCATTTGCAGCAACACGAATGCAACTAGAGATTAACATACTAAGCGAAGTAAGTCAGAGAAAGATAAATAGCGTATAACATCACTTATGTGGAATCTAAAATGACACAAATGAACCTATCTATGATGCAGAAACAGACTCGCAGACATAAGAGAACAAACTTGTGGTTGCCAAAGGGAAGGAATGGGCTCGGAGTTTGTGGTCGGTAGATGCAAACTATTACATAAAGAATGGATGGAAAAAAGGCCCTGTTGTATAGCAGAGGGCACTATATTCAATATCCTGGGATAAACCACAATGGAAAAAAATATGAAAAAAGAACATGTATTTGAGTAGTATGACTGAGTCATTTTGCTATACAGAAATTAACATAATATTGTAAATCAACTATATTTCAATTTAAAAAAAGAATTAGCATTTTATACAAATAACCAAATTCATTCTATTTCCTTACTGTTGGACATTAGTTGCATATAATTTCCATCTGCTTAGTATACTGCCTTTGGGAATCTAAGCTTTAATTTAGATAAAGGTCTAATTTCCTCTTTCATATAATAGGAAAATAAACAAACAGATACAAAACATATCTTTTAAATATCTTGGCTATTTACTTTCTGATTTATGCTATCCAGCAGTGTGTTTAAAGTTTTTCTTTCATTTCTTTTTTGTTAGCTAAAATAGCAGATCTTCTTATAATTTCCCTTAGTAATTACTTTTGGTACTTACCAAGCCTAAGCAACTAAGACAGAGACCCCATAAAGAAAATGTCATCTCTACACAGTCAATAGACCCAGGTTTCAATGGGCTTAACCTGAAGCTCTGGTCTGCTCAGCACTTCAGGGTTACATCCCAAGGGCCTCTGAGCTAATGAAACATGTTACAATTCTAATATCTACTTAAGCAAATTGAATGTGGCCATCCAGGAAAATTACTTGGTCGTCATAGTAACTCTTTTACTACTTATGTCAAGAAGAATGAAATTTGAAAAAAAGAGAAAACCCTGGCAGCAAACTCTACAGTCTAAAGTAAAGTTGCAGGAGGTATGAGGCAGAGGGAAAGACAAATGAAGGATTTACTTCAGTGTGGAGGAAAACACCTGACATGTAATGTAATGAGCTCCCCATAATATGCTCTCGCTTAGCCTTCTTGGCCATAACGTTGGGAGTATCTCTGCAATAGATTCACAGAATGTGAAACATGGAAGATCTCTTAGGAAATCTAATCTGAGCCCCTCATTTTACAACTAGAGAAACGGAAGCCCAGAGAGATGGAGCAACTCACACAAGTTGACATACTCAGCTACCGGCCTGTGCTGAAGCAGAAACAGCTCTCATGCCTGTCTGCTCAGGGTTCTTATCATCCTATCCCTGAGAGTTAAGGGCACAGAGGAACCATTCAAAAGAGTTTTTGGAATCTTTGCTATTTTGATTTATTTTTTAAAAATTATAAAGCATTGACTCAGTACAGAAGAAGAAGACAGATGAGCCTTAACCTGGTTACTTGATTGACCAGTTTTAGAAAAGTTGGCAAGATCTCATACATCAGTTACACACTGGCCTTGTATTAAGCACCACGCTGGCTCCTGGAGATCTAAGATGATGTGGTCAAATCACTTAGACTCCTCACAGTTCTTGCAAGAGCAGAACACCTTTTTGTTTACACTGAGAGCCAAGAGTCTGAAAATCTCCATCTATGAGGGATTTATTCTCCATTTCACAGATCTTAGAACATATGGCAAAGTTACGGTCCTAACAAGCAACAGATGTGACCTGATTTTAACTCTATGATGTTTTCAACACTGTGAAACAGTGGAAATTGCAAAACAAGCACAGAGAAGCATTTTAATGTTATTATCATCGATGAAAAGATAGATAACAATTGGTCAAAAAAGGGGGTCCAGGAAACTGTGCCGGTACATAGAACGATCAAGTAATTTGAAAAAGACTCTTCTATGTACAACCTTTAAAAGACGTGTATGTAGGTCAACGTTACTGAACCATGTCCACCTTGGCCTAATGCCAACTTGTTTGACTTGCTAGGACAAATGAGCAGGACAAAGTACTTTGGTCTTATACCTTAATGGTGTCCTTTGACTTTCTGGTTGAACTTTTCCTTAACCAGAAAGAACTCTTGGATTCCTAAAGAAAGAAATCTTAGTACCTTTATCTCAATCCAGATATTCTCAGGACCCTCATGGAGTTTGGCAGTGGTTTAGTTGTTAAGTCATGTCTGACTCTTGTGACCTCAAGGACTGCAACCTGCCAGCTCATCTGTCCATGGGATTCTCCAGGCAAGAATACTGGAGTGGGTTGCCATTTCCGTCTCCAGGGGACCTCCCTTCTCCAGGGCGTCGAACCCGGGTCTCCTGCATTGCAGGCAGACTCTACTAACTGAGCTACAAGGGAAGCCCCTTGTAGTAAACTCATGGAGTTCACTATTCTGCTAAAAAAAAAAAAAAAAAAAAAAGAGGTATATATGCATGCACACACACATAACTATAAGAGGCAGAATTGTAATGCTCTCAGAACACTACAAAAAAATGTTCTCAGAGTTCAAAGATTAAAAATATCCTGTAAGGAGGTTGGGAAAAGCTTCATAGATTAGTTTTGTGGGGAGGGAAGGTGTTTTGTTTTTAAGAAGGGGAATTGGCTAGACAGAGATGGCCAGAAAGAGAATTTCAGGCAAAGAAAAGCAGCAGGAAACTACAGCTTGTGTTTAGGGGTCAGTGAACTCTCTTGCCTTACATGTTTTTTTAAGGAAGGTGATATGGGATGGGGGCAGGTATTTCCATATCCTTCTTGATGATGTTTCAACTTGAAAGCCTTCATGGTGAGAGGCGGCAAGACCTATTTGAGAATCTGATGAAAGTGACAGATCTTCCCTCAAGAAATATATACCTGGATCTCCAAGTAAGAAGTTACCAGTTTCACTCTTTCCTAATTCCATCCATCACCTTTCCAGGAAAAGACATATCCAGTCGACTTTCTGCCAAGCCTAGTCCTGACTGTTTCCACCAGATGCCAGTGTGATCAGCCTTACTCCAGACTGAGAATGGCCTTTCCATTTGTTCTGTTGTAATTAATGCACACATCAAACCATGAGCCTGCTTAGCCTGGTGGTGCAGCATGAACTAGACTGGAGGGCATTGAGCATCCACCTCCTTAGGAATACTCCCCAGTGAAAGATGACAGCTTCACACCAGCCAGAGAAAGAAGAAATCAGTGCATGTTACATGACAATAGTTTATAAATGAAAATTGCTCCATAGCTGTTTAAACATTTGAATTGCTTCAAAATCAAATGTCCGTACACAATTATGTCCCCAACATATATATATAATATATATATATATATATATATATATATATATCTCCATGCATCTTGATGATAATCATTTGAATTTAGTATTCAGCCTTTCCATACTATAGTGGCTCTGCAACTAACCAGAAATTACACATAGACTGGGCCTAACCTAATTAATAGTCTGAGTTCATTATCCTCAGTTTTGGGTTTCCCCGGTGAACCAATTAGAATCTGCCAGAAGACCTAGTAGGTTTCTCTGTTGGCTCAGATGGTAAAGAATCTGCCTGCGATGCAGGAGATCTGGGTTCGACCCCTGGGTTGGGAAGATCCCCTGGAGGAGGGCATGGCAAACCACACCAGTATTCTTACCTGGAGAATCCCCATGGACAGAGGAGCCTGGCGGGCTACAATCCACGGGGTTGCAAAGAGTCAGACACGACTGAGCGACTAAGCACAGCACAGAAGACCTAGTAAGAGTGTAAACTACTAGCCTATAGTGTATGTTTGGCTCTTAGATTTATTTTACTTAGACCATATTTAAAAAAAAAAAATCTTCGATTGTCTTTTAACATTTTGAAATCAGGGAATTACATGTAAAAATCAGATTTATGAGGACTTTTTAAGGATCTGGAGAACTGACAATAATAAGCATATTTTTACATAGTAATGATCAGATTAAGATGAATTACGCAGCATGGGCTCTCCAGGTTGCCGCAGCCCTATCCAAAGTTGAAGTATATCTAAACAGCTTCACAAATTTGTATTAATTGCCTGGCCCCTGAATACACTTGAGGCTGAGATCCCTAATCTAATATCGTAAATGATCAGGAAAGTATGGTATAGTAATTAGGAGTACAAGCTATGGAATCAGACCTACCTGAGTTTAAATCTTTACCATCTACTGGTTGGCAAAATGAGTTATCTAATTCCCAAGATCTTCATTTTTTTCATCAGGACAGTGTTGACAGTATCTATCTTACAGGGTCTCTGAGTAAGGATAAAATTAGGATATGCTTAGCACAATGCTCATTCAGTATGTTGTCACCCAGTAACACGAGTTGAGGGATATTTAACTACTTTCCCATTAATAGTAACTTTTCCTCCCCAGAGAATGATCACACTTTTTTTTTACTCCACTGAAGTCAGTCTTACTTGTGTGACTGGCTTTCACCAATGGAATGTGAGCAGAAGTAAGGTGTGTCATTTCCAGAAATGGGCAGTTTGTACTTTTGCTGAACCACTGTAACCAATGATACTGCAGATAGTGGCTCACTCAATGTCAAATCCTGGAAGGAGCTCAAGGACAATGTGGAGGAGAGCTACTAGCTGACCCTCAATAGACACGGGGAATTAATGAGATATAAGTAACTCAGCTGGTAAAGAATTTGCCTGCAATGCAGGAGACCTGGATTCAATCCCTGGGTTGGGAAGATCCCCTGGAGAAGCAAACAGCCACCCACTCCAGTATTCTGGCCTAGAGAATTCCATAGACTGTATAGTCCATGGGGTTGCAAAGAGTTGGACACAACTGAGTGATTTTCATTTTTGCTTTAAGCCATTGAGATTTCAGAGGTGTTTGTTACAACAGTGTAGCCCGTTCTGACTGAAATTGTAGTGGCAATTATTATTTTCATCACTACCATTATCATAAGTATGACTATTCAAAGTTCTTTCCCATGCCGGGGCTTCCTTTCCTTTATTTCCAGAGCTCCTGGCAAAGAAACCAGAATCTCTGCTCTGTCCTTTGTGGTCAGCTGCTCTTTCCCTCCCTATTTTATCACCCACTTTGAGCTTATCTTCCTGTCTTCTTACAGCTTTCAACACTTCTAGTGATCACAAGGCTTTGGGGAAGGGAACAAAACAAATCATTCCTCTTTACAGTAAGACAGCTTCTCTCCTTTCAATATGAGAGAAAGTAAAATTTTATTCATATGTCACAAAGATGTGAAAATAAAACACAAATTATTTCTACATTTAATTTCATTTTTCTCTGAAGTTCCTACCTTTTTTGGTAGTAGGAGAAAATTATCTTCAGTTGAATTTAAAAAACTTGGCTTGATTCAATGATATTGACCAAAAGTTGGCAACCCAGCACCTGTAATCACATTGACTATTTGTGTAAATAAAGTTTTATTGGAACACAGTTATGCCCATTCATTTACTTCCCAGGTGGCACTAGTGATAAAGAACCTGCCTGGCAATGCAGGAGATGTAACCTGCCTGACAATGCAGGAGACGTAAGAGACATGGGTTCAATCCCTGGGACAGGAAGTTCCCCTGGTGGAGGGCATGGCAACCCACTCCAGTATTCTTGCCTGGAGAATCTCATGGACAGAAGAGCCTGGAGAGCTAAAGTCCATGGAGTCATAAAGAGTAAAATATTACTGATGTGACTTAACACACACCTACACACACACACACGACTTTTTTCAGGCTACAAGGGTAGAGTTCAGTAATTGCAAAAGAGTTCATATAGTTCACAAAGTCTATAATATTCATTATCTATCTCTTTCTGGAAAGTTCACTGGTCTCTGAGAAAAATTTTCTCTTTAAATAAATGATCAGTCCCTTTGAGATAAAGCTCTTAGTCTTTCATATTTCTCTTTCTCCATTCAACTCCTCTCCAAGATGATAACTGGGTTTTAAAAGGTATGTGGTCTCTGTAACTATGGTATAAAGAGAGGGGGGAGACCAGGTCCTCAGTGCATGTGGTACCCTCTGGATTCTTGCTCACATCTACTACATAGTGGTTGGTATGAATTGTTCCCTGGACTAGTGACCACTGACATGAGACTGGTCCTATTCCTGAGTGTTCTGTTGACGTTCACTGTCCAGTTTGCAACTGGTGACACTCATGGTTTGCTCTCATTTGCCTTGTGAGGGTATAGTACCTTCCCTGCTCACTTGACCACTGATGATTTTGCAGAGTCCATTGAGGGCCAGCTGGAACTTGCACACAGTCCTCAACTTCAGGAAACACTTTTCTCTTTATGCCAGGAATCCTTTCTGGCAAACTCCTCAGACAAAATCTCAGGTAAACACCCTATACTATCCCAGGAACATGGGGAAAATTCTGGGTCCTTCACGTGCTTCATGGGAAATAAGGCTGCTTTGAGAAGGCTGCATTCATGTCCTCCCTCTGCTTAACCATTCTGTGATGCCCAGTTTCAAGTGGAGCAGACAACCTATAAAGAAATCACCTTCCAGCATCCTAAGTAGGAAAGGGAGCAGAAATATCTCAGCCTTCAGCATTCCCTCCTTCTCATCCAATATTCTGCTCTTTCATTCTAAAAGAGGGCGGATGGGACACATGAGTGACCGTGCTTCTACTTCTATCTCTCCTCAAATCCTTCAAGGTAAACTGAATAGCTCCACCTTGTTCTTCCTGTATATTCAGGATGCCTGTAAATCTCTGTAAAACTTTATAATCAAGCCTACTTTATAATCCAGGCAAGATGAGGGAATGTGTATGTGCGTATTAGTTTCTCTCAACAAAATGGGGCATGAAGACTATTGTACTGCTGAAGTTTTGAAAAACACTAATTGGGATGTCAGAAGCTGAATATTATCTTTCTTTTCATTCCTGCTGAAACATGTAATAGATGTAGCTCTTGGGCTTACTGGGGAGAAAGCCATATACACTGAAAAGCAAAAAAGAATGCATTGAAAGCATTCCAAAAATGTTACTCATATTACATATCACAGAATCAAATCCATTTGAAGGAATCAGGCATCCATGAAAAATGCATAAGAAATTACATAGGGAAACCCTACCACCAATGCAGAGGGACCACCTTCGAGCCTCCTTTTAATCAAGATTGTTAGATCCACGCCCAACCCCTAGATGTGGAGCAGATGTTTTATAAGGTGAGATTTTCATTCAAGGAAATGGTTATTTCCTTTTTTTATTGTATGTTTTTAATTGGAGGACAATAGCTTTATTATTATAAAGAATCTGTCTTTATAAAGAGTGTACCTGCAATGCAGGAAACCCAGGTTTAATCCCTGGGTCAGGAAGATCCTCTGGAGAAGGAAATGGCAACCCACTCCAGTATTCTTGCCTGGAGAAACCCATGGACAGAGGAGCAAGGTGGGCTTCAGTCCACAGGGTCGCAAAGAATGGGAGCTTTACAATGTTGTGTTGGCTTCTACCATATATCAACATCAATCAGACATAGGTATACATATGTGCCCTCCCTCTTGGACCTACTTCCTACCTCCCACCCCATCCCACCCCTCTAGGTTGTCACAGAGCACAGGTTTAGTTCTTTGCATTAATGGACATTTCTTAACCCATCTCTCCCTCTCTTTAAAATAAAGTGGTTGGAATGGAAATTGACTGAGGTCACTCTCAGCTCTGGAATCAATTTCAAAATGAAGCAGTGTATGATAGTAGTGGGAGGAAAAAGTCAGGGGTCTTAGGAACCTGAATTTGAATCCTGACCCTGCCACTTAGTAGCCATGTATAACCATTGAGAGCCACTACCTAAGTTTCTATATCATGAGCCTCTGCTCCTAAGGGATTAGGACCTCATGTGGTCTTTGATTATTTCCTCCCATCCAGACCACATTGGTTTGCATTATGGGCTTGCCACAGGCAAAATATAGCAATCCCAAACACCTGCCCTTTAAACAGAAATACATTTATTATTTTTAACTAAAAGGACAATTGCTTTACCCGGAATACCACATGCATAAGCAAAGTTAGATTCCAATTTGGCAGTCTGTCAGAATCTCATCGAATATCCCTCTATCTTAGCTTTCCCATATGATTATTGAAGGTTTAGCCCCAGTTCCCAGACTTGAGCCATGAAAAGAACTCAGAGATGTATGCTCTGGAGGGTCCCCTATATTTATAGCTCCTGATCCCTAAAGCTTGCCAACATGCGTTTCTTTGTGATTATCTTATAATTTCTACAGACTGTGAAGTCACAACTCAAAATGGTACCTGATCACTTATTCAGTGGTCACTCTGGGAATTATTTTGTCAAGTGCTGAAAAGTTGGGAAGAGATGGTAATGCTAACAATATTACCAGGCTTCAGGTTATGGGAAGAATCTTGAATTGGTCACAATTTTGACTGCCATCAAATCTTAGCATGGGAACTGAAAGATAGGTATCATCCAAAGAATAAAAAGAACTGAAGAAAAAAATGCCTGTTTTTTTTTTCAGCTCATGCTGAAACATTCCTAATATTTCTTAGGATAGAAAGCACACCATTTCCATAGTTAGTTACAAAGACATTTTTATTATTAGGGAAAAGAAATGATGGAAGTGCCATACCTAGATATTATGATGACAATTATTGTGTGAGCATGTTGGCATTTATGTGTGTATATTAGCTAAATGTCTGAAACACTCCTCAAGGACTCCTCAAGGTCCCTTTGTGACCTTGGATCACAGACTTTCCTACTTTACCTAGCTGGAGAGGACAAGAACAGGCTGGGGCGGGGGGTTGGAAATGTCATTTATGGCTTCCCTTGTGGCTCAGTGGTAAAGAATATGCCTACAATGCTGGAGACATGGGTTCAATCCTTGGGTTGGGAAGATCTCCTGGAGAAGGAAATGGCAACCCACTCCAGTGTTCTTGCTTGGGAAATCCCATGGACAGAGGGGCCTGATGGGCTACAGTCCATGGGGTTGCAAAAATATTGAACACAACTTATTGATTAAACAACAACAACAAGAAATGTGATTTATACTAGGCAAGTGTCCAAGGGAAGGGCAGGATAAAACAGGTCTGCTTGAGATGAGCAGATCCACAGGACAGGTATGATAAGAATCAAGGGAGAAAGTCGAAGGTCATATGAGGAGCAAAATAACTTATACCAGCTCTCAGTTACCACCCATAACAACCCTGTGAAATATGAACAGACCAGCTTGCCCATGGTTATGTGGCAGAGTCAAGGTGTAAAACTAAACAGACAGACTTCAGACCCTGCCCTCTCTGTCACCCTGAATATCCCCTCCACCTCCTAGAACATGGAATACAGAATCATAAGAGAAAGAATAAGAAGTAGTTAAGATGGACAACCCTGGTGGTCCAGTGGTTAAGACTATGTGCTTCCACTGCAGGGGGCATGGGTTCAATCCCTTGTCAGGGAAGTTCTGCATGCTTTATGGCCGACCACCCCCCCACCCCCACACATATACAACTATAGAAGTAGCTGCAATGAGAAAAAGTTGAGAAATGGAATAAGGCAATTGTTAAGTCAAGACAGTATAGGGTGTAGGCCATGCATAATATCTGGGTATCCATGAGTGTTCCTGGCTTGCAAGTACCATGCTGTATCATGAAAATCTGAAATGCATCAGTAATTGAATGCTACGTATTTCATAGATAAATAATCCCATAAATATTGTCTCTAACGAAAGGACACTAGGAAGGAGGCAGAGTTTTTATAAATGAGTGAATCTCCAAATAACGGAGATACCTGCACCAACTGAGGGAATTTTAGCGAGTTCAGTACAAAGGAAAAGGACAAAGGGAGTTGGGAAGGGGATCTGAGGGATGTGAGGAATTGTCTTCTTTGATAATCACTAAAATAATTGCTCAGTTTTTCTGGATGTGTAACTAATTCAACAAATACTACTGAGAGCCTCTTTAAATCCTTGAATGACAGAATTTTGAAGCCATTTTAATAAGAAATGGTTGTCCCTGCGCTCAAAGGGCTTGTAATCCAGTGAAACACCTATATCCTTAAAGAATATAAGGGGTTCTGTGGATGGACATTCAAAATGTATAGAACATCATTCTCCCTCTTTTTCTTGGTATTGATTGAAATTAAGCTCCTCTCACCCCAACACACATCCTTATATTACCGTTTCCATGGGGACTGAGACTTTATGTTGTGTGACAAAAAGTCATTATAGCTAAAAATCTTCATGTATGAGGCACACATTAACATTTGCATTAATAATATAATCATTCACTGGAGCCACCAGGAGGTTTCTGAGGGGTAGAAAGCTAAAAGAAAAGTAACACTTCACCCTACTTTGCTGCACTTTGTCCCTTCTTTGAACTCTAAAATGCAATTTAGCTCTTTATCATGGTGCTTGCTAACTGTCCTCCAGTTGTTAACTTTGTGTCATTTATTCCCAAATTGGATTACAAAATTCTCAAGGGCAGAGAGTCCTCATCTTCCCCTGCACTGACCTCAATGCCAAATACAGAGGCAGCGCCTGGTACTGGCTCCATTGTTGTTGTTGTTCTTGTTGAAGTTGCTAAGTCATGTCCCGTTCTTTGCGACTCCATGGACGGTAGCTCGCCAGGCTCCTCTGTCCTCCGTCCTCTGCTATCTGTCTATATCCTCTGTCTTCCACATGAGTTTGCTCAACTTCACGTCCATTAAGTCGATCATGCTGTCTAACCATCTCATCCTCGGCTGCCCTCTTCTCCTTTCGCTTTCAATCTTTCCCAGCATCAGTCTTTTCCAATAGGTCGGCTCTTCACATCAGGTGGCCAAAGTATTAGAGCTTCAGCTTGAGCAACAGTCCTTCCAGTGAAAATTCAAGGCTGATTTCCTTTAGGACTGACAGGCTCCCTTGAACTGGCTTAAATGGGAGTCTCAGTTAAGACAGAGAAGAGCAGGGTTCAGAGGAAATGAGCAAAGAAAGATTAGAATGGGTGTTGCAGTTTTAATGATGCAGCGTCATATTTTGGAAAGACCTGAATTTTCAGGGAGAAGTATGAAAATTGCACAAATTAGAAACGAAGTTAAAGGCAGCCTAGAGAGTCAGCCTCAACTGCCCATTTGCATCATTATTTACTGGCACACAAAGAGTATACTGGCTATCCCTTAGTGCTGCTTCACTGTAGAAGGACACAAACCAAGATATTGAAGTGTTCACTGAATATTCACTAAGGCCCACAGGCGTCTTGCTGAGCATCGACCACATGCCCATAAAGCATATGGTGGCCACAAAGGACAGCAAAAGCCATAACCCTTGTCCCTACGAAGCCTATAGATTTAGTGGTGGCTCAAATAGCCCCTCGGATATTCACCTCTGCTTCCTTTGATCTTTTGCTCACTCATTCTTCATTTATTTTTACAGTGGAGTATCAAGAGTCAGCTTTGTGCCAGGATCAATAATTATGTCACACGGCTAAATAACATTAATAAAAACTTTGGAGCCTCCGAAGCATTCAAAAGCCAATGTCGGAGGAACTGGTGGGCCATGAGGGAAGGGAAGAAGGGCAGGGTACAAAGGAGAGAAAGTATTGCTATATTTGGGCTCATTTCTCAACAAGGAACTTTTCATGCCTAAATGTATTATTCCTTTTCACTGAGATTTCTGGCATAATCTCTTATTTAGGCCTAGATTGTGTCTGAGTTTCTTTCCAACTAAAGACAGCAGAGATTTTGGTGTGAGGGCCTCACTTGGCTCTCAGGAAGACGGCTTGTTCAGGTGTGTTATTAGAAAGACTACAGGTCTTTAAGCTTCTCTCCCACCCTCTCTTTTTTCCGAGGGATTTGTCTGGAAATTATTTGAAATCCTTGAATTCTCAATGAATAACTGAAACACGCAAGCAAACATATGCCTTCAGGCTCTGATTTGGCAAGATGTACAGAATAATTCCTCGTGGTTGGATGGAACAAGCCAGACATGATGCGGAAGGGGGACAGAGATGCTGGTGAAGATACTCATCTCTTGCCCGGCATCTATATTAGAGGAGAGCTCACACATTAGAAGGATCAGTTACTGAAGATCCAGCCCCAGTCTGCACTTTCCTTCCTTTATTTTCTACTGCTGTCCTGCAACCCATCCCCCAGCCTTTCTAGAGCATCTCAAACAACTGTCATGAGTTACCTCTTTTGCATCAGTTCTTCCTTCTGCCTCCACATGTACCTTCCTCAGAGCCTTAGCAAAAGTTATCACACAGGTGTATGTGTGTTTTTACTTGACCATCTCTATGCTATCTCTCTCTTACTACCCCAGGACATTCACGAAGGTGGAATTATATTGTATTCACTCTAAATCTCTAAAATTTAGCACAATGACCAAAACATAACAGAGTCACAATAGATATTTAACAAATAAATGAACTTGTGACAACAATTGGTATTTGTTCAGCATATACTATATGCCAGTTCCTACAGTAAATGGTTTACACATTAATTCTTTTAATTATCAGAAAAACCCTACAAGGTGGGAACTGTTATCTTCCTCATCTCAATATCATCTTTGTGCCTCAGTTTCCTGTTTGCAAAAGGAGGGGACAACAGGGCTTACAGAGGTAACGGAAGCACAGAGAGGCAAAGTGAACTGCTCAAGACGTGCAGCAAGAGCCGGAGGCAGAACTGGAAGTTCTGCCATTTAACCCCAGAGCCTAAGCTCCTGAGCACCGCACTACACTGGATGAGTAAGACTCCTCAGGATCCCTCTCAGATCAGATACCTTTCTACAAAATAAACTCCAAATGAATTCATTAAAAGTTGTCAGTGATTATTCTGATGACATATTTTCAACCCTTTGGTATTGTCTAGAACATTAGAATGTTGGAAAGATTGGAAAGCATATTGCCCAGTGGTTTCCAAACTTTCTTAGCAATGGGACCTTTCCCGAGAAAAATCTTTTCCAGATGAAATCTTTAGCAGAAGCTCAAGAAGTTTAAAAAAAATGGCAATGAGTAGTTGAAGTGGGCTGGAGATGGAGAGATTGAGACATCTGTTTGAAGACTGCTTGTCCCTCTTCCATGGGTGACCCTGAAGAATCTCAATGAGTATGTAGGACTCAGTTTGGGTATTACTGCTCTAGTCCCGGAGAAGGCAATGGCACCCCACTCCAGTACTCTTGTCTGGAAAATCCCATGGACGGAGGAGGCTGGTAGGCTGTAGTCCATGGGGTTGCTAAGAATCGGGCATGACTGAGCGACTTCACTTTCACTTTTCACTTTCATGCATTGGAGAAGGAAATGGCAACCCACTCCAGTGTTCTTGCTTGGAGAATCCCAGGGATGGGGGAGCCTGGTGGGCTGCCATCTATGGGGTCGCACAGAGTCGGACACGACTGAAGCGACTTGGCAGCAACAGCAGCAGCAGCTCTAGACCAGATCCCTTCGATTAAACAATGAGAAATCTAAGATCTTAAGACATTTTCCCAAGGACACACATCTAGTAAGTGGCAGGTCTTCTGGCTCCAACATCAGTGTTCTTTCCTTTACATCATGCCAGGGGAATTGATTCCCAACCCTAGTTTCATGATACCAGAGGCTGTCCTAGTTATCTCAAATTGTGAAGGATATAACAAAAGTCTCAAAGCAAAAATGATAATCTACTTTAAAAATCTGTAGCACCATATTTTTGGTGTTGATCAGAAAATGGGACAAACTTCACAGAATTAAGTGATAATAAGATAATGCCATTGCTAAGACATTGCAACTCTGAAAAGGTTTAAGTCCAAAGTAATATCCAACCATGCTAACGACACCCACACATTCAGACTCTGACCTTGGATAACTAATCCTTAGCAAATCCGCAATCCCTTAGTTTTACGAAGTTGTATTTGGTGGGAGCAGCAGCAAGTCGATATTTTTCAAAACAAGATAATGAAAGCCCAGTGTTTACTGTACTAACGTGGGCTCTTCTCTGCCCAGAATTTTCAGAATTTTAATAATAACCAACGTCAGTGTTTAATCTAAAGCTAGAGCACACTGGTTAAGAAACTGCTAAAAATAATCTGCTTCATATTGATGGCTTTGGCTTTGTTGACTCATAAAATGTCAGGGTTGGAGAAAAATAACTAACGGAAGCTTCAGCTGTGATTGTACCTTCAATTATTGATGCTCCATTCTTAGTCTTCAGGCCCAACAGCTAAGATGTGATGTGATGGAATAGAGACCATGTGATGAACTAAACTTGGGGAGGCTCACTCTCGATTCTGTCCACAAGACTCCTAACCTTACCAGCTTACAGTAAAAACCACAGAGTCCAAATATTGACTGATCTCACAGTGTTCCTTCACATCAGATGGTAAGAGAAGTAGAGGACGGGCATGAGTTGCCAGATTTGGGAAGCATAGAACTAGGAATGTGAAGGTCTGTGCTTAGGAATTTACAAGAATGGTTTCCAAGTGGATTCCTCTAGTTTACAGCAAAGAAGCCAGAATCACTCAGGAGATTCAGGACTCATCACTGTTGAGTAGGAACACATGGAATTAAGGATTAGCAAAACTGAGATCTAGTTCTAGCTCTGCCTTATACTAACTACATACATTTGAGCTGCTCAGTCTCACAGTGTGCCTACCTCATCAAGTACCTGATGTATCTAAAAATTCCTTACTGACCTTCAACTACCAATTACTGAAGCCAGACACCACACTAGGTGCTTCACATATATTAAATCATAGGATCCTGTACTCATGGAAGGGACTACCATTTTTATCTTTGTCCCCAGATAATGCTAGTGAAATCCATGAACTTTGTACTTGTACTCATAAAGTGAAAAGCTAGAATTGATTTCTGAAAATCACAAATGGAGACATGATATAGGCTTTCCAGGAGGTATCAACATGCAGGTGAATCACGCATTGCTCATGACAATGGGAATAAGTCAGCATTCAGAGGGTTTTTTTTTTTTTTTTTTTGGTCTCCAGTTCCCTTCTCTAAAATTTACCAATTTCTGACATTGTCACACAGCAAGAACACAAAGTCAAAGGAAACCTATGCACTCACCACCCCCCTTAGAATCTGATTCAATGGCTTGCAGCTCTGAGGTTCAACAGGAATACAGACCCTTTGGACAATTCAAGAGCAATTGCCTCTCAACTCCTTTGGGCAATTCAGAAGAGTACCTGCCTCTCAACTCTGCTGGCCTAGCAGGCCAACCCCAGACCCATCGCAGAGTGGGAAGACATCAGAAGGTGCTTCATGGAGCTTCTCTAGCTCCAGAAAGCCAGACTAGAGAGGGTGGTTCTGAATAACAAAACTTAGGGCGGCCCCAGAAACATTTTCATGTAAACACCACTGTCAGTTGCAAATGGAACTGCTTCTTCCAAATCAGGAAAGAGTTTGTCCTAAGCCAGCCACACTCTTGGGTTCAGACACATTCATTCCATTCATCATCCATACAATCAACCTTTCCTGAGTGTCAACTTGTGCCAGCATCCTGGGGGCCTGTATTCTCCATGACAAAACAGGAGGAGAGAAGTATTAATAGTTAATAGTGGTACCATGTTCTTGATCCTATGTGAACAAAGAAAAAGGAAAATAAGGCAGTTTACGGGGAAAGGAGGTCCAGAGGAGCTTGCCACATAGGGTTCCAGATTTAGAAAATAAAAATAGAAAGTGCAAGTTAAGTCTGATCTTGAATATACAACTGATACTCTTTTGAGTGTACTTGGGGCCAATATGAAATATACTTTAAAAAGTATTTGTTGTCTATCTGAAATTCAGATTTAACTGGCATCCTATATTACATGTGGCAATCTTCTTCCCAAAGGAGTCACCTCACTGAGTCTTAGGAAAATGCTGGAAGATGTTTCTCCTGAAGGCTTGATTTATTAAGGATGAGGCTGAGATGCCTCCTGAGTGCACATAGGAATGAACTGCCAGACTCTGTTCTTCCATCCTTATAACTGCTGGTGACATTTAATCTTGACCTTCAGGTTCAAACCCACCCAGGCTCTGACCCTATCTCTCTGTATCAGAGGAGTCAACAGCCCAGGTGGCTCAACAATACAGACCTTGCCATTGGCCCCATTCAGATCATGCACTTGGCATGACCAAAATAAGTTTCACAAGACACTTGAATAAATGAGAGTCTTAGTTACTACTTGGGATTTTTTTTTTTTCTAATTTTTGTATCCAAACTCTTATCCTACCAACCTGGGTCAGTTTTCTTTCCAATCACAAAGAAAAGCAATGCCAAAGAATGTTCAGACTTCTATACAATGGTGCTCATTTCACATGCTAAAAAGGTGATGCTTAAAATCTTTCAAGCTAGGCCTCAGCAGTATGTGAACTAAGAACTTTCAGATGTACACGCTGGACTTATAAAAGGGAGAACGCAGAGATCAAATTGCCAACAAACATTAGATCATAGAAAAGACAAAGGCACTCCAGGAAAGCATCTACTTCCACTTCATTGACGACACTGAAGCCTGTGCCCGTGTGGGTCACAACACACTGCGGAAAATTCTGAAAGAGATGGGAATACCAGACCACCTTACCTCTCTCATGAAAAACCTGTGTGCAGGACGCGAAGCAAGAGTCAGAACTGAACATGGAACGATGGACTGCTTTCAAATTGGGAAAGGAGTACGTCAAGGCTGTATATTGTCATCCTGCTTATTTAACTTCTATGCAGAGTACATCATGAGAAATGCCAGGCTAGATGACTCACACACTGGAATCAACATGCCAGGGAAGTCTATCAACAACCTCAGATACACAGATGATACCACTCTAGTGGCAGAAAGTGAAGAGGAACTAAAGAGCCTCTTGATGAAGGTGAAAAGGAGGGTGTAAAAGCTAGCTTAAAAACTCAACATTCAACCAACAAAGATCATGGCATCTGGTCCCATCATTTCATGGCAAATAGATGGGGAAAAAGTGGAAACAGTGACAGATTTTATTTTTTTAGGCTCCAAAATCACTGTGAATGGTGACCACAGCCATGAAATTAAAAGACACTTGCTCCTTGGAAGAAAAGCTATGACCAACCCAGACGTCATGTTAAAAAGCAGAGACATCACATTGCCAACAAAAGTCTGCATAGTCAAAACTATGGCTTTTCTAATAGTCATGTACAGATGTGAGAGTTGGATTATAAAGAAGGCTGAGTGCCAAAGAATTGATGCTTTCAATCTGTGGTGTTGGAGAAGACTCTTGAGAGACCCTTGGAGACAAGGAGATCAAACCAGTCTAAAGGAAATCAACACTGAATATTCATTGGAATGACTGATGCTGAAGTTGAAGCCCCAATATTTTATCTACCTGATGTGAAGAGCTGACTCATTGGAAAGGACCCTGATGCTGGGAAAGATTGAGGGCAGGAGGAGAAGGAGGTGACAGGATGAGATGGTTGGACAGCATCACTGACTCAATGGATATGAGTTTGAACAGACTCCAGGCAATAGTGAAGGACAGGGAAGCCTAACGGGCTGCAGTCCATGGGGCTGCAAAGAGTTGGACATGACTTAGTGACTGGAAAACAACAACAAAAAACAACTCCAATCCTGTCTCCCAGTTTCCGTAAGAGTGCCCCTGATAGAATCAGGCACATGTTAGATATTCAATAAGCATTCAGTGTTTAATTCAGCAACATGAAGAAATGGACCAGAAGGTAAAAACTGGGCCCCACCTTTGCATTATTACATGACTCCTCCCACTCTCTGACCCTTGGTTTACTCATCTGTAAAATTAGTGGGCCAAACTATATGGATGATCTGTTTCTCTAGCCCCTTTTACATCAAGTCTGAGCTGTTTGCCTATGGATATATCCAGGGCCAGCCGTATGTATTAAAAAAAATCCATAAAGTTATTCAATTTCCCTTTTAGGCAGGCCAAGATTTAATGTGTAAAGATAATATTGAGCAATAACTCATTGGAAAATTACTTTTGCTAAACTTAGACCATGTTTTAATTTCATAATTCAACACAAATCCCTCTAAATTTCTAATCCTGGGACCAGTTTCAAATCCTGGGAGCATCTCCATCTTTATGCAGTGCTCCAAATAAGCCAAGCTTTTTGACAAAAATTATCTATTTATGCATAGCCTTGGTCATGAATGCTGTCTTTTTTGCCTCAGTATTTTAAAAGGCAAATATTTTTCAAACAAACAATGACTATTTTTTCTCCTTTAATTTTCTTCAATTTTTTGTATGTTAGAATTAATAGGCAAACTGTGACTAAGGTTTTCATCTCAAAAATTTATTCAATTCACTTAGTAGCACTCAACCCTAACTGTACATTAAGAAATACCTGGAGAGCTTTTAAATTGACTGAGGTCAGGGTCTCACCTTAGATAAATTAAATCAAAATCCCAGAAGGAGGAGATCCTGACTTGCCAATGATGCTAAGGTGCAGCCAAGATTGAGACATTCTGAATTAAGACACCAAAATTGTTTCCATGGCATTAGATGTTTACATTATCATTGAAAAATATGTGAAGCCAACAGTAGGGCATCAAGGAGAGAGGGATTTTAGGGGAAAATTAATGCAGAAGCAACTCTAAAGATCCAAGACCACAGAGGACATTTAGTCAGCATGATGACTGGGTAGAGATGAACAATTACTGAGAGGTCTCTTGGGGGTTAGGAAGCATACAATTCTAAAACTACCACACCTGCAATGACACGTCAGCTTGTAAGAGAAGAAGTTGACATCTCCCATGGACCAGGTTGAAGTCTGCTTTCAAAAATCTCTCTCTCAGCAGTTACTCATCATTGAAAAGATAAGTGCAATTTTTCAAATAATCTGATTTTTTTTCCTCGCTCCTTATCTGTTACAAGATTCCCTTGACTTTCTCCTCCTCTTTCTTGGCCTTCTCTTCCTTCTTCCTCTTCCACTACTGCCATTAGCAGCACTGCTAGCAATTCTGAAAGTGGACACACAGTGAAGGGGCAAAAGGCAGGAGCTGGGTCAGCTACAGAGAGTGACCAGTATATAGATGCTCACTTTTCTTCTCCTGGTCTAATTCTGGGGGCGTTCTGAGAGTTAACAGTTATTGGGCAAGGACAGTATTCAAGCTTGAGCTTCTCTTCATTTTCTCATCTTCCTATCCATGCTGCAATCCTCTGTAGAGTTATCAGTATTATCCTCATTTTGAATTGAGGAATCTGAGGCTCAGAGAGGTGAGACAACATGCCCATGGTCACACACCTAATAATCAGGAAAGCCAACATGCAACTCAATGTTACTTCTCCTATGATCGGCATCCCTAACCACTGATAGAAAGTGAGAGCTTACTCTGAGATTCCAGAGCACTCAGTTCCCTTTCTAAGCACATGTTCTATTGTGCTTCATGTTGTGGCAATTTCTGAACCCCCTTCTACAAAGCTACTGTCTATATCCAGTTTATTTGTGTCCCATTATGACAGTACAATATTTGGCGTGGAACATAGCCAATCAATAACAGGTGAAAACTGAATGGATTTGGAAGTGAAGGAGTGTATGTTTCAATAGCTGACTTTTTTTTTTTTTTAACAATTTATGCTCTAAAGTATGAAGGAAGGTTTTCAGTAAAGGATTTGAGACCTGGAAACACTTGTTTTAAAACTACAAATTCAATTAATCAAAGATATACACTGGGGACTTTACTAGTGATCCCGTGGTTGGAAGTCTGTCTTCCAGCATAGGGAATGCCAGTTCGATCCCTGGGCCCGGGAAGATCCTGCATGCTGTGGAGCAACCAAGCCCTTGAACCACAGCTACTGAGCCCACATGCCCTAAAGCCTGTGCTCTACAACAAGAAAAACCACCGCAATGAAGACTAGCCCTTGCTTCCCACAACTAGAGAAAGCCTGTACACAGCAACTAAGACCCAGTGCAGCCAAAAAATAAACAACAACAACAAAAAAAGACGGGCAGTTTCTGCTTAAAAGAAAAAATATACACACTGCCCAAGAAGGGACTGGGGTACCAATCAAGAGGTCAGTGCTGGAACTGTTTTAAAGCTCTATATTTAGAAGGATTTTAAATTAGCAGGTGCCCAAAACAAGAAGAGCTAGCAAGATCAGTTCAGAAATGACAAGCTGACTTTATCTCACATACCTTACCCTCTGTGTTGGTAATGCTGGCTCAAGGAGCACTACTGGAAATGATCTGAGACTGCATCTAGGCTTAGCAGGAAAAGAATATGGTGTTTGATTAGCAATGTCTACCAGGGGTAAATTTGGCCTTGGAGTACAGAATGAAGCAGGGCAAAGGCTAATAGAGTTTTTCCAAGAGAGCACACTGTCACAGCAAACACCCTCTTCCAACAACACAAGAGAAGACTCTACACATGGACATCTACACATTTACACATGGTGAATACTGAAATGAGACTGATTATATTCTTTGCAGCCAAAGATGGAGACACTGTATACAATCAGCAAAAACAGATGAGGAGCTGACTGTGGCTCAGATCATGAACTCCTTATTGCAAAATTCAGACTTAAATTGAAGAAAGTAGGGAAAGCCACTAGACCATTCAGGTATGACTTAAATCAAATCCCTTACAATTATACAGTGCAAGTGGGAAATAGATTCAAGGGATTAGATCTGATGGACAGAGTGCCTTAAGAACTATGGACGGAGATTTGTGACATTGTACAGGAAACAGGGATCAAGACCATCCCTAAGAAACAGAAATGCAAAAAAGCAAAATGGTTGTCTGAGGAGGCCTTACAAATAGCTGTGAGAAGAGAAGCTAAAGGCAAAAGAGAAAAGGAAAGATATACCCATTTGTATGCAGAGTTCCAAAGAATAGCAAGGAGAGATAAGAAAGCCTTCCTCAGTGATCAATGCAAAGAAATAGAGGAAAACAATACAATGGGAAAGACTAGAGATCTCTTCAAGAAAATTAGATACTAAGGGAACACTTCATGCAAAGATGGGCACAATAAAGGACAGAAATGGTAGGGACGTAACAGAAGCAGAAGATATTAAGAAGAGGTGGGAAGAATACACAGAAGAACTATACAAAAAAGATCTTCATGACTCAGATAATCACAATGGTGTGATCACTCACCTAGAGTCAGACATCCTGGAATGCGAAGTTAAGTGGGCCTTAGGAAGCATCACTATGAACAAAGCTAGTAGAGGTGATGGAATTCCAGCTGAGCTATTTCAAATCCTAAAAGATGATGCTGTGAAAGTGCTGCACTCAATATGCCAGCACATTTGGAAAACTCGGCAGTGGCCACAGGACTGGAAAAGGTCAGTTTTCATTCCAATCCCAAAGAAAGGCAATGCCAAAAAAATCCTCAAACTACTGCTCAATTGCATTCATCTCACGCGCTAGGAAAGAAATGCTCAAAATCCTCCAAGCCAGGCTTCAACAGTACATGACCCACAAACTTCCAGATGCTCAAACTAGATTTAGAAAAGGCAGAGGAACCAAAGATCAAATTGCCAACATCAACTGGATCATTGAAAAAGTAAGAGAGTTTCAGAAAAACATATATTTCTGCTTTACTGACTATGCCAAAGCCTTTGACTGTTTGGATCACAATAAACTGTGGAAAATTCTGAAAGAGATGGGAATACCAGACCACCTGCACTGTCTCTTGAGAAAAATCTGTATGCAGGTCAGGAAGCAACAGTTAGAACTGGACATGGAAAAACAGACTGGTTCCAAATAGGAAAAGGAGTACATAAGGCTGTGTATGGTCACCCTGCTTATTTAACTTATATGCAGAGTACATCATGAGAAATGCTGGGCTGGAAGAAGCACAAGCTGGAATGAAGATTGCTGGGAGAAATATCAATAACCTCAGATATGCAGATGACACCACCCTTCTGACAGAAAGTGAAGAAGAACTAAAGAGCCTCTTGTTGAAAGTGAAGAGGAGGGTGAAAAAGCTGGCTTAAAACTCAACATTCAGAAAACTAAGATCATGGCATCTGGTCCCATCAATTTATGGCAAATAGATGGGGAGACAGTGGAAACAGTGGCTGACTTTATTTTGGGGCTCCAAAATCACTGCAGATGGTGATTGCAGCCATGAAATTAAAAGGGGTTTGCTCCTTGAAAGAAAAGTTATGACCAACTTAGAGAGCTTATTAAAAAGCAGAGACATTACTTTGCCAACAAAGATCTGTCTAGTCAAAGCTATGGTTTTTCCAGAAGTCATATGTGGATGTGAGAGTTGGACCATAAAAAAAGCTGAGCAATGAAGAATTGATGCTTTTGAACTGTGGTGTTGGAGGAGACTCTTGAGAATCCCTTGGACAGCAAGGAGATCCAACCGGTCCATCCTAAAGGAAATCAGTCCTGAATATTCATTGGAAGGACTGATGCTGAAGTTGAAACTCCAATACTTTGGCCACCTGATGTGAAGAACTGACTCATTGGAAAAGACCCTGATGCTGGGAAGGATTGAAGGCAGGAGGAGAAGGGGATGACAGAGGATGAGATGGTTGGATGGCATCACCGACAGGAGTTTGAGTAAACTATAGGAGTTGTTGATGGACAGGGAGGCCTGGTGTGCTGCAGTCCATGGGGTTGCAAAGAGTCAGACACTACCGAATGACTGAACCAAACTGAACCAGGGGTAAGGAAAGGGGAGGAAAGTGCCACTCACATTAACATCTCTTAGTGAAGGTCTTCTTGGCATTTGATTCACTACCAAATACAGACACTGAATCCTAAAATCCAACAGATGAGAGTCAAGATAGAGAAGCAAGAGATGGCACAAAGAAGGAACGAGGAGAGGAGATCCATCCACAGAATCTTGTGTGGTCAGAGTTATTTAGAATTAGTTGAGATATTTGGATATATCTGTATGACTAAAAGGACCAGAAACAGAGTGGATGGAACTCATGTCATAAGAACTACACTACCATTATAATGCAAAATCCAGCTAAGCTGGACAGAGTATAGTCACAGTCCTGCATTGCAGACTTGCACATCCCAGAGACCACCTTAGAAGTGAGAATTCAACTCCCCACATGGCGAAGCATTGTAGTGACAATGATGGCATAATGAAACTAGCCCAGTTAAATTCAGTGGGTATAAATAGCCTAGATCCTGTGGAGAGCTAAGCTGATATTCATTTAAATTAATTCCAGATGAGAAAATAGAAGTGACACAAACAACACAACACTCTTATTGCAAAACTGTGTCTTTTGTTATCTTTCAAAGACATGACAACATTTTAAAATAAGTGTTAAGACTAGAAAAAGTCAGTAACAGAATTTAATTTGATATGGTTTGTTTTATCACAATTACTTAATATTTTGAATAAGCACAAGTTAGCTCATGAAATGTGCTTCATTTTATACTTCTATTCACAAGACTAAAATTTTAAAAGAGTAATTTTGATTTAACTTCAAACCATTTTAACACTTGTTCCAGAAAAGGAAATAAAATTTACTTCAAAAATATTGGTGAAATAAGCATAGTTGCTAGCCCTTGTACAAATAAGTGTATAAGTGTAGGACTTCCAGAGAAGATCAGAATATAATTTGTTAAAATCCTTTTTGCCCTGTCCTTGTAGATACTAGCTAGAGTTCAGATCTTAGTTATGATTCTCCACTGTACCTAAAACTATGACAAATCTAGACAGCATATTAAAAAGCATAGACATCACTTTGCCAACAAAAGTCTGTATAGTCAAAGCTCTTGTTTTTCCAGTAGTCATGTATGAATATGAGAGTCAGACCATAAAGAAGGCTGAGTGCCAAGGAATTGATACTTTTGAATTATACTGTTGGATAAGACTCTTGAGAGTCCCTTGGATAGCAAGGAGATCAAACCAGTCAACCCTAAGTGAAATCAACCCTGAATATTCAATAGAAGGACTGATGCTGGATCTGAAACTCTTAATACTTTAGCCACTTAATGTGAAGAGCCAACTCATTGGAAAAGACCCTCCTGCTTGGAATGATTGAAGACAGAAGGAGAAGGGGCAGCAAAGGATGAGATGGTTAGAGAGAGCATTCACTGACATAAATCTGAACAAACTCTGGGAGAAAGTGAAGGACAGAGGAGCCTGGCATGTTGCAGTTCATGCGGTTGCAAAGAGTCAGATGTGACTTAGTGACTGAACAACAACAACAGTTAAGTTGTTCCTTTCTTGTGGCCCCAATCATCTCAATAAATGTATGTTCCTTCTTACTTCTGAACTGTAGAAAATTCATCAGAAAGTTTCTAAAATGTCATGCAATACAGCCATGCAGCATTACAGACAGCCAGAGAAAGGAGCTAGAGTGTGAAAGAAGCAATAACAGAAAAGAGAAGTGAGTGGGGGTTGACGGGCATTAGGTAGGGCTAGCTTCTATACCTATATGTCTATGGTCTTGTCTATTTCTAGACAATTGCTTCTTCCTACAACTTTAAAATAAGCTATTTTCTGTTGGTGATATGTGACCCACTTATTGTATTAAAATTTTTAATAAAAATATAAGATGGTAAAGAAAACTGTAACCATATCCCTCTAAGATCACTATTGAACAACTTAGGTATATAACTTTAATATATATAATACACACACTAGGCACTTCCTTGGTGGCTCAGACGGTAAAGAATCGGCTTGCAATGTGGGAGACCTGAGTTCAATCCCTGGGTTGGGAAGATCCCCTGGAAAAGGGAATGGCTACCCACTCCAGTATTCTGGCCTGGAGAATTCCGTGGACAGAAGAGCCTGGCAGGCTACAGAATATGGGGTTGTAAACAGTCAGTCACAACAGAGCAACTTTCTTATTCTTATGTACAATAGATTTTAATGTATATACTAGCTTATAACCTGTTTTTTAAATTAAAATATATATCATAAATACCTATCTAGATCAACAAATAATTTAAGTACACCTGACGTATTTTTTATTGCATTAATATACCATGAATTGCTTAATAATGCAGATACAGGCATTAAGTTATATCAAATTTCACAATTAAAAATATGGCCACAAATGTCTCCTAGTAAAATCTTTGTGCAGATGAATGATTATTTTCTTGGGATACATTTTAAAAAGTAGATTCACTTGTTTCAAAGGGTAGGTGTCTTTTGAAGACTTTTGAAACATGATGCCCTCCAAAAGGGCTGTGAAAACAAAAGCAGTGGGCATTTCACAGTAATCTCTCCAAACTGAATATTTAGATGATTCTTTAAAAAAATCTTTGCCAGTTAGATAAAGGGAGATGGCATCATATGTCTCTCTTAATTTTCATTTTATGTGTGCCTTCTTAGAGGTCTATTTGCAGATCTATTCTTAGTCTTCCAGGTCTGCCTGTCTACAGCTAGCACTCAAGAATGTGGCCACGGCTTACCTAGCTGGGTGCTTTCTCATCCTCCTTTTCTCATGGAAGAGCTGATTCTTCCTGACAAGGTAAACAAAGCCCCTGTGCATCCTTCCAGGCTGAATGGATAGAGAGAAATAAGTTATTGCCTACAAAGTTCTGGCTTGGCAAAAAAGACACTCTGAAGATACATTATGGAGAAGACATCTGTGATTGTAAAAGTTCTTTCTGTCAGAGAAGCTCCCGGCTTGGATTTATTGCCACAGAAAATGAAGGTTACTTCTGGCCAACGAGATAGCTGGCCTAGAGGGCAGATGGCCACCTCTGCTACCAGAGAGGTGCAGGCTTCATTAATAACCCTGGCAGCGTTGGGAGAAAGAGAAGCAGCAAAAGGCTCATTCTCGTTGGCACAGACAGGAGAAAATCACAGAAGTCCACTTGGTATCTCCAGGGCCTGTCAATTTCTCTACAAAGTGTCAGTACATCTGCTTGAACCAATACTCTAAGACAGACAGAGAAGAGAAAAGAGAGGAAAAAGATATTCCCACCATTCTTCACCTGAGAAGTCAGCCCCAGGTGGGAAAGACTAACACAGGAGTACATCTAGGAGGACTAACTCAGCCTCCAGGACCTCCGAGGGCTCCCAGGAACTTGCCTGCCCCATCCCCTAAAGGGCCAAGGATGGAGGAAGACTCAGGAGTTGCAGTTTCTGGGTTTGGACTTTGCTTTACCATATGCAGTATGTGAGGCCATGGACAAGTTATCACTTGCTCTAAGCATTCATTTCTCATCTATAAACTAAAACCTAATAATACTTTTTTATTGGTGTATAATTGCTTTATAATGTTGTATTACTTTCTGCTGTACAATAAAGTGAACGAGCTATATGTATACGTATATCCCCTCCCTCCTGGACCACCCTTCCACCCCAGCACACAATGTCCCACCTGATCTGGGTCATCACAGATACACAAACAGCTCTTGCAGCTCAATATCAAAACAATCAAACAATCCAATCAAAAAATCAGCAGACGATCTCAATAGACATTTCTCCAGAGAAGACATACAGATGGCCAGTAGGCATATTAAAAAGATGCTCAACATCACTAGTTATTAGAGAAACACAAATCAAAACTACATGAAGTATCACCTCACACCAGTCAGAATGG
The DNA here is from genome assembly GCF_910594005.1 of Cervus elaphus. NCBI lineage: Eukaryota > Metazoa > Chordata > Mammalia > Artiodactyla > Cervidae > Cervus > Cervus elaphus. Next base: position 72,756,011 of record NC_057815.1, on the reverse strand, counting down.
CCATCGTCAAAAAATCTGAAGTGAAAGTTGCTCAGTCGTGTCCGACTCTTTGTGACCCCATGGACTGACTATACAGTCCATGGAATTCTCCAGGCCAGAATACTGGAGTGGGTAGCCTTTCCCTTCTCCAGGGGATCTTTCCAACCCAGGGATCAAACCAGGTCTCCTGCATTGCAGGCGGATTCTTTACCAGCTGAGCCTCAAGGGAAGCTGGAGAGGGTATGGAGAAAAGGGAAGCTTCTTACACTGTTGGTGGCAATATAAATTGATACAACCAATATGGAGGACATGTATGGAAATTCCTTAAAAAACTAAATATAGAGCTACTATATGACCCAGCAATCCCACTACTGGGCATAAGACACATGTACCCTGATGTTCATTGTAGCACTAATAATAATTTTATCATAGTGTTTGCTGTGAATTGAGCTGTGTCCTTAAATTCATATGTCCAAGCTGTAACATGCAATGTGACTGTATTTGGAGATTTGGCTTTTTGAAGGTAATTAAGGAGAGATGAGTCATAAGAGTAAGATCTAATCCTATTGGTCTGGGGGCCTTATCAGAAGATGAAGAGAGAAAGTGAACTCTCTCTCTCCATGCACATGTGCCAAGGAAAGGCTGTGTGAAGACCACAGTGAGAAGGCAGCCATCAAAAAGCCAGGAGGTGGGCCCTCACCTGAGCCCTCACAAGCTGGCACCCTGAGCTCAGACTAGAAGCCTAGACTAGAAGTGAAATCTGTGGTGTATTCCAGTCTATGGAATGTTGTTATGACCACTCAAACTGACTAAGATGGTGTTGTCAGGGGAACACTAAATTAAAATTTGTATAGCAAACATATATCACATATTAAGTCTTCAGTAAAGTTATCTTTAAATCTTTCCTATTTTCTACTCTCTCTCCTCTCTGTAACCCTCCCATCCAGATATTTGCCCAACATGTACTGGAGTTTCCAACAATATAATTTATTCTGCCCCCACCTCTTCTCATTCCCCCCTGACCTTAATGTTTCCATCCTCATCCTAACAACTGGTCTGAATTTCTCAATGTTCCCTCTTCTTGGTCACTTGGTTTTTATGTCCTTAATGCTGAATGCCCTTAATCTTGACTAATGAATTTGTCATTGGTAGGAAAAGGCCTCCAGTACCTTAGAACAGTGCCTGGTACATAGTGAACCCTGTAAATGTAGCTATTGTCATTGTTACTACCCAGCATCCTGACATTATAATTAAACTATTTTTCTTTTATTTTCTAGCATTCAATAAGAGTAGGCATAATTAGTCCAAATAAACAGCTGAAACAAAAATACCTATGGCCCTTTGGTGTGGGGGGGGGGGGGGCGGGCTGGGGGGAATTGGCAGGGGTGGGGTGGATAAGGAGAGAGAATTTCTCTTCAGGTTGTTAGATATCATACACCAGGGCAAACTAAATACTAGGGACTCAGAACCAGAACAAAGGAAAATCTGAAAAGAATCTAAGAATAGTCCCTCTCTAGATCCCAGCTTATCCCTCCACTTGCCTGGAAGAGACAGAAAAGGCATCAGAGATACCTAAGACTCATGAACAGGTGGATCACTAACCTGGACACAGGACCAACAGTAGAAGTGGTCAGGAGACCCTGAGGCAGGACCCCAGACTCTTTAGAAACTCCTTGCTAAGGATCTTGGGGAAATCCTGGTTGACGTCTTGGGGTCAGGTCTCACCTTCTGTGTCTCTCATATCTCCACTCAGAACTATTGAGTTCCCAATAAGAAGAGCAGGGGGTTCTGTTAAAAAAAGAAGTGACTATGCAGGTGAGAGCCATCAGAGACACTGTCAGTGTCGTTACGAATGTGCCTGTGATATTGGGACACCGAGGGAAATGGAGCTGGGATGAAGAGCGATGAGTAGATCCCCAAAAGGAATATCCCACCGGATGGTTACGTAGAGACTGAACGAAGAAGGGGATGGGGGTGGGAGGCGGGTAGCAGAAGAGCTGGAAACCCCAGTAAGAGCATTCCACAGGGAGCTAGGGTTGAAAGCCAAGCAGGTTGAGCGGCATTTCTTCTCCACAGTGCTCAGTGTATCATGGGGGTAGTGGGCCTTTGAAGTGCACTAGAGAGGCAGTATTACCTCTCTGATAGGAGGGTTGCTTCTGACACCAGACTGCCTAAGTCCATATCTCAGTCCTGCTATTTACTAGCTGCATTATATTGGGCAAATCACTCAAGTTGTGCATTGATTTCTTTGTATATAAAAGGAGGCTAAAATTGCTACAGAACTAACAGGGTTGTCTGTGAGAATTAAATAAAGAACAGATAAAGTACTTAGGGCTTCCCAGGTGGCTCAGTGGTAAAGAACTCACCTGCCAAGGCAGGAGAGGGGAGTTTGATCGCTGAGTCAGGAATAGCCATGGAGAAGGGAATAGCTGCCCACTCCAGTATTCCTGCCTGCAGAATTCCATAGACAGAGGCACCCGGTGATCTACAGCTCATGGGTCACAAAGAGTTGGACACAACTAAACGACTGAGCACAAGCCAGAAAGCACTCGGAATTATTCCAGATTTAGAGTAAGTGCTTAGTATGTGTGTATGTATGTATGGTTATTATTTTATCATCATCATAAATAACATATAAATCCCTCTAGATACTAGCAAGGAGGAAAAGCTAATTAAAAATAAGATGTATAATCTTGCCCTTATTCAGACTATCAGTTCTATCATCTAGAACTCTTGTTTAAATATGTATCAATGTGTCACTTTGAGACAGCTTACAAAAATAATAAATACCAGTTGTTATATACCTATTCAATACCAAGTACTAGATTTATATACATCATGACATTTAATCTTTATAAGTCTAAAAAGAAACACTATTACCGTCTCCTCTAGAGCAGCCTTCAGGAAATTATAAATCACAGCCCAAATTCAGCCCAGACTATTTCATAAACAAAGTCTTTATTAGAACATAGTCATTTACATATCATCTATGGCTATGTTCATGCTATGGTAGCAGCTATGAGATGAGACAGCAATTTTCAGAAAAAGTCTGCTGACCCCTCCTCCAAAGCAATGGAGATACTGAGAGTCAGAAATAAATCCTGAGTCTAGGATTGCATAGCTAGCTTCAGAGGAAAGATTCAAACCCTAGTTGCCCTGGATTCAAGCTCAGACTTCCAACCACTATTATACAGTCTCCAAAATTATTAGTCTTCATGTAAAGACCCAGAGAAAGTCTCTGAGGTTTGATAAAATAAGCAGATTCAATTACGAACATCAATTAGTCACAAACATCTGACATCAGGCCCATGAGTCAGCAGCATTTCCCACCATTGCTATCCATCAGATAAGTTGGCTATCTTCAATCTTCTTGTCAAATGCCAGGCAGTATGCAGTGAGGTCCAAGCACATAGCTCCCATTGTGCCCACTGCATTGAGCCACTTCTCAAGAACCCTGAGATTCCAGAGAGGTACCTTGTCCAAGATCCACCGCTAGGAAGTAAAAGGTCCACAGTTCCAGCAGATACTAGAATGTTGCCAAAGCACATGTTGAAACTCCCCAGACAGGCATAATTCATCTCCTGGCTCAACCTGAAACTGCTCACGTGATCACTCATATACAGAATGCAGGAGAAAGTGAGGGCTCCTGATGACAGGTAGCAGCCACAGCTTCCAGGCATCGGAAGAGCCAAGACAGCCTCCCTGCTTGCCCTCTGCTGATGATGCTATTTGATGGAGTGCTTGAGACCCGTGATTACCCACTCTTGAAAGCAATCATTTTCTCCTTCATCCTTCAATGACCAGCAGCAGGGGTGCCTAGGGCTGAGAGAGCTTGCAGCCAAGGGTGAAAAAAGAAAAAAAAACTTTCAAAATCCAGGGAGCTCAAATGAACACCTCTTGAGAAAATATATTTCAGAATTAAACGTTTAATGCTGGGTTTTCACTTCCTAACAGCAATGGGCTGTGGAAACAAGTGCCAAAGAGCAGGAGGAGACGCGCAGCGACCTTCGCCAATAACAGAAAATTATTTGTTGCTTCCCAAAGTGGTATTTGAGCCCAGCGGGCTGCACTTAAGATGTGACTGGATAATGGCTGTGTGACACACCCCTCTAATGGAGCTGTCACACAGACTCTGCTCAGGAGCCTGCGCTGTGGCTTCGCAGAATCTCCTCCACTCCCAGGCTGTGGCTTGTGCTGCTCTGGGCCAGGATGGAAGGGGATCCTCCTGGCCTCTTTGGTGACTTTGTGGGACGTCATGCTCAGGTGCCAGGAAGACCTACTCCTCTCATTTGAAGTGTGGACCAAGATCTATGCAACTGGGAGTAATGAGTGTGCAAACAGGACCCAGGATTTCCTCCTTTCTGAAACTACCGCGAGGCGAAAAGCTTACGACCAAGAAAGCACATCCACAGTCTCTTCGTAGCTTTCAAATCAGAATTGTTCACAGCTTGAAAATTGGAATTCAAAACTCTTAAATATCAAAACAAGGATGAAGATGTGAAACAATAATGGTTGCAAAGCCAGACCACTGATTGTAATAGTACCTTGCTCATTCTGCTCTGGGGGAATAAGACTGGGGACGTTCTGCTAAAATCAAAGGGCTACACTGAGGGGTATGCTAGAGCCAGCTGGTTAAGTTTGCAGGAATTCGGCAAGCTGATAAAAACAGCCATTATTAAAAATTGTATTATATAAATTTATAACTAAGTAATATTAAAAACAAAGTCAATACATTGTCAAAACCCATCACTCCTAATGAGTGATTTTACTACATTTCAATGTTATGTATGTTCTTGAGGTTATTTATATCTACTTCAGCGGTGAGGTGGAAATACTATGTAATGGTTCTTTGCAACCATCCCTGCCCAGCTCCACATTCCATGTCATCATGTTGGGTAACTTAAAATCAGCTGTGGTGGGAACAGTCATGGCATGGAAATCAGGAAAGGCTACATGTCTGGGCTTGATTTATTGTTTTGTTGACAATCTAGGCTTAATAATGTAATGGAGAAAATGTTAATAATGCAGATTACACTCTAAAACATGTTCTGTCAATAATTGTTTGAGGAAATAATCTTCCTGTAATCAAGACCCTTATCCAACTCAACAAATAAGCTGTACACATCACTAGCAAATTAGTAAAGCTCCAGCATACGTTTTCGTTTCTTCAGTTTTGTCTTACTAGCTAAGGTAAATGAAAATACCAGGCAACATTCATGTTATAACTAACTACACTCATTCTTAAATTGCAATAATAGTTTGGGTAAGGATAAAAGAGTTCAGCAAAAACCATCAAAAACACTCTGTGAGAATCAGTTCACTATACAGACTTTATGATAAAGATTTGTATATTACTTGTAATGTTCATACTGTATGACAGTAAATTCTTTAATAAATTTAGGAACATATATATTCATTTGTAAGATGGTATGGAAAAAAACAAACTTTTTGGACAACCCAGTATGCACACATTTCTGGTAGAGCTGGCAGTTAAGCATTTACCGCCATGTCACTGATTACATTTTTCAGAAAGAGAAACTTACCCACAAAGACTAGTTACAAAGAAGAATGAGAATACTTTAAGGCCATATCATTCATCTCAAATAGAGGCTCGAGAATACGCACCTAAAAATGGGAAAAGAGACTGGGGGGAAACTGGATGGAACCTATATTAGACTTATCACAAAGCCTTCTTGTGTGCAAGGTAGGCAGAATGCAAGACTCTACAAGGATAACTCTATATAAAATCTCAGAGCCCAACTAAGAGGGCTCTTGAGAAAGCCAGCACTCAGAGAAAAGGAAGCTAATAGGAATTTACAAAGGTTCCTCCATTTTTGGCCTCTAAGATGTCATTTCTCTCTTCGGATTCTGTCGCTTCTACATGCTTTGTCATTTTGGGTGATCTGGCTTTCCCTCCTCTGTGTCCTACAGAACATTTATGGACTGTATACCCTGTGAGGGCAGAGGTTATATCTGTCTTATTCATTCTGTTGACCCTAGAGTCTGGCATAGCCATGACACATAGCAAGCATTAACAAATACTTATTTAAATAGTCAATATTTAAAACAAAATGGAAGCATGACTCATTTTTTATTCTTAGTTCAGCTGATCATGGCTGATCACATGTGCACACACAAGAAAAATAAGCAAATGTTTAAAAAGCAGAGCTACAGAGCACAAGTTTCCATCCCTATAGTAGGTAAGAAGAATGCTTTCTGGAAACAGGAGCTCTGTATAGCTTTCTAACCTTGTCCAAGCCTCAACCATATGGCCTCCTTTGGCAGGGTCCATATTGCTTTCTGCTTCTTAGGAGCTAATCGGATCTAATCTTCTTACAAGTCAAAGGCAAATCAAAACCCAAACTCTTTTCCATTTTAAGGCATCCATGGGCTCTTGGGGACTCCCAAGAATTTGAAACTCATTTGTAAATAGCAGTGATAGCATATTGAACTTTTTTCAAGTTATCATTTCACTTAACTCTTCATTGTTCCTGGAGAATGAATGAATGAATGTCAGGTGTTAACCATGAGTATCCAGGAACAGAACAAGCCAAAGAATGCAAGAAATCTTCCCAGGTGTACCAAATATCAAAAGCAGGGAAACCAGAACTCTTGGTAAATTTGAGACAGGGAAAAGTTGGAGACAAATACAAGAGGCTCTGGGGGTAGTCAAACACTGAAAGGTGGTCAACACAGACAATAGAGACTGAAGTTAATCAAGAGAGGCAAGATAATGACCGTGATGGAGGCCATAAACCCATCTAATATTTGTCTCCTATTGGACATATTTGAATGATAGGGTGATAGGTTGTCTAATTTAAAGGCACAAAGTCATGATAGGTACAGACTCCTTTGTTACCATATCTCAGAGCAGTCTTTAGATTTATAGGTTTATGATGAAAAAAACAGAGCTTGAATTAAAATATAGATAGTTAACATTTTTACCAAGGCAAGAGGAAGACAGTTTCTTCACAAGATAGTATGTCTTTAAGTTCAATGACTACAGGTTCTAGATTTTTCCAGGAGTCCTATTCTTCATCTAACTAAAGTTTTAAGGTCACAGATCTAGGTCTAAATTAATAAAATTATAAGTTTATAGCTCAGATATAGAGAGTGGTCATGGTAATAAACGGTAAAGAATAAAACAACTTTGAAAAGAAAATTTAGGATCAGATGTAGTGTGCATTACTAGAGAGACCAACAGCATATAATAACCAAGTCTTCATGGAGTCAATTACCACTGGATGCGTTTTAAAATAGAAAATAAAATTTAAAGCTAACAGCAGCTTGAGGTTAATCATCAACAAATTCCATAAGAAGAGCTGAAAATCTTAAAATAATAATAATGTACTTTAAAGTGGAGTTCAAGAATAATGAGTGAGGTTGAGATGAACATGGAACTCTATGAGGGGCTATTAGTGGGAAATGGTCTCAGGATTGACCCTCCAAAGTGATAAAAATGTGATGGGCCTTCTTGTCATATACAGCAACCTCAACCTTACAGGCCTTTAAGCAAAGAATGAACATATTTTTGCCAGGGATGCTACAGAGGATATCCTTATGTTAGATGAAGTGAGAAATGAAGGCTGTTATACAGAGTTCATTCAGGCCAACTCATAATTGCTTTAAAGACTATTGTGGCAGTAGGTAAAGAAAAATTTGGAATATGGCCATATTTAAAGAAATTAGAATAAAAAGTTTTTCTCTATCTGTTGAAGTTCAAGGGCTCTGAGAAGCACAAGCCCTTTTAGTCTCAGGTAGGCTGTCACTAGTGTGACTAAGTTCTCAGCTACCCTCCCTGTCTGTTTCTCTGTCTCTTGCATCTCTACCTGACTTCCTCTTAATACCATCCTCTGCTTGCCCATAGTTTCTGCTTTGTCATAGCTTTAACTCACTCATAACTTTGCTCACTCATGTCTATCCTAACCCTTCGCTATGCTCCCACTGCTCACAATTTGTTCTATAGCACAGTAGAGTCCAGGAATTGATTATCCAACCTAAAAATTGGATAAATTATTGATTATCCCATAAAAAATCAACTGTTTGGTTGAGCTTCCAGCACTAAGCTATATCACAGACCACCGGTTAGCTGAAGGTTTGCCTACACTTGGTTAAGATCCTTACATCTGCTCCCAGCAGCGGTGTCCAGAGTAGAATGAGGTCATGTGGTGAAGAACACAACAGCCCAGAGTTTGCCACTCAACATGCTCAGTAGATAGTATGTTTTGTTTGTTTGTTTGTTTTTTAGGAAAGAATGGTGGGCATCCTGATTAACCTATTTAGAAGAGTGGGCAGGAAGAAAATGGAATAAAGTCTGCCTCAACTCTTAGTCTATAATTCTGACAGCTGGAAGTTAATATGCAAGGAAGATAAATGCAAACACCCCACAGTCTAGCTCTAAAAGCAAATTGGTAGATGATATAAAGTAAGAATTCTGGTAGTCCTATTAGAGGCACCACTGTCGCCTTACCCACCTTCTGGGTCATTTTGACAGCAACTAAGCACTAAGAAAGGGAGGTTTCACCCATGAATGATGGAGAGCATTCCCTTTTCCAGGGACTGTATAAAAAGGCAATAATCCAAGCCCTCAGCCTGATGTATCTGTCTGGGTTATATCCCAGTGTGAAGAGGGGACAATGGGTTGGACCTGGCACATGCTCTCACGCTGAGACTGTAAGCCAGGAATATATTTCCTAGAAAGCAACCCAGTGGGGAGCCTCTGTGAGAAAGTGAAATATAAATTATTGATTTCCTTCTCTTTGTCTACTACCCCCAACAAGCCTGGCTCTGCAGAGGCAAACAGAACACAGAAGAGGGTATGAGGACAAGGCTCCTGCATGAAGCTCAGCTGAAGCTCCCTCCTTCCCAACGAGCGCTCTTGCCCCAGAGGACGGCAGGCAGCCTGGCCGGCAGCAGGAGAGAAGGAGAGGACTGCCACTGGTCTGACTGAGACACAGGCTCACATAGTCCCTAACTCATCTGCTCCCTGCATGGATGTGCATGCGTGCTCAGTCGTGTCCAACTCTTTGCAGCCCCATGGATTGTAGCCCACCAGGCTCCTCTGCCCACGGGATTTTCCAGGCAAGAATATTGGAGTGGGTTGCCATGCCCTTCTCCAGGGGATCTTCCCAACCTAGGGATCGAAGTAACCTCTCCTGTGGCTCCTGCATTGGTAGTCAGAATCTTTACTGCTGAGCCACTGGGGAAGCCCCCCTGCATGGGCACATCTTTTCAATTCCGTGGAGCTCAGTTGTATTAGCCGTAAACGGAGAGTCATCTAAGGGCATCCTGGAAGAACTTGTTCTTGGAAAAGCACACGGTCAAGACGTATTCCCTCCTGACAAGCCAGCCTCCCTGGCTCCATGGAATTCTCTAAGTACCAGAAAATATAGAGTAGAGAGAATTGTGACCTTGGGAGCCCCCAAAAAGAGCCCTCTTCATAGAGTCTAATGGTAAAGGGAGTTGAGAAATTCACTCTGGAAGAGTGACCACTGCCTGCAAGAGGATCGAACAAACCACGTACTGCTGACAGAAGCAATCTAGGTAGTACCGAGGTCCTGTGATCTGACTGATCATTTTGTCCAGATCTCTATTCTGTATTCAAAAGCAGGCCTGGACTCCTTGGACTGAGTAAATCAAATTCTTGGATGATTTATGAAGGAAAATCTCAGATCAATCCAGTGATTAGTCTGAACATTAAAAAAGAATAAGAAGTGACCTTATTTTCACCACCAAGTTGGGTTAAGAGGATCATACAAGTTTCATTAGACAATTCCGAGTTTTAGTTAAGGCAGCCTTAAGATGTCCACCTACTTTGAGAGCCTCCAGACCAGACTGCAGTCCCTGAAAGGAAGTACAACTGCTACGTTACCTGCAGACCGCTTGCTAACCCAGCTCTAGTCCACTCACCTCCAGCTATCAAAACAATCTGGCTAAATAAGACCTAGGGACAGAAGACCTAGTCTTCTGTATCACCAGCTAGTCAGTTTGGTTTACAATCTCCGTTAGATACAAGGCACTCATTCTGAGTCCCAGGAGGGTCAGTGATCAAATACTACACTTCCAACAGTGTATAGGAGTCTAAGACTGTATTGCCACAACAAACCAACAAACCAACAAACCTACTTACCCTCACTGACACGTTCATATAGAGTTCACCCTTCACTGCCTGGCCAGATCCTCCATACAGGGAATTTCTGAGTCAAAAGCATTTTCAAATATGAGCTTTTCTCAGAAAAATGTAGTACTTGCCTGAACTTTCACATCATCTGCTCTTCTCTTGGTGCAAGACCTAGCAGGCTGCATCATCCTTGAATGCCTACAGACTAGACCAGGAATCTCATAGCTTTATCTCTTAGTAACCTGCCATCTACTTTAAGACTGTCAGGCTGTTTGCAAGTATTCTGCCAGAAAAGCTGGATTTTGCTGCTCAGGTCACCTTCAACTATCTTTAGGAGCTAACTTTCTCACATCCACACATATATCCAGCTTCATGAATATCTATTTATTTGTACAATACTTTGAAGGGGCTTGCTTACATTTTTCAACTGTGGGCTTAGTGACTTGTTTTCCAGAGGCATTTGTAGCATCTAATTTTCTGGCTATTTTTCCTAGAAATGCTTCTAATATGTAGTTTTAGAGAAAAAACTTCATAAACTCTTTTAAAAAGTAATATAAATGCATTATTTAAAATAAACCAAATAGTCAAATCATACTTGCTCTGCTACCTAACAGGAGTATTATCAATATGCTTTGCAAACCATAACATAATAAAAATTTTTGGTTATATTTTGGGTGAAAGACAGGAGAATTATGATTGAAAATCATAAATTATTGAGAGTTTATCACAGGGGAGTAGAATAGGATGAGAAAAATGGAAATAAATATTTATAAAATATATCCGTAATAATCTTCCCTGGTGGCTCAGACAGTAAAGAATCTGCCTGCAATGCAAGAGATCTGGGTTCAATTCCTGGGTCAGGAAGATCCCCTGGAGAAGGGAATGTTAACCCACTCCAGTATTCTTACCTGGATAATTCCATGGACAGAGGAGCCTGCCAGGCTACAGTCCATGGGGTTACAAAGAGTCAGACACAACTGAGTGACTAACACAACACAACATCCCTAATAATTTGGAAAGCGCACAAAGCTATGGTAATTTATTCCATAAAATCAAAAGCATCCATCCATATGTGCATACAGATATGTGTGTGTGTGTGTATACACATGTATGTGTGTGCATTTGTCTACGTATTGGACCATATCTGCCCTGGAACTCACTGCTATTGTGGAGGACAGAAAAGGAGACAAGTGACATAGGCTCCTAGAATCTTCCATATAGAGGGGAGGCATGAAGAGAAGATATTGATTCTGCCCTGGGGTGTGGGAATGGGAAAAAGAAAGGGTGTGGTATTAAAAGTTCAGAAAAAGTGATGCAGAGAAGTTGAGTCCTGAACAAAACATTTGTTCTCACTAGACAGACATAGATGGAAGGCAAACACCCTACTGGAGTCTAGTCTGTAATTAGATGAATTAGTAGGCCAGGTCAAGGAACAAGATAAGCTTGATGAGCAAAAGTGAAATTATGGAGAAGTCTTTATATCACTCTTTGTCTTTTGAAAAACCTTGTATTCAAATGTCTCAGGTGACATTCTGAGTCCTGATTTTGATTGGTCCATAGTTGGAACCCCAAATACCATGTTGAGAGGGATTCTGAGATCTCTTTGGAGCTCCAGGAAGAAAAGAGTTATGATTACTCATACTGTGAACATGTGCAAGTTTACCATGAATGCTAGAGCGGAGCACGGCAGAACATCTGTCCACCATTGAGCATTGCAGTTTAGACCCATAAAAAATATTCCTTGACTGGTGAACAGAAAAGCAACGTCATCCAATTTATTCACCCTGGAAACAGAAAGTCCTAATTATCCAGGATTGGTCTAACAGGCAGAATGTGTTATTGCAATTTCTCCCAAGTGATTAGTTAGTTTCATTACTTGTTGGTGACACTGTCACTATTTTCCAGGTACTCAGGAATAACTGAAATTCAAGACCAATATTCTCTCCAGAAAAATCTATTAAAGTATCAAATGGAAAGAAATTCCTAAGTAACCTTTACACTGAATAGTGGTGTCTATGTAACAAGTAGACATGGGTACTTCACAGCCATTTCAGAACTATCTCATTTCATTGAATGCCATTCACATCACTTGCATCCACTAGCACTACATGCTTTTCCTGGAGGAATTTTAGGCTACATGCTCCTTCCCGATTTAATTCTCAGAACTTTTTTTTTTTTTTACTTGTCTGCTTCTTCCCTACATTTATTTAAAGCCTATGACATGCCAGACTCTGTGATCTACCAGGTAAACAGATCTAGAGCCTACCCTCTTGGAGCTCACAGACTAAAGGGAAAAATAGACTTTTTTTAAAAAAGTATGTTTTCCATTGAATGCTTGATTTCCAGACTTCTCAAAGGCCCATGTCAGCTACAGCTTCACAAGGATTTCTTGCTCATTCTTCCTCTTTCAACTACAAAGAGAACTTACTTCATTTTGCTGGCACTTGCCACGGTTTTTGTTTTCTCTCCTCTTTAATATCTCTGCAATATTTTCTTCCTTTCTAGCCCTTGGAGTCACATCCTGTCTCTCCATGAGACTCTCTTTCCAGCTAGTTCTCTAAGGGCCTTTCTCTGTGTGCGGTTTACTGTTATCACATCATCATCACAGGCTTGATAGAGACAAATGTCAAGAACTTGACCTAAGATAGAGCTGGGAGGTCAAGGAACAGAAGTAAGCAGGAAGAGGAAGAGTATAATGCTTTTAATATTTGGATTGGCCTAAAACATCATAATCCCAGAATTTACTGGCGATGTTAGAGACTAAACTCAACTCTCAAAAGAGAATGAAGCCATGATGTAATAATCACATTTTCTATTTTCTGTATCTGATGCTTTAACAAGTGGAGCTTTGCTGACTGCAGAGGGATCTTCCCTCCCAGAATTAGCCAACTCCTAGCAACAATAAATGACTGGCCTACAAGCACAGCTTTCATATGCAAAGCAACCAACTCAGAGCCCTTCCCTCCCACCACCTCTTTTGTCAGGCTCTCTCACTTAGGGCCACAATCTCCCTGCCCTAATCACCCCAGACTCAAGTAACAGATAACTAGGCACAGCTTCTATGCTCCACAGACCGCCAAAATTATTCAGAGTACCAATCCTAAATCTATTTACCTGTCTTGCCCACTCCTTGCCATAGAAACTGCAACAAAAGCTCTTGCCCACATTTTCCACTCATACTCTCTGCCTCTTGACCAATCTTAGTGCTTCTGCATATGAATCCATGGCATGACCTGCCCTTTCCTCTTCGGATCTGTGAGTAAAGCAAGTTATTTTTTCAGTGGTGTCTGTCTGTTGATTTTTGGCTTTGCCATCTCTGAATTACAATAAAATACTTATTTTGAAACCAATGGTTCTTGAACTAAGCTGCTTTCCTTCAACTTTTTAAATTTGGAATGACCCAGAGGTTCCCAGGTAGCACTAGTGGTAAAGAACCCATCTGCCAATGAGGAAGACAGAAGAGATGCAAGTTCAGTCCCTGGGCTGGGAAGATCTCTTGGAGGAGGACATGGAAACCCACACCAGTATTGTTGCCTGGAGAATCCCATGGACAGAGTCTGGCTGGCTATGGTTCATAGCGTCGCAAAGAGCCTCAGGGTTTGCTATAGCCCTTAGGTTACTTCTTTAAAAAAAAAAAAAAAAAAAAACAACCCGCAAATGTCTCTGGGTTACCCTGTAAGAATGGGTTTTGTTGTGGCCATGAGAATGTGCCTGTCAGATCTCTGACTGTAGGAAGTATGATGGACTGGTGATCTAGGTGTTGTGTTCTGAGTTCCATCAATCCATTTGCATGGAGACCCATGGGATACCCCCAGCCAATGACTGAAGTCTGAACAAAGCAGGCTCATGGGTAGGAGACATGGGACTCTTCTGACAGCTTTGACTTGAGGACCTCCTGATTGCCTTGCCTAACTCTCATTGGGATAACACTGCAGTCTAAGACGCTTCCACCATTTTCCTACCGTCTCTCTTTCCTTTACCCAACATCCAACCTGTATAATATTCTTCAAGTTTAACCAGCTTCCCAACTTTCTCTCAGTTGTTTCTCCCAATAAGAGTCTTACTCATCTAATTCTGCATTTGTATCTGCTTCTTAGATGAGCTGAAACAAACACATGCAGAACCAGTAAGGACTGGAATGATTCCAGAATAGCCTATCTTTTATTGGCTCATCATGAAGAGATGGACTATGCAAAATAAATGATTAGTTCCCATTAGAGAGTCAATCAATTAGCCTAGAGTGAATTAAGTTTTGGTCCACAAGGCATTTGGAATTTTCCACATGTATAAACTTTTCATTCTTGGGGGCATAGAAAAACTCCTGTGTCAAAGTCTATTCTTAATGCTGAAGTCTTTCAGAAAAATGAAAGAGAGAGAGAGAGGAAGAAAGAAGAAAGAAATGTTAACTCCAACAAAATAAAAAAGCATGAGGTTATCCAGGTGATCCAAGAATTTAATTTCCAATGTCAACAATGAGTAATGGGTTCAGAATTCAATGAGCCACTGATTAAGCTCTGACCCATGCATTTTTAATAACAACAAGGGTCCCAGACATACCTTTTATTTCCCTGGACCAAATTTCTGCTGCCACCATCAGAACAGAGGCTATTTGATTGAGGTGATATCAACATGGGATTTATTCCCCAGTCAGGAGTAGTGCACAGCAAGTAAACCAAGTCTCAGCATGCTAGTAGAAGCCTCAGTTTCCTTCTAAGCTGCCCATCCAACTATTTCTATTGAGGTCATCACTCTTACTTGCTTGGTTTTTTTGGTTTTGTATCATTAATTTCAAATTAGGAGGCAATGTGCATTACTATATCAGAATTCCACCTTGGTCACAGCTGGTTGGGCCAGAGAGAGTCAGCTTTTTCACGTTTGGCCAACATGTAGACCACCTAGAAGGCTATGAGATGGGCTTACTCAAAAGTTCGGCCATGAGGATGAAAATGACAAACCATGCCAATCAGATCTTCTCACTCACAACTCTGAATGTAGGAGACAGAGGTAAGTTTTTAGTCAAAAAAGAAGAAATGTGTGCAAGAAAGGACAGATCATGAAGTGGTGGAGTCTGGGGAAGAGGCAGAGGGAATCATGCTGCTGGAATAGCACTAATCCTCAGGGACATCTTGGTTCTCAAGCTCCTGTTCCAGGCAGCCTGGTTGTAGGATGATTCCCACATTGCCTTAGGCCTTGGCACGGTCAATAACTTATTGTATTCTTGGTGGTGGTGGTTCAGTCACTAAGTCATGTCTGACTCTTGCAACCCAATGGACTGCAGCCCACCAGGCTTCTCTGTGAATCAGATTTCCCAGGCAAGAATATTGGAGGCGGCTGTCGTTTCATTACACTTATTCTTAGACTTTCAGGTTTGAGTGAGACTCTCCTCCTTGAAAGGAGGAAAAAATAAAACATATTACAACTACCTGAAGAGGGGAAACTGTTAAAAATACACATTGCAGTACTCTTATCTTGAGGAGGAAAGGATGGCAGAAGATGAGATGGTTGGATGACTTCATCAACTCAATGGACATGAATCTGAGTAAACTCCAGGAGATGAAGGACAGGAAAGCCTGGTATGCTGCGGTCCATGGGGTCACAAAGAGTTGGACACAACTTAGTGACTGAACAACTCCTGAGGATTAAGGAGGCCTGGTCTGGAGAACCATGAAAATGTACTTTTTACAGACCTTCCAGATGATTATGGTAATAGACCAAATCTAAAAACTACTGACCCAACACAATGACTAATCAATTTAGGTCCCCAGAAATAACAAATAATTCATCAGAGAAGTGAACATGGAGAAGTGAAGCCTGCAGGCACCCCATCTCTAAGTAAATGACCCCCAACATACTAGTTATAGGTGTCTCCTTAAACAGTTTGGTGGGTTGGGTTGTCATTCATAGAAGAGGATCCCTAGAGAAAGGTGATACCATCACACAAGTCAAAAGTAAGAACGCATTTTCCAGCAAGTATGAGGGTGCTGATGGAGGCAATTGTATAAAATGTTCAAAGGGGGTCTCTCACAGGAAAATTAAGATCTACTTTCATTGCTCGAAGTCCATGTGCAAACTGTAAATGTATTGAATCATCTGTGGATCAGTGTCTAAATCATGCAATTAAGAGCCTGCGCTCTGTGTCCACATGGATATAAGTTCAAATTCCAGCTCTGCTCTCCACATACAAGATATATGACTTGGGGAAACATCTTGTCCTCTTGGCTTCAGTTTCCTCATCTGTAAAATAAGAATAGCATTTTCCTCATAGAGTCATTTTGAATATTAAATGGGATAATCCACTTAAAGCATTTAAAACAGTATCTAACACATAATAGTTGCCAATTAAATGCTATTCTGTTGTTGTTTTGCTGCTGTTTTAGTAATAACAATATTAATAACTATTATTATTATTCATCATGTACCTGCTAGCGTGTAAAGTGAGAAAGAGCATTATTGCATTCAGAGTACTGATCCAAGGCTCCTTTCTCCTTTCTGTCCTGCTTCTCCTTCATTCAATTCACGTGTGCTTTCATCCTGTTCTTAGCCCCCTCAGACTAGATGTTTACCTCTGATATTTCTGAGATTCTGACTTTTGAGTTCCCTCATGGAGTCTGCTTTAGATGTACCCCGAATCACTTCCCTTGCTTCATGAAACCTCAGGTAGAATACATTAGCCAGCATGCCCCTGGAAGTCCAACTTGAGCCCCCCTATAAGTCAGAATGTGGGTAAATTATAGCTCTGTTAGCAAATTGATGACTACCTTATTAAATGCTTTAAAAGCAATTAAGCCCCCAAACTGATATCTCTCAATGGTGAGCTCCCAGGCATGCCAAGTTTCTCTAGTTTCAGAAAAAGGGCAAGTGTCAGCTGCTCAGTCATGACCCCATGAGCTGTACCCCACCAGGATCCTCTGTCCATGGGATTCTCTAGGCAAGAATACTGAAGTGGGTAGCCATTCCCTTCTCCAGGGGATCTTCCCAACCCAAGGATCAAACCCAGGCCTGCTGCTAAGTCCCCAAATTGATAACTCTCAATGGTGAGCTCCCAGGTATGCCAAGATCCTCTAGTTACCGATATCTGATGTAAATAAGAGAACAAAGACTCATAACAAATCTATTATCAAATTCTCCATGTGTTAATTTTGGGGATCATTTCTTGTATTCATTGTCTCAATTTAAATTGCTTTACTTTCCCTGGAGAATTGAACTTCGAAAAGGTCATATTTTCTCAAAGTTGCTATTGCAAGCCTGTGACTAGCATGAATCCCAGCTGGACATTCATGCCTTTTCAACATCTTAGTCCCTTTCACTGTATTTGATCTGCCTCTCCTGAGCCCAACCTTACGTCATTCAGAAAAATCATTCAAATAGCTTTTGCCTCAAAGTGTTTCATTGAGAGGTTTTTTTCTTCCCCCCACAGAGAATGAAGTCTGTTCTGATTAGCATAGAATCCAGCCAGTTCTTTTCCTATGATCAAGGACAATTTTTTCCACCTGTACCAGGAGGTTTAAAATCTACCAGCTGGAGACATTTCCTCTAAAAACAATGATGTTGAAGTCTACAGGGGTGGGAGTTATAAAGAAATATTTAGTACTTGCTCAGAGCAGCTTATATTGTATCCAGACCTTGATTCACAGTGTTATGTTCTGTTCCAGAGAGGACAAAAGCTTTAGCAGAAAAGCGATGTTGCAGGAGAAGGGGGTTGGAAGGCCATAACACCCACGTGAAGAGAGGGCTACAATCAGAAGTATGCAAATCCCAGAAGCTCTTTCAGGCCCTTATACTCAAACCTTGCTTCACAACTGAGTAATGGTCAGTTACTCTATTGATTCAGACCACAAAGGGGAACTGGACTTTTCTTGAACATAAAAATGAAAAAAAAAAAAAAATTGGGGGTGGGTAGCAGCTACTGTTTAAAGATGTCCCACAATGAATCACACCTTTCAGGATCCATGCCCTTGTGAGATCCCCGTCCCCTGAATCCGAGTTGGGACTTTGATTTTCCTGAAAATAAGGTATAATGCAGGAAATGCTGCGTGTTTTCTGAGACTGGATCAGAAGAAACCTTATGGTTTCCACCTTGGTCTCTGGTATGCTTACTCTGGGGGAACAAGCCTCATGTAACATGTCTGACATATAGGGGAAGATGCTATCTTGGATGTCCAGCTGGACATCTCGTGATGGTTCTAAGCCCAGGTGCCATCTGACTGCAACACACAAGAAGAAGCAAGCCAGAACTACCCAGCTGAGCTCATTTACCAGAGAAACACAAGAGATAAAAATAAGTTGCTGGAAAAAAAAAATTAAAAAAAAAAAATAAGTTGCTGGTAAGTCACTAAGATTGCGGCAGGTGAACCGTGATGTGGTTACACCATAGTAGCACCATAGTAGATATCAGGGGAAATATTCCGTAAAGTTAGAGGTACTGACTCCAAGGAATACATGGCATTAGTCCTGCATTATACAGGAATTTTAGTTGAAAATCTTAAAAACAAATATATACTGACTCAAGCAATAAAAGGGGAAGTTATTAATTCAGGTAAATGAAAGTCTTCATGATCGTGCTCAGTCACTCAGTTGTGTCTGACTCTTTGTGATGCTTTGGACTATAGCCTGCCAGGCTCCTCTGTCCATGGGATTTTTCAGGCAAGAATATTGGAGTGGGTTGCCATTTTCTCCTCCAGGAGATCTTCCCTACCTAAGGATCGAACCCATGTCTCCCACATCTCCTGCATTGCAGGAGGATTCTTTAATACTGAGCCATTGGGGAAGCCCAACTGAAAACCTCAAGTGCAGAAAATTCCAATCATAAATAGATTCATGTCCTCAAAGACGTAGTACGGAATTGATCGCACTCCTTTATTTCTGCTCTTCAGTTACCTCCACTCTCAACAGGCTCTTACTTTGGGTTAAAAGTAGCCACCAACAGTGCTAAATTTGAAACTTAACCTTTGGAAGACCCAGTGCAAAGAGAGCTTTTGTTTCTCAACAACTCCAACCCTGGTGTATATTGACCTGGTTTGGGCCATAAGCCCACTCCTCAAGCCAAAGATGAAATAAATAATTTTCGTAAACATGTAGACCAAGAGGAAAGGAGGAATAATTCCCTAAACAAAATGAGGCACTTATTGTAGCTATTATTTCAGGTTCAGTAGCAGAAACCCAAAATTTATGTAACAGCTTTAAAAAAATAATAATAATAATTTCTTCCTCACATGTAGTAAGTTCAAACAATGCATCACCTCTCTTTCTTGAAGGCATCAGGAACCCAGAATATTTTTAATCTCATTACTTTGCCATCAGTTCAGTTCAGTTCAGTCACTCAGTTGTGTCTGATTCTTCGTGACCCCATGGACTGCAGCATGCCAGGCTTCCCTATCCATTACCAACTCCTGGAGTTTGTTCAAACTCATGTCCATTGAGTCGGTGATGCCATCCAACCATCTTGTCCTGTTGTCCCCTTCTCCTCCTGCCTTCAGTCTTTCCCAGCATCAGGGTCTTTTCCAGAGAGTCAGTTCTTTGCATCAGATGGCCAAAGTACTGGAGCTTCAGCTTCAGCATCAGTCTTCCCAATGAATATTCAGGACTGATTTCCTTTAGAATTGACTGGTTTTATCTCCAAGGAACTCTTGAGTCTTCTCCAACATCACAGTTCAAAAGCATCAATTCTTTGGTGCTCAGCTTTCTTTATAGTCCAAGCCTCACATCCATACATGACTACTGGAAAAACTGTAGCTTTTCCTAGATGGACCTTTGTTGGTAAAGTAATGTCTCTGCTTTTTAATAATTGCTTTGACATAGGTTAATATTAATTCATAGACTCCATCTCTTGGCTTACAATGGTTGCTCCAGCTCCATCCATCATGGTCATATTCCCTCAGTAGGTAGGGGTAAAAATTGAAGGGAAGGATATGTTCAATTTCTTCAAGGGAAGAATGAAAAAAATGACACATTAAATTTCACTCATACTCAGTTCACTAGAACTGATCATGTGTACCTTTAAGAATCAGGCAATGCAGTTTTTACTGATGGTCTTATGTCTAAATAAAGTTTCTGTTACTATGTAAGAAGAAAATTTCTGGGAGACAATAGCAATCTCTAACTTATGCAGTTATCAACAGAAAAGGGAATGAAAGCTAAAGTAGAAAAAAATTATTCATGGCATAAATGTAGAAATTTCTATGATTCGAAGATTTTTTTTAACACTATGGAATTGTTTCTTTCTTGAAAATTGTTACTAATGGCATTACTAGTATTAATAACCCTTCATTTATCTAATAAGAGAGTGTGCATGGTGATTCTATCTTATTTTTATGTGTTTTCTTTTGTTGATTTGTTGCTTTTTGAATTTTGTACAAAAATTTTTAATCCAAAAATTAGAGTGTGTTCATGAGCCTGACACTAAAAATTTGCAGTGTTATGTTTTAATAGAGGATACAGACTTTTTTCTTTTTTCTTTGAGAAAGTAAAAAAATACAGATAAAAGTGAAATCCCTGGTCCATTCTTTTCCATTCCATTCCTCTCTAGATGCACCCCACTTCATGAATTTTGTGTATCAGTTGTGCATTATAATACTTTCTCTAATAATAATAGCAATGAGAGCAAACATAGTGTTTACTATGTGTAAGCATTCTTACAGGTGCTCTGCAAATGTTCACCCATTTTACCTTCATAATAACCAAAAGGTGGGTAGCATTATTATCTTCATTTTACAGATGAAATCTGAAGCACAGAGAGATTAAATAATTTCCACGATCATACAATCAATAGTAGTAGAGCCAGTATGCAAATTCATACATGCTTACTTGGAATAGAGTACATGCTTTTAAAATCACTAATAGGAATGGCTACTATGCCTCAAGAACACTAAGTGGTACTGTTTCATGCAAGTCCTTTCTTCAATTTCTATAAATGCTACCATTTGTAGCATTCTGCAACGTGACATGACGAAAATCTTTTTATATTTATCTTTATTGATTTATATAGATCTAGTATTTTCATTTTAATTGCTATGTATTAATCAATTGTATAGTTATAACACAGCTATCTATTTCCTAGACTATTTTTTAAATGTTTCTAAAAAGTTGCTATCTGACAAGGTACTAATAGGTTAAATAAACATTGGAGTTTTTAAACGAAAGTTCAGACTATATCATGTATCTTCAAGGAGTGTATATTACTGAAAAATTTATTTCAAAATAAATAAATAAAAAACAATTTCCCTCCATTGTTCAAAGAACCCATCACAGTGACTGGAAAATATCTTATTTAGACAATAGACACTTTGACTATCTTTCCTAAAATTTGGGACCAACCCAAGGCAGTGGATTGTTCTTAACCAAATCAAAAGTACTGTATGCTTTTTGAACACTACTTGTACACTCAAAATTCTTTTTTTTTATTTGAAATTTTTAAGATCAATTTATTAAGTTCAATGATGAAAGCCATCAGAAGAATATTCTCCTGAAAATTATTTTTTTCTTAGAAAAAAGAAAGGAAAATCAACACCCTCTCAGCATAGCCACAGATGCTGTGGCAGTCAAGCCTCTCTGCAGACGGGAATAGTCCATCAGTTGGTCAAGTCACTCTCCCGGTCAGCAGGATTGTAGTCTGGATCATCTTCATCGTCCTCCAGCTCCAAGTCATCCATTTCCTGGAACAAAGACTCATCTACCTCCACGTTGTTTCCGGCATCTTCCAAGAACTGGATATCAGATGTGTCAAGATTATGATCTGTTTCAAATAGTTGTCTCCCACTTAATTTATTTTTTCCTGCTTGCTCTTCTTCCTTTATCCGTTTCGTTTTAATTTCCAAGAGTTCTGCATCAAACTTGGCCTTCCAATTTAAGAAATCCCCAATTAATAACGGCTTCTCGGCTTCTTCCGCTTCTCTTTCTTCTTGTTTCTTTTCTTCTTCTCTTCTAGTTTTCATTTGATCTACTATTTCATTTAATTTCTCTTGCACGGCTGTCACTAAGGTGGAGATCATCACCATTCCAAGGTTTTCTTCTGCCTGTAATGCTAATAATTTTAAAATGTCTGCTACATCATTATCTTCTAGATTTAACTGGGCGAATATTTCATAAAGGGGAGCTTCATCTGGGTATTTTTCACTGTATGTAAACTTGAGGGTTGTCTGGACAGTTTCATCATTTTCTCCAGCCTCAGATGTCACAGTAATGGTGAAGCTGGGTGGATTTTCTGATAATACTGTGAAGGAGTCAGGGTAGATGGACTCCAGAGCCTCCAGCTCGTTGCGCTGCTCCTCGCCGTAATCTGTCATCGCGGCCCTCGCTGCAGCCCATGGATTGCCCGGACACCCAGGCGGCGTAATGCAGCCTGGACCGCGGCCGCGCTGGGAGAGCGGAGAGGCCTGGGGCCCACAGCCAGGCTGGGCCTGCTGAGCAACAACCCCCTCAAAATTCTTTTTATACTTTCCTATATTATGGAAGAATATTTTACACACTAACAAGTAAATGGAAACATCACTAACTGATAACTATACTATTATTTTTATTTTTTCAGGTGGTGACTGCAGCCATGAAATTAAAAGATGCTTGCTCCTTGGAAGAAAAGCTATGACAAACCTAGATAGAATATTAAAAAATAGAGACATTACTTTACCAACAAAGGTCCGTCTAGTCAAAGCTATGGTTTTTCCAGTAGTCATATATGGATGTGAGACTTGGACTATAAAGAAAGCTGAGTGCCACAGAATTGATGCTTTTGAACTGTGGTGTTGGAGAAGACTCTTGAGAGTCCCTTGGACTTCAAGAAGATCTAATCTGTCGATCCTAAAGGAAATCAGTCCTGAATATTCATTGGAAGGACTGATGCCGAACTTGAAACTCCAATACTTTGGCCACCTGATGTGAAGAACTGACTCGTCCTAAGGACCCTGGTGCTGGGAAAGATTGAGGGCTGAAGGAGAAGGGGATGACAGAGGATGAGATGGTTGGATGGCATCACCGACTCAATGGACATGAGTTTGAGTAAACTCCAGGAGTTGGTGATAGGGAAGCCTGGTGTGCTGAAGTCCATGGGGTCGCAAAGAGTCAGACATGACTGAGCAACTGAACTGAATTGAATTTATCAAATATTTACTAAGCATACATAATATGTTAGACACTTTCCTAGCAAAATATACTAACTCTGCCCCCAAATGTAGTGGGGGGATATCAAGAACAGAGAAAAAAAATTAATACATAGAATAAAGGTTTCCCAGGGAATGTTATTAATTCAAATCAACATTTCCCAAGGTACAATTCTATAACACAAAGTTACCCAAAGTTTCTTTCATGAAGTATTAAAAGACATTAAGTGAAGAAAAAAAGAGATGCTTTTTGGTCAAATAACTGGGGAATCCTGGGACAAGCCAACTTAAACACATTTTCTTATTGCACAGATTTAAGTTTTAAATCTAGAAAATAAAAATTTAAAAATCAACAGAACCCCTCGGTTCCCACCTGAAGAGGAGATCAGTTTTTAATTCAGGAATTTGGTGAGTTAAGGTCAATCAGTAGTGAGACAAATTGAGTCTATTCATTATATTAAACACTGGTGACTCAAAGGCAGAAGCCAGGTATCTGAAACTGACCCAAATAAATAATATCTAAAATATCATTGCCCAAATGGTGTGCTGCATGGCACTAGAAATGTGAGATCTCTCTCTACACACACATACTCAAACACACACACGTGCATGTACTAAATACATGCATGTACACACACATCCATGACTAAATGAATTACTAAATCCATGAGCTGAATAAATTTGGAAAGTAATGTTTACTATGTCATTCTATTAAAAACCTTTAAAAAGGTCCTGGAGCTTTTGAAAATGTTGCATCATGTTTATAAAGTGGCAGAAATGAAAATCAATTCTCAACCTGATTTTCTATTTATTCCCCAAGACTGGCCTTGCCTCTGCCATACAAAATAGAGATCTACCTTTTGAATGCCAGTTGGGATCCAATCTTTCATTCAACCAGGAAATGCTCATTGATCAAAAGATGTTAAGATACACCCAGCTGGATATGTGAGACAGAGTCCTGGAACCGAATGTAAATTGTCAGCTAGGACTGTGGCCAATGTGGATGTCCTTATCAGGAATCTCCCTTTGCTGACTTTGGGACTCAAAGGGTTACTTGAAAGGTCCATAACAATCTTCTCTCACCCTGCAGGAGACCTACACTACAGGCACTTAGAGAAATCTGAGTGTTCCGGCAATTTATGCCTGTATATGTCATTAAATAATAACCATTTTGCATAGAAATAGAGTTTCTTCACAGATTTATGAACAACCCCTTGGCCTCTTAAGATGACATGCACGAGGCTGAGACAAAATGATACCAAATTTTATTTTATAAACCAGCTAAATTATGGGACCTGATAGGCTTTACTGCCCGAGATTGGCCACGCTTGTGGCCACTCTGGGGAAGCAGATTGTTCCCTGGTGGCTGCACTGCACTAGCTTCAGTTCCGCCTCTTCATTCTCCCTCATTGTGTTTTTATCCTGATTCCCTGGTGCTCTTTCCCATGAGTTACCTTCAGCCCATGAAGGAATTATCTCAACTGTAGAATTTGTGACTGCAAAAAAAGTCTAACAAAACATGTAATTTTATTTTACAGACCAAGGAATTAAGATGAAGAAAGGCTAAGGGCTTGTCCAAAATCTCACAAGAACAAAGGAAGCACTGGAAACTAGTCACTTTGGGTGTAACAGTGTTGAGATACATGGGGACATTAGCTGCACCGAAATGAAATGGCTGAAATGTCATTTAAGTTTTATGCAGAGATTTTTTAAGTGCAAGCATTTAAGGGGTGGTTCATGCACAGTCTGCAACCTGTGTCATCCAATAGTAAAGCAGTCACTTCCTAGATCTTGTTTTATTCAGAATGGTGCAGGGCAACAAACAAGCATCTATACTTTGGAAGAAAAATTCACATGGTTGGTTTCCTCTCCTTCAAGTCACAGCTAAACCAGCACCCCTTCAGAGAACCCTTTCTGGCCTGGCCACCAAAACACTCCCTGTGGTTCTGTATCATATTACCCTTTTATTTCCATCTTAGTACATATTGCATCCAGAAAATTAATTTACTTGCTTATTGTCTCTCCCTGCACTGCCACCCCCTGCATTGGAACATACAATCCTAGTCTCTCTTTTTACCATTGTGTTCCTGTTGCCTAATAAAGCATCTGGTTCAGAGAAGACACCCAGTACCTGAGTGGGTGAAGCCAAATCCAGATGGCAAATGGGCGGGGGAGAGACAAGATAGCTACAGACCTCTTGTGATCTATGTAGGTGACTGACGCAAGAAGACCATCAAGGAGAACTTCTGGACAACAGGGCATAGCCCTAATGGAAGGTAAGCAGTCAAGAAAAGGGTAGACAACAGAGGTTGGATCGTGGAGGATTAGATCCAGCCAGGGGAGAGGAGGCGGGGAATGGGGGGGCAGTCAGGAGCCCTGGGAGCGGAGCTCTTCCTGACTCAGCAGAGTAGGAGTTGCCTACGGAGGTGTTATGCAGCTTGATCTTTGTTTAGACTGAGAACAAAAATGTTTCTGAAACACCAAAATCCTTTTCTCAAATCTCTATGTTGCCACTACCTGGGCTCTCTCATCTCTGCCGCCCTATGATGCCCCCGTCCCCAGCATGAGTCTCCCTTTACCAGGGGAGGAACTATGGCACCTCAAGTGCATCCAGCCATAATTCACTTCTCCGCTGTGCCTTCTCCATCTAATGTCCTCTGCAGTAAGTAGAATCACGGCCCGATGACCACTTAGAAGAGTTATCAAGGGGAATCCTTAAAGGCAGCCTGCCAGAGTCTGGGAAAAGGAAATTTCAGGTCAGGCCACCAGGGAAGAAATCCATAGACGCTTTCCCCAAACAGGACTTAAGGTTTTAAAAATGTCCTGAGGGCAGAAAGTACATCTGCTGTGGTAGTTTTCTGCACCTCCTCCTCCCCAGCAGACCTAAAGCTTCACGTTTTTTGCTGAGCCATAAACCTCAGCTTTATCATTACCCAAACCACAGAGCCCAAATGCTTGTGTTTTACCCGTCTCCAACGGCATGCGTTCCCCACACCAGCTCCTAGAAGGATAAACTAAACCTGTGGCCAAATAGAGGGGTAACAATTTGCAAATAGCTGAGGGTGAATGAGGTTCTGGAGTTGCTACAAATATGTAGACAATCAGGCGCCTTTTGAATGTACGGAGAGCCACAGCACCTTAGTCAGATGGAAAGACTGAGGTTGGGACTAGCTCTGGAATACAAAATTACCTAGTTACTGGAGACGGTCAGCCTCTGAGGCTTTCCTGCCTACACTGGAAATGGCACTAATGTACTCCTGCACATCTTAAGAAACAGGGCTGACCTGCAGTGAGGTCAGGATCTCTATGCTTCTCTTATTAACTGATTCCTGATGGTTTCTGCCAATCTTTAAGTGAAAATGACTGTTTTCTCCATTATATGAACTCATCCTATTTCTGAACTCTTTACTAAATTGAGTTTAATATTGGAGGTACGCATGGTAGATTAACGCAGGTCAACAGAAGGGTATCTAACACTGGGGAGATCAAGGAAGCTTCCTGGAGAGGTAGATAACCGAGCTGACTTTTATAGTATGTGTAATGCTCTTGAGACAGAGAAGAAAGAAAAAGGAAAGAAAGGTTTCCCATGTACAGAAACACAAGTAGTTGCCCAAGCACCAACCTCCCTATTCATTTAGCTTCATCCAGTCCATAGACATTTACTGAGAAAGGAAGTATAGCATAGTGGTTAAGAGTACTCACTCTGGATTTGGATCTGCCTGGTTTCCAGTCTCAGCTCTGATATTTCCTAGTTGTGCAACCTTGACAAGTTCTTAACCTCCCTGTGATTCTACTTTCTCATCTACAAAATAGGGATAATAATAGAACCTCCCTTCTGGGATTGTTGCACAGAATAAGAGAATGAATATGTGTAAAGTGTGTTACAGAAGTGTCTGCTATTATTACGCTTGTTATTCAGTGCCAAATATTTGCTAGGTACTGGAAACAAAAAGATGAATAACAGGCATAACCTCTGTCCTCACAGAACACATCGTTGTTTAGGAATATGTAGGTACAGTGAAGGGGGAAGTATGGAGTGCCATCATTCATTATACAGCAAAGAGCACTATATTAATAAACAGAGGCTAGATTAAGTCAAGGCATCAAACAACCCCCAAATCTTAGTGGCTTATAAGATTAACCAAATGAGTACACTTCATATTACTGCTAGATGGCTGGAGCTGTGCTCCAAGTCTTCTCAATCAGGGACCCAGACTAACTAGTTAGGCAGTTGCCTTGAGAGAGAGAGGTAGGTATTGTGAATTACATACTGGCTCTTAAAAGTCTCTACCTGGGTGTGCCACACACTGTTTCTGCTTACATTTCGTTGGCCAGTGCAAGCCACGTGATCACAACAAACTTCAAGGTTGAGGGAACATGCAATCCAACTATGTGCCCAAAAGGAGAGAAATGAGAGCATCTGTGGATAGCCTTAATAATGGCCACCTAAGTTAGCATTACAGGGAGAGAAACTTCTTTTGGGAAGTAATATTTTAGCTGAGAGCTCACAGTAAAACAGGAATTAACCTCTCACAAGATGGGATGGGGTGATTCCAGGCATGGTTTGAGAAAACTAATTAGGCAGAGTTCAGTAGTGAGGTGGCCAGAGAGAAGGCTGAGAGGTTGTCAGGCCAGATTGTATAGGACCTAGCACACTATATGTGGGGTAAATTGAATGAAAATCATCTCAAAGCAATATTCTGTGCATGTTAAGTTGTTTCAGTCATGTCCAACTCTTTGTGACCCCATGGACTGTAGCCTGCCAGGCTCCTCTGTCCATGGAATTTTCCAGGCAAGAATGCTATAGTGGGTTGCCATTCCCTTTTCCAGGGGATCTTCCCGACCCAAGGATCGAACCCACATGTCTTTTGTCTCCTGCATTGGTAGGCTTGTTCTTTACCACTAGTGCCACCTGTAAAGCCCTTTCTTGAAGCTAAGATGGCCACAAATATGTTTGAGAATTAGATTTGCATTTTAGAACATAGTTTTGTTTGTGATATGTACAATGGATTAAGATGACTAGACAGGAGGTCTAGATCAGGGGATACTGATTAGGACAATCTTGCTGGGATGCAAGATGAACCAAGAAAGAAACATGTGATTAAATGTAAATCTAAGGAGCATCTTAATATAAGCAGAGCATCAAGGATGGTTGCCTACTTTCTGATTTGTCAATCAGTAAGATGGTGATACCATTCACTGAAGAGAATATATAGGATGAAAGGCAAGATGAAGAGTTTAGCCTTAGAGAGATTGATTATCCATGATAGGCTTCTAAGTTATCCAAGTAGAGATATCTCAAATGCAGCTAATTTGTAGGTGTGGGAATCAGAAGGGAGGCCTGAGTAAGAAAAATAAATAAAGGAGTCATCAGGATATGAAGGTTAACTGAAGACATAGGTGTAATAATACTGTTCTGGAAAGAATGTGCAAATAAAAAGAGAAAGGCGTAGGCTCCCTTAAAGAACATCAGTGTTTAAAGGGGAAGAAAGTCTCAGCAAGGAGGCTTAGAGAGATGTCTGGAATGGGGCTTGGGGAATAGGAGAGAGCGGTACCAAGGAAGTAAAATGAACAGAATATTTCATAGGGGAGGATCATTAGTATGATGCTGCTGGAAGATCAAGCAAGAAAACAGCAAATAGGAAATTTCTGATAAGTAAATGCCAATTGGAAATTGGCAAGAAAGAGTTATTTGGCCACGTTGTCAAGAGCAGCACTAGTGTAATGGTGAAGGTGGGAGGCAGATGACATAAAAAAGATAAGTAAACAGGAGAGAAGGAAATAGAGTCAGTGTGGCCAGTGTTGCAGAAGGTTGGCTTTGATTGGGAAGAAAGGTAAAAGGGATCTATTTTATGAAGCATGCTGTGCTAAGGCGCTTTTGTCATGTCCAGCTCTCTGCAACACCAGGCTTCTCTGTTTATGGGATTCTCCAGGCAAGAATACTGGAGTGGGTTGCTATTTCCTTCTCCAGAGGATCTTCCCGACTCAGGTATCAAACCCATATCTCTTGCGTCTTTTGCATTAGGAGGGGGGTTCTTTACTACTATCGCCACATGAGATTAAATCTAGGACATTTCTCCTGCCTTCCAGGAACTTAAAATCCAGTAGAAAAGAAAAGATAAATCCACAGTGAAGAACAATAAGGCAATGAGACACTGAGTTAGACAGTTTGGAATTCAGAGGAACTAGTTCTCCTTGGTGATAGGGTCCTCAAGGAGAAGTCTCAAAGAGGAAGCTGTAATCTGGTCCCCAAAGAAAGAGTAGACCTTTAGGAGGAGAGGACATTCCTAGAAAGGGAAAGAACATACATAAGCACACAGACATGTGATAGCATTTGAGGAACAGAAAGTAGTCCAATCTCACTAGAGAGGAATAGTATATTTAGAAAGGAGTCCGCATTTCATAATTTTCAAAAGGTACCCTGGGGAGCTCTAAAGTTCCCACAGAGGTGTCCACAAGTAAATATTCTACATCAGGGGATGGTAAACTATGGACCATGGGTCATATCTGGCCTACTGGCTATTTCTGTAAATCACATTTTATCAGAACATACCTGTTCCTTACATACTGTGGATAACTGCTTTCACAGTGCAATGGCAGAGTTGGGTAGTTGAGACCAACACTGTAAGTTCCATAAAAGAAAAAAATAATTACTATCTGGCCCTTTCCAGAAAAATCTCATCAACTCCTGTTCTAGGTAATGGAGGTCTTTCTGTTCATATGCTTAAATCCTTTTCATTTATTTTCATCATTTTTAGTAGAATCCTTTGTAAAATACTTTAGATGGTCCTCGCATAGACAAAAGATGACAGAGTTACATGAACTAAGGCTTTCTGCACCATTTTACAAATGAAATAAATGCCTTGTTTTCTTTTTTTCTAAAGAAAAATAGGATTGAGCTGTGCTGAGATGACTCCAGCATTGTTGTAAACTTAAACTATGGCACAAGGTTGCCAAACAGGAATGACTGCAGGCAAGCTCTTTGGTGCTCACCCATATCCGGTTTGACTCGCCTCCTGGCACAAGGGAGGATGACACTTGCCTGCCCCCACCATGCATGTTGACAGCGTTAGATGTTTAGTTCTACTCAGTGGTAGATGTGTGTGTGTCACTTTTGGACAAAAACACTTAATTGCCCAGAGGGAGGCTCACAGGGATAACTATGCCCTATCCCAGCCCTCAGTGATAATGTGTTGAGAGAGCCAAGTGTACAAATATGCAGTAGCCTACATCAGTGAGGCTCCATGTAGAGACTGGTAGCCTAAGAGAGCTGCCCAGATCAGGAGCAGCCCTTACGTAAGGAATCATCCCTTTTAATGTTAAGTTCCTGAGATTTTGATAGTGTTTGTTACTGCAGTGTAACTTATCCTATCCAGACTAACGCAATGGCCTATGGAATGTTTGTCAGCAGAAGAATGCTTTCCTCCATGTTATAGCATTCCAGACCCACATACTTTAAAGCATTTCAATATTTGAAACTTTATATTTTCTCCCTTCAATACCAGGCTGTCATTTTAAGCCATTATCAGTATGTTCCATATTCACATTCACTTATAATTTGTTGCTCCTAATCTTCTGTTGCTCCTAATCTTCCTAACCCCATGGAAAAGAAATGCAAAAAGGCAAAATGGTTGTCTGAGGAGGCCGTACAAATAGCTGTGAAAAGAAGAGAAGTGAAAAGCAAAGGAGAAAAGGAAAGATATTCCCATTTGAATGCAGTGTTCCAAAGAATAGAAAGGAGATGTTGTGAAGTAATTAGCCTCCAACTAATAAAAAAAATTAAAAAAAAAAAAAAAAAGAAAGCCTTCCTCAGCGATCAATGCAAAGAAATACAGGAAAACAACAGAATGGGAAAGACTAGAGATCTCTTCAAGAAAATTAGAGATACCAAGGGGAACATTTCATGCAAAGATGGGCTCAATAAAGGACAGAAATGGTATGGACCTAATAGAAGCAGAAGATATTAAGAAGAGGTGGCAAGAATACAAAGAAGAACTGTACAAAAAAGATCTTCATGACCCAGATAATCACGATGGTGTGATCACTCACCTAGAGCCAGACATCCTGGAATGTGAAGTCAGGTGGGCCTTAGAAAGCATCACTACGAACAAAGCTAGTGGAGGTGATGGAATTTCAGTTGAGCTGATTCAAATCCTGAAAGATGATGCTGTGAAAGTGCTGCACTCAATATGCCAGCAAATTTGGAAAACTCAGCAGTGGCCACAGGACTGGCCACAGTTTTCATTCCAAACCCTAAGAAAGGCAATCCCAAAGAATGGTTAAACTACCACACAATTGCACTCATCTCACACACTAGTAAAGTAATGCTCAAAATTCTCCAAGCCAGCTTCAGCAATACATGAACTGTGAACTTCCAGATGTTCAAGCTGGTTTTAGAAAAGGCAGAGGAAACAGAGATCAAATTGCCAACATCCTCTGGATCATCGAAAAAGAAAGAGAGTTCCAGACAAACATCTATTTCTGCTTTATTGACTATGCCAAAGCCTTTGACTGTGTGGATCACAATAAACTGTGGAAAATTCTGAAAGAGATGGGAATACCAGACCACCTGACCTGCCTCTTGAGACACCTATATACAGGTCAGGAAGCAACAGTTAGACCTGGACATGGACCAACAGACTGGTTCCAAATAGGAAAAGGAGTATGTCAAGGCTGTATATTGTCACCCTGCTTATTTAACTTATATGCAGAGTACATCATGAGAAATGCTGGGCTGGATGAAGCAAAAGCTGGAATTAAGATTGCTGGGAGAAATATCAATAACCTCAGATATGCAGATGACACCACCCTTATGGAAGAAAGTGAAGAGGAACTAAAGAGCCCCTTGATGAAAGTGAAAGAGGAGACTGAAAAACTTGGCTTAAAGCTCAACATTCAGAAAACTAAGATCATGGCATCTGGTCCCATCATCTCATGGGAAATAGATGAGGCAACAGTGGAAGCAGTGTCAGACTTTATTTTTTTGGGCTCCAAAATCACTGCAGATGGTGACTGCAGCCATGAAATTAAAAGACGCTTAGTCCTTCAAAGGAAAGTTATGACCAACCTAGACAGCATATTAAAAAGCAGAGACATTACTTTGCCAACAAAGGTCCATCTAGTCAAGGCTATGATTTTTCCAGTGGTCATGTATGGATGTGAGAGTTGGACTGTGAAGAAAGCTGAGCGCTGAAGAATTGATGCTTTTGAACTATGGTGTTGGAGAAGACTCTTGAGAGTCCCTTGGACTGCAAGGAGATCCAACCAGTCCATCCTAAAGGAGATCAGTCCTGAATATTCATTGGAAGGACTGATGCTGAAGCTGAAACTCCAATACTTTGGCCACCTCATGTGAAGAGTTGACTCATTGGAAAAGACCCTGATGCTGGGAGGGATTGGTGGCAGGAGGAGAAGGGGACGACAGAGGATGAGATAGTTGGATGGCATC
The DNA here is from genome assembly GCF_910594005.1 of Cervus elaphus. Taxonomy (NCBI): domain Eukaryota; kingdom Metazoa; phylum Chordata; class Mammalia; order Artiodactyla; family Cervidae; genus Cervus; species Cervus elaphus. The sequence goes on along the minus strand of NC_057815.1, from coordinate 72,723,373 downwards.
ACCGACTCAATGGATATGAGTTTGAGTAAACTCCAGGAGTTGGTGATGGACAGGGAGGCCTGGCGTGCTGCAATTCATGGGGTTGCAAATAGTCGGACACGACTGAGCGACTGAACTGAACTGAATCTTCTGTAAGCTAATCAAACAGATATTTATAACCTCTATAATAATTTCTGAAGTAAAATGAATTGTCTCTGAGTCCTTGAGGGAATTTGTGATCAGAATGTTTCAGTAGCACAGGCAGTTCCTCTGATATCCATTTTGATGATTCAGAGGTCTTTTTTCACTTCCTTCCTTGTTTTGAGTGATGTTCTAGATCAGAGAGGCTACCAACCAGTAATTTTCGGATAAGTCATGAATAGATTACCATATGTTTAACAAAACTTTATGGGATTGTTCTGGAAATTTCCAGATTTATCTTAGGTAGCTCTGATACATATACATATATATATATATATATACACACATACATAAATTATTTTTCTACGTCCTCACCTTACATATCTGGCAGGCTTCTCAAAATAAACTTATCACACTCCCATAACACCTATTTCAATAACATTTTCTATTACCAATGAATTCATCTATGGCAAAACTCTGTTGTCTTCTTTGATTCTTCCCTTATCATCCCACCAACAGACAATGGACCATGAAGCCCTGTTGATTCTACCTCTAAAATATGCTTCAAAAGTCTCAGATGACATACAAAGCCCTTCACAAGTTAGCTCCATCTAACTTTTCATGGACATGTGTCATTGTTCTGTTTTCATCTATTTTGGTAATAGCAACCAAAGAGATTAGGGAATTTAACTTCCTCCTATCAGTACCATTAGCTTAATGGCCCTCTCTATCAAGGGGCCCTTCTCTCTTCAAGCCAAGAGGTGTCCAAGTTGTAACAAATTAGATGCCATCTCACTCAACTCTGTTGTTTAAGAGAATTCACTGAAAATGATTCACCTCATGAGGCTGTCTGGAGAGACCACCACGAGTGTCTGATGCCCCAGTTTCTGTTTTGAATCCTTGCTTTTCAGCATTTCCTATGATTCTGTGAGTAGCACTGTCTGCTTCCAGTAAATTGTGTGTGTGAGCACGTGTGTGTGTGTGCGCATGTGTGTGTGTTGGGATGGTGATGTTGTGTGTATGCTGGGTGTGAGTTCTTGCGTCAGTTTCTGTTGCTTTTAACCAGAGAATTCTAACTAACACTCTACCTTTTAACATCCTGCCAGGGGTCTCCTCTCACATCCTAGATTCCAGGACCCTAAGAAGTGGAGCAATTTCTACAGAATGCTATATATTTCCATTCCATTTTCAAGCTTTTGTCCTTAATTTTCCCTCTTCCCATAATACCCTTTGTTCATTTCTGAAAAATTCCAATTCATCCTTCAAGCATTAGCTGCTTCAATATGGATGAAAGTATTTCTACTTCTAACGCTTCCCCAGCCCTAAAGACAAAATTAAGTGTCCTTGTTTTTTAAATACTCAAATCAATTTATACATCTTTCTAACTTACAACTTGGTATCATAGCTAGTGATTCACAAGTCCAGTTCTTCCAGGAGATGCTGAAATCCTCAAGAACACACAAGCAAAGTTCAACAACTATTTGTTGAATTGAATGAACTAAATCACATCCAAAGAGTTTTTTTTTTAAAGATGGTTCTCACTTTTCTGTTTATATGCCTTACAATTTCCAGTCCTCTTCTCTTTTAAAAAGTATATCCCATTAACACTTTACAGAGTTTAGAATTAATAACTGATGAGATGTAGAAAGTAAAAATAGTTGTCCCACTTCTCTTCCCTCTGTGATTCCCTGTCTCTCACTTTTCCACTGACACATCACATTTCAATGCCATTTTTTGTTTCCTTCCAAGTTCCCTTTGCCTCTTTCTTTGCAGAAATATGCAATGACCCATTATGCAATGAGTTACACCGTATAACAAACAGATTTCCCTCCTCTCCTGAGACCATGTGAATGAAGAAAAAAACATGAAATCCTTAATAAGACTGCTCATGTGATTGAAGGCTAAGAATGCGATCCCTTAGGAAATTCTGGAGATGGATACAGTTGGGCCCCTCTTGGAAAATCATTAGTGAATTATTCAATAAAAACAAAACATAAAGAAGAAAATGCCAGAGGTTCCTATCTACCTTCCTGAAAAGATTGATCCAAAGTCGCACTTTGTAATTGTTCAGATGAATTAACTTTAATCAGAGAAACAAAATGCTAATCAAAACAAGGGGGAGATAAATGGAGATAAATGGAATTGGTTTTCTCTTTGTATTATTTAATGGTGCCTCCTATCTCACCTGCTGCCTTTCCTGATGGACCAGAGTTAGTGAATGTTTCTTTGGTATTATATGTTCCCATTACTGAAGAAAAAAAAAAAAAGAAATCATCTTTCTCACTTACCCTCTTGAGTCTCTTCACCCTAAACCCTTTGCCTACGCAAGGAATCCCGAATTTCAGACTTTAGCTCACAAGATCCTCCATGACTTCATATGGCCCCTAACTAGCACCTTTCCCACTAACTTTACCATTCTACTCCAAAGCCAGGAACTTATCCAGTTTATCCAAATACTTTGTTGACACTTGTATGTACATTCAAGCAAGCTATACCTTTTAACTGGGAAACCTATTCCCTTTTATCTAGCAGGAATACCCTCTCTATCTTTGTTGACTCAGCTGAAGACCTAGCCCCTCACTCCTCTGTAAACACATCTGCATGTTCTGTGATGTTCTGTGTGTAAACACATCTTCACGTTCTGCAGGTTCGATCCCTGGGTCAGGTAGATCCCCTGGAGTAGGAAATGGCAACCCACTCCAGTATTCTTGCCCGGAAAATTCCATGGACAGAGGAGCCTGGCAGGCTACAGTCCACGAGGTCACAAAGAGTTGGACATGACTGACTGAGAACATGTTCTGTGTAATTTATCTTTTGATTTATTTTGTCTCTACTAGACTCTGAGCTCCTTGAGAGATCAAAGTATATACCAATCACAATTCCCAAAATATAATAAAAACTCTAACATTTGTTAGATGAATTAACCATTACTCACTTCCAAAATAAAGCCATGGAGGGTTGCTGTTGAGGGAGAAGTAAACGCCCAGTTTATTGCACACAGAGAAGTCTTTGCTTCCTTCTCAGTATGCTAAAGGAAATAAAAAGTTGTTTCATAACACGGATCATCTGCCCCCTGCTAGGCACCATGGTACAGAGATACAGTCTCAGCTTTGAAAGTTCACACTCTTATAAGAGAGAAGCCTCAAACTGGTACATGTTACAAAATAATAAAAGGGCTAAAATGTGTTTATTTAACATTTCTTATTATGGGAAAATAAATTAGCCACCTCTGAGGCCCACTGAAAAACACTTCAATGATACATAAATAAATGGGCTTCATAGTGCCAGAGAATTTCATTGGTCTTCACTATGCCAGTTAGCAATCATGGTATCTGGAAATTAACATTAGCCAAAAACAAAAGAAATTTTTCTATGCACACATAAGGGCATAAAGCAGCAAGTCTATAAAACCGTATGGACACCGACAATAAATGACAAGGGATAAACATATACTTATCTCCAACTGGTTCTATTTAGGAGAAGAAGAAAAATGAGGTCAATGACTTCACTCAAAAAGCTATTCTAGGTTAAGCCTTTCTAACATGAGCATAGATAGAAATTGGTTATTTCAGCCCAGATTCCAACAGCTTTAAAGAGCTTTTCTCTTTAGAGGGTAACATTCATTTAAGGGATCTTTCAACCTATACAATTTCCCAATTCCTAAAATTGATCACAGGAGCAACTTGATTCCGAAAGAAGTTAGGACTTTAAAAATGATGGTAGGGTGAGAAATAAGAAATTACTACAAACTATTTTACTAGTCCTGAAATTAAATAATTTAATTAATTTTAATTAAACAATTAAAAGTAATACAGCACTGTGAAAAATGTATAAACTCTAAAGATATACCATTTTCAGTTCTGGCTTTATCTCTTCCTGTCTGTCACTTTGGGCTTGTGGGAAAGTGGGTAAAATTTTTACCCCAGCAGACATTAGCTTCCTCATTTGTGGAACTGAGATTTTAGAAAACCAATTTCATAGAAGCTTGTGAATATTGAAAATTATATTATATGGGACTTAGCCTAGTATTTAACACATGCTTATATATCTGGCTCAGATGGTAAAGTGTCTGCCTACAATGCAGGAGAGCTGGGTTCAATCCCTGGGTTGGGAAGATCCCGTGGAGAAGGAAATGGCAACCCACTCCAGTACTCTTGCCTGGAAAACCCTACGGAGGGAGGAGCCTGGTAGGCTATAATCCATGGGGTCACAAAGAGTCGGCCACGACTAAGCAACTTCGCTTTCACTTTACATATCAAGTAATACATACTCACTGTATAAAAGTATACTGATTCAAATGAATTCTTTTTAATGGCTGAGTAATATTCCATGGTGTATATGTACCACAGCTTCCTTATCCATTCATCTGCTGATGGGCATCTAGGTTGCTTCCATGTCCTAATGAGATGGATGAAGCTGGAGCCCATTATACAGAGTGAAGTAAGCCAGAAAGATAAAGAACATTACAGCATACTAACACATATATATGGAATTTAGAAAGGTGATAACGATAACCCTATATGCAAAACAGAAAAAGAGACACAGAAATACAGAACAGACTTTTGAACTTTGTGGGAGAATGTGAGGGTGGGATATTTCAAAAGAACAGCATGTATACTATCTATGGTGAAACAGATCACCAGCCCAGGTGGGATGCATGAGACAAGTGCTCCGGCCTGGTGCACTGGGAAGACCCAGAGGAATCGGGTGGAGAGGGAGGTGGGAGGGGGGATCGGGATTGGGAATACATGTAAATCCATGGCTGATTCATATCAATGTATGACAAAACCCACTGGAAAAAAATAATAATAATAAAAAATAAATAAATAAATAAATAAAAACACACCCAAAAAAAAAAAAAAAATGAGTAATGAACAGCCATGACCCCAAAAGGCCTGCAATCATTTTTATGATATAACTTCAAGAATTTGAAATAACTTAGTAATTAGGTTTATTTCTCTTGTTATTCATAATTCATAAATACTCTTGCATCAGATGTATCTGGTAGAATTTGTAATTATTATGCTTAGTAATAATAAAGGACAAAAAAGAAAAAAAAAGTATACTGATTATTTAATTAAAGTTAATTTAAGTATTAATTACTGCTTTGAATAGAGAATACCAAAGTGTATGGGAGACACTACTAATGTTCCTGTTTTTAGTAAAGACACAGTAGAGGAGAATGTTAAGGATGAAGAGCTGAGATAAAGAACAAGACTGTGGATGCATGAGACAAGTGCTCGGGCCTGGTGCACTGGGAAGACTCAGAGGTGTTGGGTAGAGAGGGAGGTGGGAGGGGGGATCGGGATGGGGAATACATGTAAATCCATGGCTGATTCCTGTCAATGTATGACAAAACCCACTACAATATTGTAAAGTAATTAGCCTCCAACTAAAAAAAAAAAAAAGAACAAGACTGAAAGGGAACAGGTTGAGAATAAAAGTAGGAGCATCTCCACAGCACTAGATCATTGGAAGGGGACTTATAAATATATCAGGTTGGCTAAAAAGTCCAGAACCCTAGGACTGCCTAAAAGTGTGAACTTCTGAACATTCTATGTGACTTTCCTTTCCACTAATGGACATCCTTTCTTCCTTCAATAATTAATCCTCCAAAAGTTCTGCATCTACAACGGTGTAAAAAGAAATAAATTTTTCTATCCTCAGATGGTCATACAGATAGATAGGGTATCCCTCTGGATAGACGTAGGCTACATGTTGTTGTGAAGAGCATCAAAGTAGCAACAGTCGTCAACTTGTGGACCCAAGTGAGATCATATTTCAGGGTTTCTGGGTGGTAACACATTTTGGTCTGTCACAAAATTAAGGAACAACAGTTCTAAGATGTGAACACATTGCACCATGTACTCTCCAATCACGTTGACTTGAAAGAGATACAGAATCTTCTCTTTGAGGAGCGATATGAAAAGTTCCAAACAATGGAGGGAATAAAGACTAGATCTATATTTCTCCAAAGACAGTTGGGAACTATAAGATACTGGACAAGTTTTTTTATATATAAATTTCAGTTAAATTACTAGGATAATAACTACTTCATAGAGTTGTGGTACAGGTTAAATAGCATAGTTATATAAATTATGTAACACAGCCCTATGTGTGTGCATGCTAAGTCACTTCAGTTGTGTCTGACTCTTTGCGACCCCATGGATTGTAGCCTGCCAGGTTCCACTGTCCACGGGATTCTCCAGGCAAGAATGCTGGGGTGGGTTGTCACGTCCTCCTCCAGGGGATGTTCCCAACACAGGCCCCTACTATTTAGTAAATACTCAATAAATGGTAGCTGTGCTGGTTAAGTGGGGGAAAAAAAGAAAGGAAACATGGTCATTTGTCAATTTCTACATTTGGTACTAAAATGTACATAAAATGTATATAAAATGTATAAAGGTGTATTAAATGCAACTGGCTAAAGCTACCAGAGAATATTGGACTGAAGAAGTTTCAGTGGGTACAGCTTTAAAACTCCCTCATTTTCCCCTGGGAGATGCACTCAGGTATCATAATGTTTTGTCTTTGCAGGATGAGATCTGACCAGAAGTGCTAAGTGGGGGCTTTTCAAGGCTCTTATATTTCCAACAACAATCTGGAACTCCAGTATAACTGATGCATATATTTGTAAAAACTGTCACCTGAAATGGACATCTGGGTCTGGATACAAATTCACATAGTGCTGCCAATCCACCTCACTTTATTATGTTCAGGTTTTGTTCTAGGGCTTCCCTGGGGGCTCAGATGGTAAAGAATCTGCCTACAATGCAGGAGACCCAGGTTTGATCCTAGGAAGGGCACAGTGAGGCAAGCCTGCCTGGTGAGGGCCTAACTACCTCAACTCTGTGGGCAGTGGAGGTGTTTGAGTTCTGTGGGACATCCAGTAGGAAGGAAACCCCAGACATGGGGGATCAGAGCACGGAACAGTCATGTGAACTTTGGGGGCTTCCCTGGTGGCTCAGATGGTAAAGAACTCGCCTGCTATGCAAGAGACCTGAGTTTGACCCCTGGGTTGGAAAAATCCCCTGGAGAAGGGGAGAATTCCATGGACAGAGGAGCCTAGCAGGCTACAGTCCATGGGGAAACAAAGTCAGACACGACTGAGCAACTTTCACACACACTTCAGGTAGCATCGACCAGCTTCAGTTTCCTTGCCTTCAGATAGCATCTCCCAGCTTCAGTTTCCTTGCTTCTCAAATGCAGATAAAAGCATTTGTCTCCATCAATCTTCCAGACTGCTTGTGTGGATCAAAATATAAATTGATAATTTGTGCAAGTTTGGTATAAACTACAAAGTAATAAGGATTATAATAATATAAGCCATATTGTCATTATTTCCTCTTTAGGTATTCAAAATATTGAAGAAAATACATTATCTTTCATTGAAAGAGGATCAGACAAAAGTAAGGATGAATCTGTTCATTTGGGTCGCCTCTAAACACCTATTAAATCCATTGGCATGTTGGGCTTACATTCCAGATATTTGTTTTTGAAGGGGTAATAGTGTGTCCCTAGAAAGTCCCTATCGGAATCATTAGGAATGACTTTGCCTCTTCACACTTCCCAGAAAATTTGTGAGCGCCAACATTTTCTCAATGTATTTCCTTTTTGATTAAGCCAGAGTGATTGGTTACTATAACTTGCAGCAAAGAACTCTAACTGAGACACATGGTATAGCGGGAAGACCTTTGAGACCAGACAGAGATTAACTGAAATGCCGAACCCATCACTTACTAAACTTGGATAAGTATGTAACCTCTTTGTGCCTCAGTCTCTAATCTGTAAAATGGGAATGAGAGTCTCCCTCACAGAGATTGTGATATCTGAGAATACTGAATAGAGTGGTTGGCACCCAGAGGGGATGAATATATTGCAATTGCCTTTATTCTCTCGATCAACGGTTTTTTACCTTTTAGGATTGCTCACGCCTTTGAAAACCTAATAAGCATTGACTCTCTGATCCAAAAATAATGTGCATATACATATCTACACAACCTCTTTCATATAGTTTTAGAAATTCACTGGATCCACTGAAATCTAATAAGGGCCCACCAAAACCAAATAATAATTTCTATTGTAAGTGGTTGCTTATGACATATACATACATATTTTCACTTTGAATGTTACGTATCTGCTTTGTCTCTGAGCTCTTCTGCTACTGCTACTACCATCAAGACTCAACAAATGCTTTTACTTTTATAAAAAATAACTACTTAGAAGGGCTTTTACACTCATCATAGCACATAATCTTCCAAAAAAAATCCTGTGAAGTCTATGTTGTTATCTTATTTTACAGATTGGAAGGAAAAAATTTACTTTGTATTTCTCCATTATAAACAAGACTCCTGAGTCTATAACCTGTGTTATAGTCACCGTTGTTTTGCCAACAATTTATATAGTACCTAGAACATGGTAGCACCCAAGGTACTCATTTGAAATAAATGAAGGGAAAATGTAAAAAGAGGATTCTTGCTTCTAAATAATAAGGTAATAATTTGAGGCTAAATAAGCACAAAGCCAAAACTCTATTAGAACTTCCTTGTGATTATACGCCAGTATCATCAGAGATATAATGGACTCTTAGTAAATGTTTCATTGATGGGTAGGTAGATAAATTGATGAATAAATGAAACCTTTGTAAAAAATGGAACCTGACACTTCAACAAAAATTTTCTGTTTATCTTGTTGTTGTTCAGTTGCTCAGTCATGTCCAACTCTTTGCAACCCCAAGGACCGCAAGACACCAGGCTTCCCTGTCCTTCACCATCACCCAGAACTTGCTCAAACTCATGTCCATTGAGTTGGTGATGCCATCCAACCATCTTGTCCTCTGTCATCCCCTTCCGTTTATCTATTACTGCCTAAAACTTAGTAACTTAAAGCAACCATTTTGTTTTGTTCTCAACTTTCTGGATCAAGAATTTGGGAAGGGTTCAGCTGGCTGGTTTATCTCCAAGCTCCATGGTATCAGAGGTGGGTGAATGGGGCAAGAACATCCATTTCCAAGCTCACTTCTTCACACACTTGCCTGTGCCTTGGTAGAAAGTGGTCGCAATGAGGCTCATCTCTCTTGCCATGGAGTCTCTTTACTTAGACTCTCTAGCAGGACTGTCAGCCTTCTAACACAGCAGCACAGGGCTCCAAGATGAAGAAGCAAAACCTACAGTCCACTAAAGCTCTATGTCTAGAATTGAAACAGCATCACTTATACTGGATTCTATTGGTCAAAGTAGTCACAGGCTGGCCTATGGTTTAAGGGGTGAGGAAATAGATCTCATGTGATTATGGAAAGAATAACAAAGATTGGGAAGCCACTGTTAATCTACTACAGTTTCCTTAGCCAAGACAGAAAGTTCACAAGCAATCAACTATGACATTGCTCTTGTTGCCACCTTCAATTAGACTTTTGTTGTGGAATAATTTACCCTGATGTTGGGAGGGATTGTGGGCAGGAGGAGAAGGGGACGACAGAGGATGAGATGCCTGGATGGCATCACCGACTCGATGGGCATGAGTTTGAGTAAGCTCCGGGAGTTGGTGATGGACAGGAAGGCCTGGCGTGCTGTGATTCATGGGGTCACAAAGAGTCGGACACGACTGAGCGACTGAAGTGAACTGAACTGGACTGAATTTTCATTTCCCAATTATCAATAAATAATCCTATAAACCCTTAGATTCAAATAAGCTTGGATGCATATCTGAATTAATTTTCATGCTTCAGTGAGCATGTCTCAGGGGTAACATAGGAGTGTCTGTGTTCTAGTTATTTAAGGTAATTCAAACTTCTCCAAATCTGGTGGGATCAAGCAGCCCAAAATAACATTACAGCTGAAAATTTACTCTACAGTGGTGTCATTACAAATCAATCCTGCACTGCCCACCTCCTAGGCATGCAAAAAAGTCAGCATGGCCACTTTCGGGATATTTTAGCATCTCAGCAGGGAGCATGGCTAAGTCAGATCTAAAATAGCACAATGATCCCAGAAACGACATAGAAGAAAGGAAATACAAAGAGCACAAACAAGCACAGGGCATCTCGGACAGTCCCAGAGAGAGCTGAAGCTTATTTTCAACACTAAGTTCTAGAGGCTTCATATTTTGAGGAGTTATACCATTTTAAGGATGGTTTTAATGCTTACTTCTACAAGTTCAAATTCAACAGGCACAAGGATTATTATCTTACTGTGTCATGATCTTAATATCTCTCTATCACAAAAAATTTACAGTACACATTATTTTCAATGACCCAGGACTTTCGCTCCCTATTAACTGATGAAAAAAGAGGAACTGGTTGGTTTTGTCAAATGCAAAGGTACACTTGAGTTATTTTTGGCTCGTTGGAACTTTCAATGAAATTGCTCAGTATCCTGGGGAAGACAACATTTTACAGACGTTAAGACTTGCCGTGCATGCTGTGTGCCTAGGCTCTCAGTCATGTCAGACTCTTTGCGACCCCATAGACTGTAGCCCGCCAGGCTCCTCTGTCCATGGGGATTCTCCAGGTAAGAATACTGAAGTGGGTTGCCATGCCCTCCCTCCTCCAGGGGATCTTCCCAACCCAGGTCTCCCCGCATTGCAGGCACATTCTTTACTGTCTGAGTTACCAGGGAAGCCCAAGACTTGCCATAATTAAGGTCAATTTAGACACAAATGTGGAAAGCGTAGAATATGAGAACAAAGAAGAGAATAAACAAGATGGGTTTAATAGAAACTATAGATGTTAACCCCAGAGAAGGCATCTGGGAGAACTGTTTTGTTTCTGATGGGGCACAATGTTCCCAGCCTCAATATCACAATCTTTCATTTCTAAAACATCTATTAGAATGCAAGATCCTTGGAAAGCAAGATTTTGGCCTTCTGCTCTTTAATATATTCTAGACATTTAGAACAACACCTGGCATCTAATGAGCACTCAATAAATGTTTGTTCAATTTAACAAATGAAGCTCATGAGCATTGGCTGAAAGGGATCCAGGAGGCTAATTGAATGTGGGTATACTTACTGGAGATGTATTTGTGCAATAGGAACTCTGTCTGTGGCATAAGAGAAAGGAACCAAGATACCTGCCAACACGGAGGCAAGTCTTGGGGCTCTTGCCCATTAGATAGTGTGCAATAAGGGTCTCCTCAGTGCTAAGCAGAGCAACAAACCAGAGCTAAAAAGAGAGAATCCCTATTCTGTGCTGAAACTGAGGAAAGGGGACAAGTATAAGGCTGTTGCATCCTACGATCACTTGGGCACTCAGATCTCAAGCCTGATGAACAGAAAGGGGTATGGGGGCAGAGTGAAGGAAGCATCATATGATCTGAAGTGTGATAGCTGACATAATTGCAAGATTTACTCTACTTGGAGGCAAAGATAATGTGAAGAACATCACAATTCACCCACTTTTTCTTTTAATTAACTCAGTAACTGGGGGTCATGCCATGTCAACTTGAAGGGGTGGATGGACATAGGTATGACAAAAAAGCAGAAACTGACATAATCTATCTTAACCCCTAGAGCAAGACATTCCACAGTCTCTCTCCTCCTGAGATTTCTGAATCTGAAGAATTTTTCAACAAGAAAGCATATAATATCCAGTCTCTAAACTTTCTAATGCAAGAACTGATTTGAAAAATTATCCATGGTGACTTTTGCATCAGAATTTATAGCGTAAAACTAGAGGAGAAAAAAAGAAAAACTCAAAATCCAAGCAGACCACAAGTTAATGGGATCTAACCATTGGTTTCTATGGCACAAAAAGAAACCCCCTTAAACTGATGAGATCTAGCCCTTGGTTTCTGTGGAACAACAAAAACCAATCAACCAAGCAAAAAAACATAAAAACCCCAAACAAACAAACAAGGACTCTGCAAAAAAAAAGTCAAGGCCCATGCTTGTCTTATTCAATGCTTTACTACCAGGACTGCCAATAGTGATGAATTTATAGTGAATAAAGGGAGTCTGGCCTTGCATATACAAAACACTATATTGGGCTGTCAGAAGTCCTAGTCACCAAGTGATTTGTGGGTAACAGATGCTGTGTTCCCTCTTAGGAGGGAAATCTTTCTGCATGCCTGATCACCTGCTCTTTACCAGCCTGCTGTCCTTTCCACGAGTTTGCCTTTCTTCCACTGCCTCTTATAACCTAATCTCACGAGAGAACTATTTCCCAGTTGAGCTCCAAATTAAGAAGAAAAGCATCCAACAGCCTAAGATGCTCAAAGTTGATCAAGGAAAAGTACAATATTAACCAGGAAGATATATGATAACACACATAAATAGAAAAGAATCAGAAAATATCCAAACAACATCAGAGGTGAGCAGTACAATTATAGGTGATTTAAAATTTTTTTCCTTTATAATTGTTTTATATGTTCCTCAAAGAACGTATATTATTCTTATACTGAGAAAATATCATCAAATTGCAATATATATGCATAAGATCCCATTTTAATTTTCATAAAATGAGTATGCATGTGTGTGAATGTATGTATGCACATATGGTTGAATATGGATAGAAAAATCTGGAATTTCAGACATCAAAACTAGAAATAGTTGACAAATTTTGGAAATGTGATTGAGGGTAGAGGGGGAAAGGAGGGTAATTTTACTTCTTTTCTTTAATTCTTTTCCAATGTTTGAAATTATATTTTATAATAAACATGTATTGTTTTTAAATTTTAAAAAAACAGGTAACTAGAAATGATAATCTAAAGTGTCCTGTTGGTAGTCGGGTCCATGGAAAAATCCAATTATAAAATGAAATGTATTACTGCTGTGATAATATGTAGTTATTGACATGATAATATGTTATTATATCATTATTGCTATTGTAACAACACATTTGTATAGATTAAGTTCCTGTTTTTATTCTTTAGGTTAAACTAAAGAAAACAAACCTAAGGGACAAGTGAAAAACACAGCTCGCTAAGCACAATGAAGAGCTTGTGATTTACATGAGTGGCCTTCCTAAAAGCAGGATAAGAAAGCTCCGTGAGGAAGTTAGCTGAGGTACAGAGAAGACTTTCACACAGTGGGAGCAAGTGGCACCGGTGTGGGTTAGCAAGAAGCACACACAGAATTGCTTTCCCTGGAGGACTTTAAAAATAGGCTGGCTTGTCTGAGTGAGTGAAAATGTATTTCTGCTAACGGCCAAGCAGATGGACTTAGTGACCCCTCAAGGTCCCTTCCGGTTCTGTGACTCGGGCTTACAACCCTCTCTCAGGCACAAGAGCTCGGCCTCACCCAGAAGGCAGGCCTCACCTGCACTCACTGGCCTCTTTATCTCCATGGGCTACAATTGCTCCCTACATCCTGCTATACCCACAGTCCTCAAGCCCGGCTTCTAATAGCATCCTTAAGTGAAAAAAAAAAAAAATAAAGTTGTTCAGAACCAAATTCAAAACATGAGGTCTACAAGACCCAAGTTGAATGACATACAATCTTCAAAAATGTCAATATCATGCAAAACAAAGTAAGGCAGAGTCACATTCCAGATTAAAGGAGACTAAAGGAAACTGAAACGAAACGAAATTGATGAAAATGCAGCTGGTGATCCTGAATTGGATCATACAATGGGATGGGTGGAGTCGGGGAGAAGGAAGGCTATAAAAGACATTTCTGGGCCAATAGCCGAAGTTGGAATGTATTATAACATTGTTCAATTTCTTGGATTTGATAACGATACTGTGAGTATGTAAGAGAAAAGAAAAACCCGTGTTGTTAGGAAATAGACACTAAAGTTTTAAGGCGCAAAGATTAGATAGGTGGGCTTCCAGGTGGCTCGGTGGGAAAAGAATCCTCCTGCAATGCAGGAGATACAGGAAGTACAGGTCTGATCCCTGGGTTGGGAGATCCCCTGGAGGAGGGCATGGCAACCCAGTCCAGTATTCTTGTTTGGATAATCCCATGGACAGTGGAGCCTGGAGGACTACAGTCCATAGGGTCGCAGAGAGTCAGACACGACTCAGCAACTTAGCACAATGCACCCATTAGATCGGTAGCTGGATAGATAGACTAAATATCTACATACACAGATGACAAAGCAAATATGACGAAATGTTCAAAATTGGTGTGTCTGAAAAAGGATCTAGAGAAGTACTTCATACCAATCTTCAAACTTTTCTATAAATTAGAGGTCATTTTTTTCAAAAAAATGTTTTTAGAAGTGGGCTCTAAAGTTGCTGCCGTGACTTAGGTGTTTCATTACCAGGATTCCTGCCTCCTCTATCCCTCACCATTAGAAACCATACCCATCTTGGCTCATTTGAACATCTGATAAATAGATACTTTATTATCTATAAAATATTATCCATATCTTACAGAGAACATTGAGGCTCAAAGATCATAAGCACTTTGTCCAAACTCATGGCTACTAAGTGATTAAGCCATTAATCAAACCCATATCTTTATGTTAACAAGGCTAACTGTCATCACCTAAATGACTTCACAGAGAATTCCCTGGTGGTCCAGGGGTTAGGACTCTGTGCTTCCACTGCTGGCAGCCTGGGTTCCATCCCTGTTTGGGGAATTAAGAGCCTGAAAGCTGTGTGGTGTGGCTAAAAAAATTAAGATAAATAAATGACTTCACAACAAGGCATCCCATTTCTATGGGCATACAGTAGAGTGATACTATCTGTAGATGAGACGATGTAGTGAGTTCAGTCATGTGTGATCCTTTTAGGCCCCTGTAGCCCTCCAGTCTTCTCTGTCCATGGGATTCTCCAGGCAAGAATACTGGAGTGGGTTGCCATTTCCTTCTCCAGAGGATCTTACCCAACTCAGGGATCGAACCATGTCTCTTGCTTCTTCTGCAGTGGCAGACAGATTCTTTACCACTGAGCCACCAGGGAAGCCCAATATTACCTTGTTCTGACCTACAATTAGTAATAGCAAATAAGCTCTGAACATAAACTATTCTGTTAAATTCTAATAAATATAAGCCACTTTATATACTGATCTTTCATTTTTATCTCCTATAAAATTTTGACTAAAATTCAACATGTTTAGGAGAAAAGACCTTTATTTATTACTAGTACTACACTTGGGACTATATACTGATCCATCTTTTTTGAGAAACAACTTGACAACATGTACTACAGCCTCAGAATGTCTGTAGCCTTTAACCTAGCCCTTCCTGGATATCTATCCAGTATTGCAACTATGGAGGTTGGATTACTTTGTGGGCCAAGATGTTCCTTGCGATTTTATTAGCAATAGTTAAAATAATAGCCTAAATGTCCAATGTTAAAGGATGTATAAGTAGATGATGGTGCACATCCCTATAGAATAACAGTGTAGCCATTGAAAATTCTTTTCATAAAATGTAATGACATTTTAAAACTTCTAGCACTGAAAGCCATGCAACTTCATGAGACCATGAGGAGTATGTGCAGGGAGGGGAGAGGTAGGAGAGAGACAAACACTCTGCCTGTCCAGTTAGACCTAAGGAGGACAACTGAGCAAAGGAGACAGAGAAGCAGCAGCCAGTCAGGCGAGAAGAATAATGAGAGAGTGCCGCCCCTTAAAAGTGAAACCAAGGTGCGGGGTATTACAGCGGGAAATGATCAGTGGTGTCAAAAGCTGCTGTAAGGTTAAGCAGTGATTGTCCGTGAGTGTTAGAACTTGAGATTGCTGTCATTAATTCTGTCTTCCATTAGAAATCAGAATAGTGGTTGCCTAGGGTGGGGAAGGGAGGTCAGGAGAAGAATGTCAAGGAGCTTCCTGGGTGATGCAAATTTTTTACCTCTTAACTAGGGTGTGGGTCACACAGGTAGGAACACTTCAAAACTCATTAAACTGTACACCCAAGATTTGTGCATTTCAGTGTGTGCAAATTGTACTTCAATAAAAAATAAATAAATTCTATTTTTACCTTTCTGCATTTTCCAATATTACTTTAATGAACATTCATTACTTTTATAATAAAAAATAAACATTTAGGAACGAAGGTGGGATTACTGCATATGTCAAACTTCTTTGAATTGTAAAGGTAAGAATTAGCAGGATATTATTTTTCCCTCAACCAAAAGCCAATGTAAATAATAATTGAATAGTGTACATAATGAAAACTTTGCCCTGGATTTCCCAGGGGACACTCACCTCTGCAAGTAAAACTCTAATTCTTATAGCTAAAACAGGACACATCTACTTCTTGACATATCAAGACTGGACAGTTCCAGCAATGAATGATTTCTGTATCTTACAAACGCAAAGCATTGAAAGCTAATATCAAAATATAGTTTTGTATCCTTGACTAAGTCATAAATTTTGTGTCCATATTTTCTCCAAAATGGCGTTAATGTCTGTATATGTCAATCTTATGGTCTCAAGTCAATTCCATAAGTTAATGATCATGAAATTATTTGGAAATCATAAACAATTTTATGATTTCAATTTTTATAAATTCAAGGTGTGGTAAATATTAATATGATTTGAGGGCATGGGCAGTTCTATTTATCTCAATAACCTTACAGGGGATGTTCCCTTTGGAAATAGACCTGAAAACTGCCTTCTTTCCTGAAAAAATAGTCCAGGGCAAATGCCCCAATAACTGAATCTGAAACATCACATTTCAGTGGTTAGTGAATTTTTGTAGTACAATAAGAAGGCTCATATCTTGAGAAATTGCCCATGACCACTTCTTTTCTTTTTATATACATCCTCCCTTAGCTCAATTTTCATTAGAATGAGAGTTTCTTGTCTTCTTGTAAGCTAGTGAAGAAAGAAATATTAATTCATTGGAAAGGCATATCAACTTCCATATGTCCAAAAATGAAATCTCTTCCTCTCCTCACAGCTTGCAAAACTTACTCCATTTCCTGTGTACAAAGCACCTTAGTACATGTCTACTATCCCCAGAAGTTGCAATTGAAGGATAGAAAATAATTTGTATTTTCTAGAACAGAAAGATCATCCAAGAAATTAGAGAGATCAGAAAAATAACAAGCTAAATGGTGTGGGTCTTATCTCATGGCCAGTTGGGTGTCACTGAAGGCTTCTGAAAACAAGGATGATATTTTTTTTTTTTTAAGCAATTTTAGCAAGATGAATATGAATTTGGTAAGAAAAGATTAAAAAGGATCAAGTAATAGAAAAGCCCCCAGATGAAACTGTATTGACAGGTAAATGTGAGGTCATGAGTGCAGTAAGAATAGAACCAAATAGGGGAGTCAGAAATAGGATAAGATCATGAGGAAAATGGAAATGTGGTTTATGACATGGTGAGTTTAAGACAACAATGAGATCCAAACAGAAATATCAGGCAGGTACAACTGAAGGTGCAAGACTAGGAAGCAGAAGAGCATCTTTGAACACAGTTTGGGAAGAATATTCCACCCAGTGTGATCATAGAGGGTCTGTAGAGTTGCATTTACCAAAAGAATATATGGATTTTATTTACTTAATAACACATTTAAGCTAATATATCAGAAATAGCTTTTCAGCATATAAACAATATTAAAAATCACCAAGATTCTTTATGCTCTTTTTTCCATACTCTTCACAATCTTTTTTCCACAGCCTTCAAAATTTAGTGTGGATTTTATACTTTACATTTGGCTAGCCAGATCGCAAGTGCTCAGTGGCCACTGTATGTGGGTCATGACAACAGTACTGAACAGTACAATTCTCTAGATGATACCTTCCCACTCCTTATAGTTCAGCATTAATAGCAGAAGGTTGTAAGGGAAGGAAAAACTGATTAACAAGACAGAAACTGTGAGAAGGTATATGAAAGTGTGTGGCTTCACAGGTGAGTCAGTGGTAAAGAATCTGCCTACTAATGCAGAAGACGTGGGTTCAATCCGTGGGTCGGGAATATCCCCTGGAGAAGAAAATGGGAACCGACTCCAATATTCTTGCCTGGAGAATTCCATGGACAGAGGAGCCTGGCAGGCCATGGTCCATGTGGCAAAGAGTCAGACAGAGACTAAACACCAGCAGCAGCATACGGAAGTGTGTGTGTTTGTGTGCTTGTGTGTGATTTGTGTGTTTGTGTTATGTGTGTACTTACAATGACATTTATCAAATTTTTATTATACACCAGGCAATGAATACAGTGTTTAAAACATATTATTCTGTTAACTAACTGAAAAAACTCTGTGGAGTAAGTACTATAAATATTATTTTCATTTTACAAGTTAAGAATGTCTTAAGATTAAGTAAATTTTTTCAAAATTATTCAGCACTTATTCTTTATAATAGCCAAGACATGGAAGCAACTAAGTGTCCATCAACAGAAGAATGGATAAAGAATATGTGGTGTGTATATATATATATACACACACACACATATATACAATATAATATTACTCAGCCATAAAAAAGAATGAAATAATGCATTTGCAGCAACATGGATGGACCTAGAGAACATTATACTAAATGAAGTAAATCAGACAGAGAAAGATAAATATCATATGATATCACTTTTATGTGAATCTAAAAATTTATACAAATGAACTTATTTACAAAACAGAACATACTCACAGACTTACTAGGGAAGGGAGGAAGGGATAACTAGGAGACTGGGGTTAAAAGATACACACTACTATATATAAAAATAGATAAACAGGGACTTCCCTGGTGGACCAGTGCCTAAGACTCCATGCTCCCAAAGCAGAGGGCCTGGGTTTGATCCCTGGTCAGGGAATTAGATCCCACATGCTGCAACTAAGAATTTGCATGGCACAATTAAAGATCCTTTGTGCCGCAACTAAGACCCAGTGTAACCAAATTAATTCATTAAATAAAATAAACCACAGGACCTATTGTATAGTACAGGGAATAACATTTGGTATCTTGTCATAAACTGTAATGGAAAAGAATTTGAGAAAGATTTTCTATACACCTGAAACTAATACAATATTGTAAATCAACTGTATTTCAACAACAAAAAATTTACTTAGCACTTAAGTAACTTTGAAAAAGCTACCTAACTTCTTTCAGCCAGACCAGTCTCATCCCAGAATCCTTTCACTGAACTTACATTAAAGTTTATGGGATTTGTTTTATTAACTTTCTTTTCTAGCAAAAAAAAAAAAAATTAAATGCTAGAGCTATTATTAAATAATAACCCATTGTGAGTAATTTTTCATATTATAAATTAATGTTCATATTATGACTGTAATGATTGTACTCTAGCCATAATATGAATATCTAGCAATCTATTTAATCATTTCTCCTTCTCTGGCCCTTAATTTCCTCCAAATGAGTGTGGCTTTTGTATTTAGCAACACAAATAACTGGCTCACCAGTTTGATTTGGTATGCTAAAATACAATGAAATTGATGTTGAAAACTAGATTGATTGTCATTAAATTCCCAAACATGGCTTTCCAGGGGCAATATCTATATAGCTGCATCTCTCCCATCTATCCCACTCCACACTAATTGCCACAGTTAGGGTCTTAGCCCAGGGATCAGAAAGACTTGGCAAAAGCCTGCATATCTGCCCAACTTAGGCACAGTTGACAAATACAGAGCCTTAGGAGCAGACTGAAGACAGATATGCCAACTGAACACCAAAAACGATGCCAAGTCAAAAATGTTCTCTTGTATCTGTCAACTCCACAGGTGGCCAATGAACCAACATGCTCTGCTAACTTGTGGCAAGTTTCCAAACTCAAGACTTCTCTTCCAATTGAGAACCAATTAGGCTGAAAGTACTTAACGATTAAATCCCTCCTCTCAGAATGTCCACAGTCCTATAAAATTCCAACAGATAATTACAGCAGGAGTAAAAGAGATGAAACTTAACAGTGCTTATAAAACACATCCCCAACTACCCAAGGCTTTGTGATGTTAGTAGGGTTATTGAGTTCTCACTGAGCATCTTTTCTCCTCTGCCTCCCACTGGTTCCACACACAAGGATAAAGGAGGAAGACAGGCATAGAGCACTAAGTGAAGTACTACACCAACAAGTTCAAGTTTAAGCACATGATCAGATACGTCACTTAGACTAAATTCAGTTAGTCTAAATTGCATTGACTGCTTGGCTTGGGAATGAGTTTTCCTGATATCTGATGGAGCAGATTTGTCCCACATACTCCTCCATCTCTGCTGTCCATATCCTGGATACAAGCCCAGCATAGTGAACTTTCATTATTATTATTATTCTTTTTTGCTAGTAGAAAGCTTAGTGGAAGGATTCTCAGAAATATGTAGGTACTCTCCTGTGATTTTCTAGGAAAGAAGTACTCTTAACATAACTGGCAATCTTCATGCATGCCCTAGTCCTTATAGGACTTTGTCCTTCAATCATTCCCTCCATGGATCCTAAAAAATTTACAAATTATTGCAAAAAGAAAATGCTTATCCAACCAAGACTCTGAACAAGGACTTCAAATAAAGGGTGACAGCTTCCTCTTTCCTCAGTTCAGTTCAGTCCAGTCACTCAGTCGTGTCCAACTCTTTCTTGCCCGGATTCAATCCTACACAGACATCCACCAATCTCCTATAACATGCTATGACATTTTCCCTTGCTTTCTGCACACACACACAGAAATTGGTGTTTCTAAAAGCGTGTGCCTACAGACCATCAACATCAGACTCATGGGAGTGGGGTAGTTGATAAAAAAGTTTTCTGGTACCTACTCTAGCCAGGCCAGTTAAACTAGAATATTTGGAGAGTGGAAAGTGAGACCGTCAGACAATAAAGTCTGACAACCACTTCCTTGAACCCTTAATTTCTCAAGTGCAGGGAATATGTTTCAGCTAGAAAGGAATTTATATACGGTCAAAGGGATGACTTTTGAGATCTATACGAGGTTACCCAACCCTGGACACAGGTACTAGTCCTTTCTGCCTACAAGGACAAGTCCAGCCCCACTGACCTGAAAAAGCTTGCACATCCTATCCATCTTACTAGAAAATCTGAAATATTTCACCATAATTATGAAGCTCCTGGTGAGCATAGTGCACAGTTCCTCATTCTCAGTCTGGGAAAAGGTCTTTGAGCAAGAATGAAAACTGAGATAATAATAGAATTGAGTTCCTGGGTCATTTCAAGAAATCACTATCAAAACTAATCACAAAAGAACTTCATACTATAATATAGGCTGGAACTTCTTAAAATAGGAATAATGAATCTGGATTTGCTTATTTTCAATTCATTTATTGATTTACTTTTTCATTTATTCATTTTTAATTCAATAAATATTTACTGAGCACCTCCCACATACCAAGCACTGATGTAATTGCTAAGGATAAACATGATAGAAAATGACTCTGCCCTTGTGAGGTGAAAATTTTGTTCATTTATTCACTTGTTCATTTATTCATTATTTGTTTAACAAATTTACTAAACACACCAATAAACATACCACTGGGATGGACACTATAGAGCATCTTTAGACAAATCACACATAGGCCTTGCCCTCAAGCAGCTTTCAACCTAGCTGTGGTGTCAGAGATCGAAATGAATGATTCTCATACTGGGCAAAATAAAATGAATACTAAGTACAAAAATGAAATTACTTCTGCCTAAAGCTGACTGAAAAGGAAGGGTCTGAGCCAAGCAACAAATTTTTTCATGCAGACATAAGAATACACCCTTCTATTGAAATCACAAGGAAAAGGCAAATATGTCTATCTAATATTTGAGAACAGGTATACAAGATGAGTGTTTTATAGGGTGGGTTTAAGAACTGGAGGTAGAAACATCTGAACAGGTTAAAGAATTCCTGGCTAAAGATTTTCTCTAGGTTGCATCTTTCTATGTGAACCTTCTTTTTCCATTTATCTACTCAGTTCAAAATATTCATTGAGCACTTTCATATAATGGTGAAACAACTGCTAAAAATGTCACCTATTATAAGAAAGAAGACAGGAAATGTAGTAATGAATGTTTGAATTTGAGTGATGAGATTTCCAGGCAAAACCTTCAAGATGCTGACCAGCTCTTATTGGTGGTATTTGATAAACTGCTACAAGATGTTCTAAAGAAAAAACTAGTTGGTTTATAAGCAGAACACAGAAGAAATGTAGAGGGTTCATGATTTTCTAGTGGGGAATATAAAACTGTTTTTCATCTCTAGCCTCTCTGGGAAGCAGAAAACTTACCAAAATAAAACACTATTTGAGGACAAAAGATCAAATGACAGGTGTGACCATAAGGCCTTTCTTAAAGATCCATGTAAGAATTAAGGTGGGGCTTGTAGAACTTCTCTGCTCTGCTAAAAGGCTTATAACAGTATTAAAGTTATGGCTTTTAGCTCATGGGGTAAAATCACATCATATTCAAAGGAAATGCACGGTGGTTTTTAATACAGCTAAAATGGCAATGTTCTGTCCATATGGGTCAAAGGGAATTGAGACTGTAGGAAAAAATGTCTGAAAGACCTTTATGCACCAATTCTTTATAGGGAAGCCTATAGAGGGTATAGTCCAATACCCTATTAAGAAGGAATCAAAATGAAAGTGAAAGTTTTAGTCACTCAGTCCTGTCCAACTCTGTGACCCCGCTGCTAACTCTGGATGGCAGCCCGCCAGGCTCCTCTGTCCATAGAATTCTCCAGGCAAGAATATTGGACTGAGTTGCCATTCCCTTCTCCAGGGGATCTTCCTGACCCAGGGATCAAACCCAGGTCTCCTGCATTGCAGACCACTTCTTTACCATCTGAGCCATAAGGGAAGCCTCAAGAAGGAACCAAAAAGGGTAAAAAGAAATGATGTGATAGAGGGCTGAGCCCAGAGCCATAGAGAACAATGGATTGGGACTCATTCCCAGGGAGCAGAACTAAAGTCTAATCAAAGAATATTCCTCATATCCAGAGTAAGGGAAATTGGCAGAATTTACCCCTAAAAAGTTCAGAACTGCTATGGATCAATAACTGATATGTACCTTCTATTCTTACCCTTTCCAAATGGGAATATTATATAGGTCATTCTGTTTTCATTTCATTACTATATGGTGAGTGTGTATAGGTTAGATAACTTTTTTTTCTAGTATATAACTTTCTGGATCAAGAAATGTTTATGTGAACCTGATGGAGAGCAAAACACCCTAGACTCCAAGCATAATGTCACAACTTGAGATTTAGGAGGGTCTTGGAATGGGAATGAACATATTTTTCATGTGATGTCACGTTGGTAATTGTGACCAGAAAGCAAACTATGGTAGATTATTTGAACTAGAGGCCCTAGGTTTCCATGCCTGCCTCTGTCCATAATTTTTGGTCATGTTTTCTCACTCTAATTCTGGGTTTGTTTAGACCAATGGGAAAAAACTGACACCAGCAGAGACTTGAACTAGTTCTTGTGCATCTCTGTGGATTCCTGACCCTGCCATTAGAACATACCTAGGATAGACTCTTGGAGGTAATGAGAGACACGTAGAAAAAAGTTAAGTTGTTCTAGCTAAACCAATAGCAGATCAGACGTTCCCCAGTCAGCATGCCAGCTGACTGAACCTGCCTGAGAAAGCCTAGCCAAAATGAGCTGAGCCTGGCCTGAATCAGCAAAATCATTTTGCCAACTTGTAGACACATGCAAAATATGCGGAATATGGACATTAAGTTTAGGGAGGTATGTTACACTGCAAAAGCAAATTGATACAGACAGTATGTAAGATGGAATCTATTTGCCATCTCAGTACTAAGAGTTCCCTTTGAAGAAGTTTAATTAGGGCAAATTTGAAGGATATTCCCTAGTTAACAGATTCTTCTTATAATGATTGCATAAAATCTCAGCCAGATAGTGACCTCTAAATTTACAAACAGAGTAACCAGAAGAGAGCCAAGAGACTACTCCCAATATATGAATTCAACAAGTCAGCTTCTGAATCACTGAAAACAGCCACGGTCAGAGATGTGATTATTCTATCACAGCATGGCCCAGCCTCTTCAATGCAGGACAATTCCCAACGAGATCATTCAGTCTTCAGAAATAAGTCTAGTTTAATTATATTTGGTAATTAGATATCTCTTTAATAAAAAATCACACTTAGGATGAATGGAGGAGTCTTGGTGGGATTAGAGAAGAAAGGATTCATCTATGAGACATAATCAAAGGAGAAACTGACTAGTCTTACAGTCTGACTGTGGATGGGGAAGTATGAAAATTGGGGCCTGAAAGATGATCATAACTCAATTATTAATCTGCTTAAAAACCTTGATGGCTCTTTGGGAATTTATGTGATATTCCTCAAAAGTCTAAGCTCCATGAAGAACTGGGTCATTAAAAATCATTATCATTATCCTCACAAAGGCTAACATCTATTGACTGCTTATACTTCATTAATTGTCTTGTTTACTCTGTACAACAACCTTAAAATATAGGAATTGATATTACCCCTGTTATACAGATGAGGAACTAAAGTCTTGGGAGCTTGAAGTGACTTGCCCAAGGTCAGACAGCTAGGACACAGTGAATCAGGATTCAAACAGATGTTTCTCTCTTACTTCAAAGCACTTACTCTTAAACACTGCCTTATTTTGCTCCTCTTATTAGGAAACGTATTAGCTCCCCAATGCTAACTCAGGTTTGGCATATAGTAGGTACATAAATATTTGCTGAATGAGTGAATTTTTTAAAAGGTACAAATTAAAAGATCAATGAACAAAAACATAAGAAAAGTGATAGTACCAATGTCAGAGACAAAAAGCTGAGAGAAGGACCTTAAGGAAGGTCCTTTTTATGCTAATAAGATGATAATTCCTCCAAGCATTCAAGAATAAATTAACAGGATGGAATTTGAGAAAAATTAAATGAATGTTGATTTTTGACATTGTCAACATAAAGGCAACTAGGTTGTTTAGATGGGTGACCTTTGCATATGTGGAGGCAAAAGGCAGAAACAGAGAGAAAGGAGGTCAGCAAAATAAGTGAATGGACAAAGTCTGGGAGTTTACTGCTGAGAAGGAATATTTCCACAGATGTGGTCATCCTGTAAAGCATTCTTCACAGGGTGCGCTTGCTTCCATGCGCACTGATCTAATTAGCAAGAACAACTGAGAATTCATTGATTATGGCCCTAAATGTCCTAGTCACTATGCCTGACCCCTCCATATGCATTCCATAATGCAATTCTCACAGCAACACTGTGAGGTCAATATCATTCCATTTTTATGAGTGAAGTTCAGTGAGAGAAAGACCACTCAGAAAATGGTTGCTAGGTTCAAACTTGAATCTTTCTGACACTAAAACCCATTCTTGTTTGCTTATACCCTGCAAACAGAATGCCAGGTAACTGACTGAAAGAGAAAAGTGGCCTTCAACAGATAATGTTGAAGAAGACATAATTTTTGCCTTCCCATACACTTCCAAGGAGAGAAAAGAATAATAAACATGAATGATCAATTCCAGTCAATTAAACAATTATATCAGTAATGATTGGTCTTATACTTAACCCCTTAAAAAGAAAGAAATACATTCAGCTTTGATTAAACCACAACACCATGAAGACTATGTAGTAACAGAGAAACAAAATAGTGTGAGCTGTTTTCTTTTCCAGCTAAGTGTCTTTTTTTTTTTTTTTGCATCCTCAATTGCTATCCAAACCATTTATGCTGCCCATGTAAGACTATATGGTTTGGCAAAGACTTTGGTCATCCCAATTATAATCCCTTGGATGGCACAAAAGGGCATTCTTCATGAGAAGGATGCCAAGTCTCATAAGGTTTTGTGGAGTGGAAAGCTGGAGTCTTTCCTACACCCATAGTTACATACTCTAGTGTTAATGGAAGGATTTTTCTATTCCTAACAAGGGCTGGGAGCGAGTCAAGAATCCTATGATGAGTGCCCTGCAGAGACACAGTTTGCTTGCTGTCCAATATGCTGTTCCTCTGACTCTTTCTTGGAGTGTCAGTATAGATTTCACTGGACATAAATGTCCTCATTCCCCTGTTTAAAGTATTTTTATAAGCAGACAACTTCCACCAATGTGCCAATGCACTTCTATCAACATTCTTTAATTGTCAATTAAGGACATGCATTATGTTCTCTAAGATATTATAGTTTTTTGATGGCTGACACTCTCTAAATAGAAGTTTAAGTGGAAGAAGATAAAACTGAGAAGAGAGCTTAGTTTGAGGGACTTATTATATAAAATAGGGTGAAGAAAACAACAGGAGGCAGACCCAGCTGTATTTCTGACAATCTAGCAGGGATTGTCAATCCAGACAGGCAGCTGTGTTACAGGGGCCAAAAGTCAGGCAGGTAGAATGTGGTGAGCCCTAAGCCAGACTGAGGGCAAGATATCTCCAGAGTCTATGTTCATACTCAACTTACCTCAGAAAGTCATTGATGTGGTTTAGAGGGATTAAGTCAGTCCCTTTAGTGACTCCTAGATTATACCATTTTGTATTCCACCAAGGGTTTAAGTACAGAGACCGGAGCATGTAGAAGACACATAATTATAATCATATATAACTCAGTGTTTTCTATGTGCTAGGCACTAGTCTAGATGCTTGACGTGTTTTATCTCATGTAACTATATCCCAAGAAATATATATTATTATTCCTATTTAAAAGATAAGGAATTCAAGGCCAGGTAGATGAAGTCAATTATCTGAAGTCATGCATTTAATAAATGATGACGCTGAATAAATATACAAATAGCTTAACAAAACCCAATTTTTAAACTAGATTGCAGGCTTGGTCATACATCTTTGTGTGTGTGTATGGGTGCATGCTCAGCTGCTTAGTCGTGTCCAACTCTTTGTGACACCATGGGCTGTAGTCTGCCAGGCTCCTCTGTCTATGGGATTTTACAGGCAAGAAAACTGGAGTAAGTTGCCATTTCCTCCTCCAGAGAATTTTCCTGACACAGGGACCGAACCCATGTCTCCTGCGTCTCCTGCATTAGCAGGCAGATTCTTTACCACTATGCCACCATTTAGCTCCTATGCTAGATATTATAGATATCACCTTTGCCCTTAAGGAGCTTAGATTATAGTAGGAAGACTATAATAAAGATAGTAACACTTACTCCTGGGCTCTGATGTAAAGCAAGAGGGTGCTATGTAAGCATTTAATGCTGGGATTCAATACTCCCTGACAATAAGTAAGTAAGTAAGTTCAGTCACTCATTCATGTCTGACTCTATGCGACCCTATGGACTGCAGCATGCCAGGCCTCCCTGTTCATCACCAACTCCTGGAGCTTGCTCAAACTCAAGTCCATCGAGTTGGTGATGCCATCCAACCATCTCATCCTCTGCCTTCCCCTTCTCCTCTCGCCTTCCATCTTTCCTAGCATCAGGATCCTTTCAAATGAGTCAGTTCTTTGCATCAGGTGGCCAAAGTATTAGAGCTTCAATTTCAGCATCAGTCCTTCCAATGCATAATCAGGACTGATTTTCTTTAGGATGGACTGGTTGGATCTCCTTTCAGTCCAAGGGACTCTCAAGAGTCTTCTCTAACACTACAGTTCAAAAGCATCAGTTCTTCAGTGCTCAGCTTTCTTTATAATCCAATTCTCACATCCATACATGACTACTGGAAAAACCGTAGCTTTGACTAGCCAGACCTTTGTCAACAAAGTAATGTCTCTACTTTTAACATGCTGTCTAGGTTGGTCATAGCTTTTCTTCCAAGGAATAAGCGTGTTTTAATTTCATGACTGCAGTCATCATCTGCAGTGATAATGGAGCCCAAGAAAATAAAATCAGTCATGGTTTCCATTGTTTCCCCATCTATGTGCCATGAAGTGATGGGACTGGATGCCATGATCTTCATTTTTAGATGAATGTTGAGTTTTAAGTCAGCTTTTTCACTCTCCCCTTTCACTTTCAACAAGAGGCTCTTTAGTTCCTCTTTGCTTTCTGTCATAAGGGCGGTGTCACCTGCATATCTGAGGTTATTGATATTTCTCCCGGCAATCCTAAAGAAGTGATGGCAAAAACCACTACAATAGTGTAAAGTAATTAGCCTCCAACCAATAAAAATAAATGAAAAAAAAAAAAGAAAAAAAAAGAAGTGATGGAAGATTAGTGGTCATGAAAGAAAAGAATGGAGAGTATAGGGAACAAAACAACTTTATGAAAGCCTCAGAAGCAAGAAAGAGGAGGATTCCCTTCAAGTTACCAAACAAAGCCTATGGACAGAAGTGCAGGGTGTGTAAGGAGGTGGGAGGAAGAGATAAGAGATGTCCCCAGAGAAGTAAGCAGAGTCCCACTCTGCAGGGGAAGCCTCCTGTGAGGAGTCTGGACTCAGCCTGATAAAAGGCCAGTAAAGAATTTGAGAATCACATGACTAAATGTGCATTTGGGGAAAATATTGACTTCTGTGTAGAAAGAATTGTTGTTTTCCAGTTGCTCAGTCATGTCCAACTCTTCGTGACCCCATGGACTGCAGCACTCCAGGCTTCACCATCCCTTAGAGTTTTCTCAAACTCATGTCCATTGAACCAGTGACGCCATCCAACATTTCATCCTCTGTCATCCCCTTCTCCTCCTGCCTTCAATCTTTCCCAGCATCAGGGTCTTTTTCAATGAATCAGCTCTTCACAACAGGTGGCCAGAGCATTAGAGCTTCAGTTTCAGTCCTTCTAATGCATATTCAGGACTGATTTCCTTTAGGACTATCTGGTTTGATCGTCTTGCTGTCCAAGGGACTCTCAAGAGTCTTTTCCAACACCACAGTTCAAAAGCATCAATTCTTCAGAATGGATGAATAGAAAACCAACTCTTGGAACTTCCCTGCTGGTCCAGCGGCTAAGATTCCCTGTTGCCAATGCAGGGGGCCTGGATTCGATTCCTGGTGGGGGAACTAGATCCCACATGCCTCAACTAAGAGTTCACATGCCACAACTTAAAGAAAAAGAAAAAACAAAACAAAACAGATCCCACATGCCAAAACTAAAGATCTCACATACTGCAACAAAGAACAAAGGTCCTGTGTGCCACAACTAAGACTCGGTGCAGCCCAAATAAATAAATGTTAAAGCAAACAAGAGAGCCCAACTCTTGCTCCTCATACTCCATGAACCAGGCCCAATGGTTTTAATTGCTCCTGCAGGACATCTGCTCCCTTAGGCTTCCCTTAGGGCCCAGAGCCAAGAAGGCAGCCGCGGAGGCTGAGTCCACCATCAGCAATGCTCTCACAAGGAAAAAGTGAATGGTTGTCATCTAATGGTTGCTTCCTTCAGGCTCTGAGTGGCCCCTGGGACTTCATCCCAGCCACGTGGCCTCCAGTGGTCCTGAGTTTCCAGGCCCAGCGTTTACAGCTCTGACAAGTCATCTGCCACCCTCTCCCACTACTGCAGTGAAAACACATGTTTTCTGCTCTCTCCACATCCCTACCATAGACCCACAGACTGTAGCTTAACAGAGAGGAAAAGAAGCAACAGAAGAGGTCTGGAATGTAATCCCAACCATGTTAAAGGTCTTGGCTTTATGTGATAAATCACGCCTTCCGCATCTGTCAGTGGAAGAATTGAAAGTGGCTCATCTCTTCTTCTGTATGTGGCCAAATGGTTTTCTCCCAGCACTAAATGAGCCCATTTGAGACACAGGTTGACAGCGGTCAAATCCTTTACCACACATTTTAACAATCCAGGTGCTCATAGAATATAAAGTTCTGTAACTGCCAACAAAGAAAGCTTTGAAGTGCCTTTTGGAAGGAATTTTGTCTACAAAATTCTAACTGTTGTGTTGACTTTATGCCCCTCTTTGTGTTTCTACCACTTTCCTATCATAATTATGTGCCTTCTCTACGCTTTTACCCCATCTTATCCTCCATGCAGGGCACCAGATAGGAGAGAGGGGCCTGTAGTAGTTACTCCCCTTGGGTACCTGAAGACAAAGCAAGCGATGATGATTTTAGGCCTTTTTCACAAGACCACACAGCCTAGAAAAAGAAAGGGCAAATGTTTAAAAAGAATAAAACAAGCAATAGGTTAGGCAGTTTTACATCTTCTCTGTAAAAGTAAGTTAAGACATTTTTGCTTATTAGCAAGGTTAGTTTAAGACAACTTTCTAGCTATTATGACTACAAAAGTGATTCAGTATTAGCATTATATCAAAATGACAGATGCAAATGCCAGTAGGGAGAACATTCTGAACAGTTTAAAGGACTCTAAAAATGCAAAGCATTATGTCGAATTTTCTCATTAGCCCCAAATAGCTATGACATCCCACCTATAGTCAACATTCTATCATCCATGTTCAAAACAGACATGGTTTTAAAAAAACAAAAACAAATCTTCACTCAATTTTCTAAGGAGGGAAAGAAGGGAAAGGAAGAAGGGAGGAAAGGGGAGACAGAGAAAAAGAAAGAGAAAAGAAAGGGAGAGTCAGGTAACTAATCAGATTAAGGTGATATGATAAAGCTCATACACTTTATTTATAAGGATGTTCCTAGGCTCACATTTACTTATATTATAGGCATGACTTTAATGAGCATGATTATCTAGTCTCCCAGTTCAAGGTATCCCAGAGGCAGCAGGTCACCAAGGAGACACACACTGGCAGGGTCAAAAAGTGACAGCCAGCAGCCCAAGAGTTGATGAAATAGACAGAAAAACTCTGAAAAGTTGAGACCGGAACTCTAACACATAGCCCTGCACTCAACAGGCTCTATTACAGTCCTCTAGAATAATTTATGATTGAGTCATCATGACAAGATCAAATTAGAATGTTCTGTTTAATAAAACAGAGAAATATATATACATTTTCAAAGATGCTCACCAAAAATAGTTTAAATGAACCTATTTTTATACATATGAACTTTGTAACCAGAACAACTCATTTCCTTAATGTTCAAGATGGATAGTTAACATTTTATTGTACATTGGTTATGTCCTAATTTTAATCTCAAGCTAACTGTCCCTCCTGCCCCTCACTGACCAGGGAGTCACACTCAGGAAACACAATGTCATTATGCTAATACTGCCTTAAGCTTAACAAAATTAGGTAGATAAATTTACTACCACCTCCCCAAAATAAAAGCACCCCTTGCCACTTCAGGCCCAAATATATGACTCCTGAGTAATCTATGCCACTGCCTGCTGCCAATCATAGGCAATATATGTTAGTATACGTGCTGACCAAATTTAAATCCAATTTTAGCAGACCACATAAGAAGACATCCTTTTAATCTAACAGTCTGAACTTTTTGTGACTCAATTTATCTTTGAATCCCTTGGGTCAGAATCTCAAGAAATCACCCAGTAGAGCTGAACTCTTGAACCTAGAAGAGAAAGACAATAGATAGACTGGGACCAAGAATATGGAGCAAGAACCTATGCAGGGGACATTTTGCATGACTCTTTTCACCAATGTTAACAACGAAAAAATCAGGGTAACCAAAGCCAGATCAAACTTGAGATAAGAATTCTGCCGTACTAATGGTCAAGGTTTCTAGACAGCCTCAACACTTGAAGTAAAAGTGAAAAAGAATAAAAGAAGGAGACATGTTCAAACACCGGGGACCACCATCCATCTGGGGATAGCATGTTAAATTTTTAACATTTTTAGGAGGAAAGAACCCCTTGGAGAAAAGCTTTGCAAAGCTATTTCATAAAAAGCCACAGTCAGTGTTACAGGTTGGAGAAAGGGAGTGTATCAGTCAGGATAATGCTACTAGTGATGAACAAACCCCTAAATCCAAAGCTTAAAACAACAAAGGGCTCTTTCCTTCTCATGCCACAGGTCTACTGTGGGGTCTGCTGGGGTTCTTCATCACTCCAAGATGTAGGCTCACAGAATGCTATTATCTGGTCATTGGAGTTCTTAGTGACAAAAGTAACTAGCAAAGCATATGTTCGCCTCTAGAACCTCTGCCTGGATGGCTTTTAAGGGAGAAAGAAGTATAACCCCCCAAAGGGAGGGGCTTCAAATATTGGTGCTCTGAAACGCAGTCGCCACAGGCAGTATGGTAAAAATGCCGGAGGTGGGGGCTTTTCGAACGTCAGCAGACATAAGAATTCTGTGGAGACCTTATTAACTGGGCCCACCCAGTTGCCCTAATTCACTAACCCTGGATGGAGCCCAAAAATGTGCATTTCTTTACACACAGCCATATCTCGTTTTGTGCTTCACTTGATTGCACTTGCGGATGTTGCTTTTTTCTTTTCTTTTTTTTTAAACAAACTGAAGGTGTGTGGCAACCCTGCCTCTAGCAAGTGTATCTCAATCATTTTTTCACACAGCATTTGCTCACTCCATGTCTCTTTGATATTTTGGTAATTCTCAGTTCAGTTCAGTTTCCCAGTCGTGTCCTATTCTTGGCAACCCCATGGACTGCAGCACGCCAGGCCTCTCTGTCCATCACCAACTCCTGGAGTCTACTCAAACTCATGTCCATCGAGTCAGTGATGCCATCCAACCATCACATCCTCTGTTGTCCCCTTCTCCTCCTGCCTTCAATCTTTCCCAGCATCAGGGTCTTTTCCAGTGAGTCAGTTCTTCGCATCAGGTGGACAAAGTATTAGAGCTTCAGTTTCAGCATCAGTCCTTTCAATGAATATTCAGGACTGATTTCCTTTAGGATGGACTGGTTGGATCTCCTTGCAGTCCAAGGGACTCTCAAGAGTCTTCTCCAACACCATTGTTCAAAAGCATCAATTCTTCAGCACTCAGCTTTCCTTATAATCCAGCTCTCACATCCATACATGACTACAGGAAAAACCATAGCTTCGACTAGATGGACCTTTGTCGGCAAAGCAATGTCTCTGCTTTTTAATATGCTGTCCAGGTTGGTTACAACTTTTCTCCCAAGGAGTAAGCGTCTTTTTATTTCATGGCTGCAGTCACCATCTGCAATGATTTTGGAGCCCAATAAAATAAAGTCTGACACTGTTTCCACTGTTTCCCCATCTATTTGCCATGAAGTGATGGGACCAGATGCCATGATCTTAGTTTTCTGAATGTTGAGCTTTAAGCCAACTTTTTCACTCTCCTCTTTCACTTTCATCAAGAGGCTCTTTAATTCTTCGCTTTCTGCCAAGGGTGGTGTCATCTGCATATCTGAGGTTATTGATATTTCTCCCAGCAATCTTGATTCCAGCTTGTGCTTCAGTCAGCCCAGTGTTTCTCATGATGTACTCTGCATTTAAGTTAAATAAGCAGGGTGACAATATACAGCCTTACGTACTCCTTTTCCTATTTGGAAACAGTCCGTTGTTCCATGTCCAGTTCTCACAGTATTTCAAATTTTGTCATTATTAGTATATTTGTTCTGGTGATCTGTGACCAATGATCCTTGATGTTACTACAAAAAGACTGTGATTCCTTGAAGATTCAGATGATAGTCAGTATCCTTTAATAAAAAAAGTATTGTGCATTTCTAACAAGTTCTTAGGTGACGCTGATGTTGCTGGTCCATTGACCATACTTTGAGTAGGAATGTTATCTATATTGCTGGGAAGCACCCATCTAAACAGATATTATGTGTCCCAGCCTCACCCTTGTATCTAGATGGGGCTGAATAACTGATTCTCACCAAAGAAATATTAGCAAAAGTGATGTGTGTCATCCCTTGAAATAAAGCAGCTAAAAAGCAAGTGCTCTTTCCTCCCACTTCCTCCTCCCATACGCTTTCTACATCTTGACACCTGAAGCAACATAATAGCTCATGTTTGAAGTCAAAGCATTCATCAACTTGAGCCACCTTCCCCACTGACAAGAAGCACCCACATCAACATCACCTAAGAATTTGTTAGAAATGCACATTCTTTTTTTTTTTTTTAGTTTAAAAATAGGTTTTTTGTTAAAGATGACTA
The DNA here is from genome assembly GCF_910594005.1 of Cervus elaphus. NCBI lineage: Eukaryota > Metazoa > Chordata > Mammalia > Artiodactyla > Cervidae > Cervus > Cervus elaphus. The sequence goes on along the minus strand of NC_057815.1, from coordinate 72,689,602 downwards.
CAGGAAAAAATGATTCTATCATGTTAAGCCATGAAATATAGAGGTTTGTTTTTTACAGCAGGTAGTATTACCTTACCTAACATTGGGAAGACTGGGGGAAAGGTCAAGAGAATCTTGACCCTCCATCCAATATTTATCATTATCATTTTTCTCTCCTTAAGTTATATGAGAAATCCTTCTGCCTCCTTAACTTCGGCAAATGTCACCTGCTTTGATTCTCCTTTGTTATATCTGTTTTCTTCTCTAACTCACTGCGATAATAGGAAAATTAAAATGGATTAGGATCATAGGGTGCAAAAACTCAGAATCACTTTAATTTCTGCTTAAGGTACTAGATATAATTTACTTATTTATACTTTATTCATTCAACAAAACCTTACTCAATGTTTACTTCAGTTCAGTTCAATTGGTAAGTCATGTCCAGCTCTCTGCAACCCCATGAACTGCAGCATGCTAGGCTTCCCTGTCCATCACCAACTCCTGGAGCTTGCTCAAACTCATGTCCATTGAGTCAATGATGCCATCCAACCATCGTATCCTCTGACATCCCCTTCTCCTCCTGCCTTCAATCTTTCCCAGCATCAGGGTCTTTTCCAATAAGCAGTTCTTCCCATCAGGTGGCCTAAGTATTGGGAGTTTCAGCTTCAGCACCTGTCCTTCCAATGAATATTCCGGACTGATTTCCTTTAGGATGGACTGGTTTGATCTCCTTGCAGTCCAAGGGACTCTCAAGAGTCTTCTCCAACACCACAGTTCAAAAGCATCAATTCTTTGGTACTCAGCTTTCTTTGTGGTCCAACTCTCACATCCATACATGACTACTGAAAAAACAGAACTTTGATTAGATGGACCTTTGTCAGCAAAGTGATGTCTCTGCTTTTTACTATGCTAATTAGTTTTGTCATAGCTTTTCTTCCAAGGAGCAAGCGTCTTCTAATTTCATGGCTGCAGTCACCATCTGTAGTGATTTTGGAGCCCCCCAAAATAAAGTCTGTCACTGTTTCCATTGTATCCCCATCTGTGGAACCGGATGCCGTGATCTTAGTTTTTGGAATGTTGAGTTTTAAGCCAGCTTTTTCACTCTTTCACTTTCATCAAGAGACTCTTTACATATGGTTAAAACAGCTTACCTACATATGCTTCCTTACATGTGGTTAAAACAGCTCTGCCTCCAAAACTGGCCTGGGCAACACCTTTGGCCCCTCCCATAACCAGAGCAGATAACCAAAATTAGGTGCTTTTTCTCACTGAGTCCAGAGAAAGTATTAGAATTCTTCACAGCAGGGTGTCCAAATAACCATGACCAATAAATCCATAAAGCTGATTTCACCATGAAGGAAAAAAAGCAATATGTATCCAAGTCATTTCTATTTGTGCCATTTGTATCAATAAGTGGATTTTTCCAAAGATGTTGCAAAAGGTTTGGTCTCCCATGGTCACTCATTTCAATCTACTTCTAATATGTTTTCCTGAGTAATGGAAGCTGTAAAGACCAAACTACATTTGCAGCTACATTTCCACTTATCAGATATACCCTCACAAAACTTGAAATCAGCAACGTGAGACAGCAGCCTTCTATGAAGAGACTGGGCCTTCTGGCAAACACAGTTGCAGAAGTGTTTGGTTATCCTGAGTCCGCTGTGAAGAAGGTTCTATAGGCCAGAATCTTGCATCTGAGGCACAGCACCGGCAGCATCTATGGCAGTGCAGTTTCTCGTAACAAGTCCCTGGTGTGGTCGGGCAACTCCTCGGGCCATGCTGTTCCTGAACGAGCAGGACGTAGAGTTGGTTCCACCCGTAGATCCAGGCAAGAGGGGCTCCTGCTCTGGGACCAACACTTTAGAGGCTCTTTCACTGGTTCTCCTCTGGCCACCTTCCTTCACCAAAAAAAATAAAATAAAATAAAAAGGCCAAAAAACACACATACAAAAACCTCTGAGAGAGAAGTGTGTGGACCAATAGGACTTACTTAACTGGAGCTCTAACCCCAGACTGTGTCCATGGACCCAGATTCATTATCCAGATAGTCCTGAGCTTACTTCTGGGGACTCTAGCCTGGGGCTGTTCTCCTAGGAGTGGGACACGCTACCTGTGAGGACACCTTTAGGTCTGAAGGTGGCCACAGGGTGGCTTGTTGCCAGGGATATACATAGATCTTGGACACGTGGGTGATAGCATCCATACACATGCAGATGAGGGACCCTGCAGCCCAGAATGAAGCCAGAAATGGGAAGAGGACTGGGGGCTGGAGCCATGCTTTTCCCAGGTTGCTATGCTTCGGTGAGCAAACCAAAGGAGTCTGAGAATTCTAGTCAATCTTAACTTTCCTATGTCATTTCGAAGGTAAATCTCTCAAGATGGAAACACAGCACATATTTGATTTAACAGTTTGAAGCTTCTGTTTAACTTTTAAGTATTCAGACAGGTTATGTGAGTACTTACTTGTACTCTTGCCCCCAGATCCCACAAATTCTAAGGACCACTTAGTTCTTTAGCCTCTGGTGCATTCTGTAAGCTATTTGATGTTCTCAATCCCTTTCTGCCTAAACCACTCAGAGATTATTTTGTTCTCTAAAACCAGGAATCCTGGTACTTACACTTCCCTAGATGTTTGGAAATGGGTTGTAGTTTCCTGTTCTTGTGGATAAGTCTACATGAAGTGCAAGAATATGGTTTTCTTTCAGTGTCAACCACAGCTTCTGTTTGTTGTGACTCTTCCTGACCCCAAGGCTCTGCAGTATAGTAGACAGAGTATTCAAGGTTGAATGAGAGCCTGGACTGGAGACTCAACCCTAACACTTAACAGGTCTGTGCTTTGAACAAGCCATTTTTAACCCCTTTAAGCCCTAGTTTCTCAACCAACAATCAAATATGATAGTATGTATACATATACTTCATTGAACAGTTCTATGCAGATGTAACATTGTCATTTCTAATGTTGGAACCAAAGAAAAGAGTTAATAACAGCTGACTCCAGAGGTACATTCCCTGTGGCGTATGCTCAGATGTCCTTTTTCTTTTGTTTACTTCAAAAACCTCTGCTCCAACCCCTTCCCTCTGGAGAACCAATTCCACTGTCCTAACTTATGACTCCATTAGGAAATATTTCTAGAAAGTCATTCAAATGTTTCCATTTTCCAATTCCATTTCGGTACTTCAAGTTCTGACTTCTTATGTTGCAGGAAACCATTTTCTCACTTGCTTGCTATTTAAACTCTTCAACACTTGTCAAGCATTATTATGTCATACTCACCCTACTTGGGGATTTAATGACACACTCCATCCACTTCAGGACATATTCATTTTCTGGAGTATCCAGTGACATGATCTGCAATAGCAGAGATAAGGATTCAAGCATTTAAGTTCCTCTTGGGTTTTCTTGATTTTCTGAATCTTAAGGAATCTTTTAGAGTTCGTCCTACAGCGATGCAAGTTTAAAGAGCTTTCACAACCTGATGTATTTCCTTTTCATTATGTTTTTCAGATTAAGAAACTACTATAATGGTAGCTGGAGCTAGCAGGAAAATAAGCTTTCTGTGGCTCATAAACTTGGAAAAGGGAACATATCAAAAGTCATTTTTTGCCAAATTTCAATTAAATACCTAAAAATCCATGATGATATGAGCAGGAACTGCATTAGGTAATTTCTATTTTTGAAAGATTTTTCTAGTTTCTAATGGTCAACCCTGTAAAGCTCTCTGTACCAAAAAGTAATTGATTGGAATTGTGGAATCACTGAGACATGGCGTTGAACAGTTGAAGTTACATACAACCTCTGAGAAAGTGCTTTACATTCTGTAAACAATCATTATACCTATAGGTTTTTGGGAGCTTAGGCATGTTGGCTCAATTCCTTGCCTTTATTCAGCTCAGCTCTCTATTAGAGAGGAAGACTGAGCCATGCAGCTTCCCATTTCCCAGGATCCTATATCAGCTGTCTTCTGGCAGAATTTTGTTTGACAAAGGATGACAGTGGAAGGAGTCTGAACAGTCTCCTCCTGTCTCTGTACCGGAGGCAGTTTCTTAGCAGTTGCCTCTCTGTGGCAAAATCTCCTTAGTCCCATTGCTTGACAGGTTCCCTTAGTTCCACCTGCCATTTGATGACCCTCTAGCCAATAATACTGCTGAATGTCTCATCTTTCCAGCCTACAGATGATAGTGGTTTTCTGCTGTTAATCTCTGGATTACCTTATCATCCCATCTATGGTTCTTAGACATTTCATAATCTGTGCAATAATTTCCCTGAATTAACCTAACTCTGTGGAAAAATCTTAAAATGATTTTTATTTTCCTGGTTAGATTCTGGTTGATAATATAATGCACTTAATTTTGAAACAATGCACATAGCTGTTACTGCACCAATAGAAATGTTGACTAATGTGCAACCCTAAGTCACCTTACAGACTTCAGGACATTACAGGAAGTGAAACATGAATTGTGAAAAAAATGCCCCAGCAAGAAAAGACCAATGAGATTAGAAGAATCAATGGAACCTAGAAACTTGATGGTCATTTTTTTTTCCTCCAGGTGAAATAATATCTAGGTGAGTAATGAATGCAATAGCAGTTACTGACTTGTTTAAAATTCTGATGTTAGGACTTCCGTGGTGGTCCAGGGGTTAAGAATCTGCCGGTAATGCAGACGACACTGGTTCAGTCCCTGGTCAGGGAACTAAGATCCCACACACCAGAGCAAGTAAGCCTGAGCTGAAACTACTGTTGCAGTTGAGCCTGTACGCCACAACTAGAGGCCATGTGCCACAACAAAAGATCCGACATGATGCAAGAAAGATCCCATGAGCTGCAACTAATACCTGATGCAGCCAAATAAGCATTTATAAATAAATAAATTAAATTTTGACCTTGGACTCGTAGGTTTATAATCTAGTATAGATTGCATTAAGATATTAAAAAAAAAAAAAGATGTTCATTGCAAACACTTCAGGGTAACACCTGAAAAAATTATGTCTGATTTGTTAACAAAACAAATGTCTAATATGATATAAACCAACATCAAGGAAGTATTTACTTTCATTGTTATCTCATTCTTTCATTTAATCATTGAATATCTATCATCAGCCATCTACCTGGACCCTATAAATATACCCCTGAATAAGGAAGGAACAATATCCCTTAGTTGTGTGAAACTTACGGCCTGAGGAGTAAAGGTAGTGATTGAACCAATATCAAACAAAAGTTGAAAACCTCCATAGAAAAAACAGCCAATCCACATTTAGATTTTGCTTTTTTCTAAGTAATCTGTCCATCTTAAATCCTAAATTGAAGAAGAAGATGGTTTTCTTACTTTCTAAAATATAGTAGTATATAAGGTACTGAATGTGATGTTTGGCAAGTTTTGATTGAATTCAGGCTCTTTACTTTCTGATTGCCAAATTATCATGTTCTTCAAGAATTTCTCATAAAGACCTCCTGAAGTAATTTTTAAAAATAGGGAACTATTTCAGAACAGAGATATTTAAGTTTGGAGAAAGGAATTAAGTGAATAACTCTGCTTCAGTTTCATTTTATTTTTGATTTTTAGCAATTGACCATGATATGCTTGTGGATTCATTGTTTTTGTTGTTGTTATTGTTTTTTACCAAATTTGGGAAGGTCACTGATTATTTAGATATATTTTTCTCAGTCTCTCCACTTTTCTGACTCCATTATACTTTCAGTAGACCAGTTTATATGGTCCTATGAGTCACTAAGAAAATATCATTAAAGAAATCTTTTTTGTCTCTGTTCTTCAGATTGGATAATTTCTATTTTTCTATCTTCAAGTTCACTGACTTTTTCCCCCATTATCTAACCTATTAATACAATCCAATCAATTTTTAGATTTTAGATAGTATAATTCTTAGTTCTAGAGTTCTACTTGGTTTTCATTGTTTCCATTTTTCTGATGAGATTTACCATTGTATATTTCCTATATACATCTTTTATTTAAATTCTAAAATATACTTATGACAGCTAATTTAAAAGCAGTATCTGCTGATTCCAACATCTGAGTGCCCTGGGATCTGTTTCTTTTGGTTGCTTCAATTTCATGATTGCTAGTCACATTTTTGTATTTCTTCCTATATCTAATATTTTTATTTCATGCAAGACATTTAAGATAATACATTATAGTGAGTTTGATTATATTATTTTCCTAAAAATGCTAGCAAATTTTGTCCTGGCAGTAAGTAAATCTTCTCCTTTATGAAAATAAATGCTTTTATGATCTCATAAACTTCCTTTTATTCCTTTAAATACATCTGATCATCTCTTGCTACCACAAAAACTATCATGATATAGTTAAGGGAAAAAAAGACTGTACAAGTGCTCAACAATTCAGAAGTCATGGGTTTTAAAGTTTGAAGTCCACTTCATCTTTTTATTTCAAGGGCACTTCAATGTAGAGACCCACTGTAAATAATTGCATGTATCTTATTTTGCATTACTTATAAAGATCATATTCTGTAAGAAACTAATATAGATCTTTTTTAAGTATAGTCTTCTAAAATTAAGTTGTAAAAACATCTTAGCTTTCAAAGCTTGGTTTGTAAAAATATGATATTAAACAATTCTGGGGAAGGGGTCCTATCAGCTTCATGGAAGAATGAATTAGCAAAAATAAGAATAGTAAATTTGGAGGTAAAGGAAACAAAACTACTTGGTAATCACTGTTTGGATAAAATACACATGTCCTTTACCAGTTTGAGCCAAAGATGAAAAACCAATTATTTAATAGTATATTTGTCATTGTTTTAAAAAGAACATGTTTGTTATAAATTTTTTTAAAATACTTAAAAAATTTTAAATTTATAAAATTTTTTTTAGTCTTCTCAGAGATAAATACCTGAATATATTAAGGTATTTCCTTCAAGTTTTTGTATGTAGGTATACATATATATGTGCCTGTAGGTGTGCATGTGCATGTATGTGTTGGGTAAAAATCACATATATACACATATAAAAAAATGGGATTGATGTTCTCAATATAACGTTTTATCTTATATATGTCACTGAAAACATTCCCAGGGATCAAACCCAGGTCTCCCACATTGTGGGTGGATTCTTTACCATCTTAGCCACCAGGGAAGCCCAATAATACTGGAGTGGGTGACCTATTCCTTCTCAGGGGATCTTCTCAACCAAGGAATCAAACTAGGGTCTCCTGCATTGCAGGCAGATTCTTTACATGCTGAACTGCCAGGGAAGCCCATAAATTTTTTTTTAGTCTTCTCAGAGATAAAGACCTGAATATATCAATGTATTTCCTTCAAGTTTTGGTATGTAGGTATACATATATATGTGTGTGGGTATGCATGTATATGTTGGGTAAAAATCACATATATTGGGTGGAGAGGGAGGTGGGAGGGGGGATTGGGATGGGGAATACATGTAAATCCATGGTTGATTCATGTCAATGTATGGCAAAAAACACTACAATATTGTAAAGTAATTAGCCTCCAACTAATAAAAATAAATGGAAAAAAAAATAAAACAATAACATATACAATAGCTCCAAAAATATTTTAAAAAAATAGGATTGGTGCTCTCAATATAATTTTTTATCTTATATATGTCACTAAAAACATTACATGAACTTTTCCATATCATTAAATGATTTTTGAAAAATGAGATCTTTAGATGACCAACAGGCACATGAAAGGATGCTCATTACTGATTATTAAAGGGATGCAAATCAAAACCACAGTGAGCTATAACTTCACACTGGTCAGAATGGCCATCATTAAAAACCTACAGATAATAAATGCTGGAGAAGGTGTGGAAAAAAGGAAACCTCATACACTGTTGGTGGGAATGTAAATTGGTACAACCACTATGGAAAACAGTATGGAATTTTCTTGAAAAACTAAAAGTAGAACAAACAAATGACTCAGCAATCCCATTCCTGGGTATGTATTCAGAAAAACCAAAACCTATAATTCAAAAAGATACATGAACCCCAATATTCATAGCAGCACTATTTACAATAGCCAATACATGGAAACCCAAGTTCCCACCAACAGATGATTGGTTTAAGAAGATGTCAGACGGAATATTACTAAGACATAAAAGAATGAAATATTGCTCATTTGCAACAACATGGACGGACCTAGAGATTATTATGCTCAGTGAAGTAAGTAAGACAAAGACAAATACTCTATGATATCACTTTTATGTGGAATCTAAAAAATAATACAAGTAAGTCTATACATAAAACAGAAACACAGTCATAGAAATAGAAAAACATGGTTACCCAAGGGGAAAAGGACTGGGAGAAGAACAAATTAGGAGTATAGGATTAACAGATACAACAGTTTACATAAAATAAATAAGCAGCAAGCACACAGAGGATTCTATTCTGAATCTTATAATAACCTATAATGAAATATAAACAGGTAAAATAACTGAAACACTATTATGTACACCTGAAACTAACAAAATATTGGTAATCAACTATGCCTCAATAAAAAATTGTACTTTTTGTAGCTAACATATTATTACATGGATAATTTACTCATCCATCCCCCTATTATAAGAGATTATGTTTTTTCCCAATGTTTTTATTATTGAATAAATTAAATAATCATTCCCATATATAATTATTTCCTTACAATATATTTCTGAAACGGAAATGGTGAGGTGATGGTGAATGTGATGTAAGATGGCAGAACATCAGACCAGTGTACTGGAGAGACAAAAACTTGAAACAAAAAATGGTTTTAGTTAGCATTGTTTATAAAACTGAACTGAAAGGAGGATATGCTTAACCAGCAGGCTTTTATAAAATAGTTGCCCTGCATTTGCAACAATCATTGGAAAACGGGAGCTTACACTGAACCCTTGGAAAGCTACAGCAGAATTCTTTGTAGCATGTGCTGCAGAGCATCCATCGTGTGGCATTTTAACAGGTGTTGCATTAAGAAGTGTTCTAATGTGCAGGGATTTGAGGAAATGCAGACTTAAAGCCAAACAAGATTTTTGCTATTATGTTTTACTGCAGGACTTCCTAGAACATTATAATGTTCCTATATGCTTCTTAACACACCAAACACAGACTATAACATGAGACATTCCCCAAACCTATTTGATCACAAAATCTTTGGTTCACTACATATTGAGAGAAAAGTGTTTTGTGGAACACCAGATTGAGCAAAAGTACTCAAACAAAATTGAGGAAAAATGCATTATAGTCAAGGGCCATGGAAAAACCATATCAGATCAAGTTTAATTAGGTTATAATGGTTTTATGGCAAGTGTTGCAGGACTTGAAATCTTTCTTTAAATTTAAATTCTTTATCTCTTTTAAAATGCTGAATAACCTATATATACCCTTCTTTTGTTGCTGCATAGCTCTATACAAAAGTTAATATTTGGTAGGCTGTGAACTTTATCTCACTATGAAATATTTTGTGGAGGCCATATAATATAGTGACAAAATCCCCGCTGAGGAATTGGGAGAGTGTTGGCTCTGCCGCTACCTAGCTTTGTGACCTTAGAAAATTAACTTTGCTTGGCACACGTGCAAAATGAATGGCTGTTCTATGACTAACTTGAACTAGAGGGTCAGAAACCTTCATTTGTTCTCACCTGGCGTCATTCACTGACTTCAGGAAGATGCACATAGCTTTTCTCTCTGCGATTGGCCTCATCCTAGGCTGTGATGGTAATCTTCTTTTCTACTTAAGATCCACAGCATTTTTAATAATGACACTGTATTATAAAGACATAAACCAAGAGAAAAATATAGTTATTCAACTTCCTATCAATAAAAAAAAACTTCTTTTCCACTTTTTGCCTTCACAGACATTTGTACCTCAGAGATCAGGGACTTTGTCCACTTATATTTTCTGTTTTATTTTGTAGTCCCAGGTTGGTCAATGGTTTATTTGTCCTTAGAGTAGAGATGTTTAACCTGGGGTTAGCAGACTTTGAGGGTCCATGAACCGCATGAAATTATGGAGAACGTTTTCTTACCTATGTGGGAACATTCATCTTTCTGGGGATACAGTCCACACCTTTCAACAGATTTTCAAATGGCAGCTTTTAAAAAGTTGAAAATCATTGCTTATAGATTTATTCAGGTTTTAAAGAGGTATATGAAGGAAAAACAAGGCACAAATTAATGCTCAAGTTGAAAACACTGATCTAAGTTATTGCTAATTTAGAATGTGTGGGAGTAGAAACCTCAGGGTATAGAAATCAGCATGATTGCAAAAAGAGAAAAAAAAAAAAAGGCTGTTTACAGACATTTCCCCCTTTTCTTTCCTTCCTCAGGCTCCACTCACTACATGGAAAAAAAAACTGTAGGAAAAATGTCTTAATTATATGTTGTAAAAACAACTATTAATGACATAAAAGTGCCATAATTGGCAAAAATGGAGATAAAAATATTTACCCATTTAATAGGGTTAATGTTCTTAGAAGCCTTAAAAAGAAGCATTTCTGTAGGATTGTCCAGTACCAGCAAAGTGACTAGGACATAGTCCACTGAGATTAGTCCTTTATGAAAAGGACTCTTAAGAAAGCCTGCCCGTAGGATAATTTGGCAATTTTTAACCTAATCCTGACTAATTCAGTCATCCACTCTCTTCTGCCTGTTCTTGGACTCCAGGTCTCAATTTATTAATGTCTGTTCTAGATTAAAATCACACATATATCTCCATGCACCTTTGAATATCATCATTCTGTGACAGTGATAATGATAAAAATGTGGACAATGATGAATACAGCTAATATTGATCCAGTATTTAGTATGTGTCTCATAGAAAACTTTTAAAGTTGTGACTATTATTAACATGTTTACAGACAAGGAAACTAAATTATAGAAAGATTAAGTAATTTATCCTGGGTCACAGAGCTAGATGATGCCCAAAGCAGGATTCAAAGTCAAACAGTCCTATTCTAGAGCTTATTATGCTGTTTGGGCTCTAATATGTAACTCAGGAATTTGGTCACATAATCCTCATTTCTCATCATCCCAGTTTTTTCCATGATGTTCTCTCTCAGTTCTCCCACCCAGAATGCCCCCAAATTAACTCCAGATTCAGCTACCAGAAACTGCCAGCATTTTTCCGAAGGTCAAAAGGCATGGTCATCTCAGTTTATGACACAGGACAACTCTGATGGTCCTTGACTGTCATACTCCTTGCTGGACTGCTGCTGCTGCTGCTAAGTCGCTTCAGTTGTGTCTGACTCTGTGCGACCCCATAGACAGCAGCCCACCAGGCTCCCCCGTCCCTGGGACTCTCCAGGCAAGAACACTGGAGTGGGTTGCCATTTCCTTCTCCAATGTTCACTAGCTATCATTTAAATGACCTCTTGAAGAATGGATCGAAGGTAGCCAGGAAATGAGCAAAACAAGTTTTCAGGTAGACGAAAACGTGCAAAGGCCCTGAGACAAAAGGCATATATGGGAAACTTGTAGAAAATGTCATCAGATCTCAAGGTGAGAAAGTAATTGGAGAGAGAGTAATTAGAGTGTACATTGCAAAGGTCTTGGATGATATTTAAGGATTTCGACTACATCCTGAGATCACAGAAGCACTAGAGACTATACATGTGAGCAGATAGAAGTGCACAGTAATATTTGCATTTGATTCACATGAAAGAGAGAGCACCAAGGCTGAATGATAAAAGGGGACTGTTAGGAGTCTGCTGCAGCCATCGAGGCTGAAAGAAGTAAATCTATTAAGGCAATTTTAGGATGCAGAATCCATAAACTGAAGAGAAGAGGTAGAATTAATGATATTCCAGGTTCTGGCTTAGATAATGGTGACATTTCCTAAAACAGAAACCAAGGAAGGGGAACCAGTGTGTTCACAACTTTCTTGACTTGGAATCTGACATCTTTTGCAGAAGTTCTGTAAACTACCAAAGCAGTCCTGGGTAGGCCTTGGAAAGTATCATGTAAATAACTGGATGCTTCCCTTAGGTGAGAGTTACACAAGTTTGTGTGTGTGTTAGTTGCTTAGTCTTGTCTGACTCTTTGCAACCCCATAGACTGCAGCCCACCAGGCCCCTCCGTCCATGGGATTCTCCAGGCAAGAACACTGGAGTGGGTTACCATTTCCTTCTCCAAAAGGAACTATAGAAAGAAAGAAGGTGAAGTCCCCCAGTCATGTCTGACTTTTTGTGACCCCATGGACTGTAGCCTACCAGGCTCCTCCATTCATGGAATTTTCCAGGCAAGAGTACTGGAGTGGGTTGCCATTTCCTTCTCTTTTATATATGTTTATTTCAAATTAATTGATAAGGAAACAAATGGATCATAAAGCAATATGAAGCTTTACTTTAAAGTTATCATTTTTTTCATAGAAACTTGGAAGCTTACTGAGAACAAGATAAAATAACTTCTCTGAGCTATCCTTAAAGTATCCTCCTCTACTGTAATTTCATCTCTAGAGTTTATGGATTATAAAGGAGAAAGTTGTTTTTTTTTCCTCTCTCTCAGCCAGCCAAGATGAGGATTGGGTTCTTCATCAAAGCTAGAAGAGAGTCAGAAAGGGCCAAGTGCAGGTCTGCAGAGCCCTATGAAGGCATTCAACTATTTATCCCCAAAGTGTGGCGCTGGCTGCTTTGTATGGGTGTCAACCCGTGCTGTTGTTTCAGACCTCATTGCAAAGGCAAATTAGAAAAGATGTTAAATAAATGAGACAGCAATCATCAAAAATGATTATACAGTGAAAGAGCAGAGATTTGAAAAGCATGGCCAACAAAAGGAAAGAACATATAAACTAAACAAAACAAGAGAGAGGATCAGGAAGTTCTCTAAGTTTGAAAAAATGAAAATGATTTTAAAAAATCCTGAGTGATAATTAATTAAAAATTTGTTAAGGTATTACTTCTTAAGGAAGTTCTACAAGTAAAGGCCACCAAAAGGATCACCCCAGGCAGATATTCTTAGAGTCATCGTTAGCCGATTCTTCTTCCAGGCAAGTACTACTACTACTACTATTATTATTATTAGGGAATCAGAGAAAGTAACTGATTCCCTAACTGGAGCATTTCATTAGATCAAAACCACAAACATGGCAGTCTTACATCCACTTGAAATCAGAAGATTGTTGCCAAAATTAAAATGACAAGACAGACCACACAGCATGTCCTTTATTTGAGGGGCAATTTCGCCAAATAAAAATCTACTGTTGCTATAATAAAAATTTCTTGGCTATTTTCGAAACAGAGATTGGAAATGACTTCCTCTTGACAGCTGTTCACACACACTAATTTTTGGTCACCCTGGTCCGATGGAAATCTTGCAGTTAAGAAGACCAAGTAAGTCACTGTTCTCAAGTGTTTTCAATTCTGTTCAATTCAATGGCGAGTGAATCTGTTTAGGGGGAAATGCTTGTCTTTCCAAATTTAGTGTTCTGAAAACACATTGTCGTGGTTAGTGAGCATTACACGAGCCATCTAAATTTAGCAAACATTTTCATTCCTTTGCCCAAGCCCACCCACAACAGTGGATGAAACTTTGATTTCTTCCACACTCATCTGGGTAATGTAAACCCCCCGGGTTCTACAAAGCTTGCTGAGCAAGAAAGCTGAATGCAGAAATGTCAGGAAAATATGTAACCTCTGGACCTAAGGAAGGGGTGGGAGTGGGGGCAACTCAGACTCCATTGACTAATTCAAGTTGGTTTTTAAACTATTTCTCACCTTATCCATGTCAGGTCTCCTTTATTTGCCCAGAGAGCACCTGGAAAGATGCCTAATTAGAGGAAGCCAGCTCACTGTTTATCTGAGGAGCTGGACCTCAGCACTCACCATGGCTCACCTCCGAGCTGAAGGTCAGTCCACGACATCATAGCTCCACTCCATGTTAATGACACTGAGTGCAGTCAGGCTTTCTTAAAGGTTCAAAAATGTATAGGCTTAAAGCGGAGCTTGGATAAAAGAGGTTGCATGGAAACTGCCTTATATAGTATAAGACTGCAGCAGAGGAGAAATTTTTCCTTATACAATGCCACACATAGTAGGCTATCAACAACTGATGATTCATAAATAAACTCTGGCCATCTCTAGACAAAAGGCTGCGTCTATGAGCCAGAATCAAATTTGCACAACAATTTTTCTCAAACTTTACTGCTTAAGCGCAGCAAAACAATGTGAGGCGGGGAGAAAAAGGATTATCTAAGGTTAGGGAAAAACCAGCTCATTGAAAGAAATTCTTTGAAGTCATATCTCCTCTCTTTAAAGTTCATGTAAATTTTAAAGTCTATATTGTTCTATATAACTATTTAGCTTATGGCTTCAGGCACCACCTTGACAAATAGTTGAAGAACACAGCAATCTATCATCCTCTCTGAACATGTTAACCAAAGAAAAGTTTAGGAAAAGACTTTGGGAATGACTTATACCTACTTTGAATTTACATACCCCCAATATTTGTAAAAATTATTGATTTTTATATTAAATAAAAATTATATATTTTTATATTTATATTTTTTATATTTATATTTTTATATATATATAAAAATTATATGATTTTAAAAATTATTTTATTTTATTTTTGGCATTTCATTAGGTAGATACATTTTGATGTTTTCAAAGATTAGTAAATATTTTATATCATAACATACTGAATTTTGTATTATGAGAGAAAGTATATAGCAAGTAACTTTGTATTAACCACTTGATACGTATCTGACACTAATATAGTATTGAATTATAAATATCATAAAAATGCCAACTAATATTTCACTATATGTGGTATGAAGACAAATGATTTTTTAAAAAACCTTGAAATTTGTATACACTGTTTTATAATAGCATCTTCTGCAAATACAAGAATATTATGTAGAAATTTTCTTCAAAAGGATGAAAATAGTTTCTTTTCCCCTTTCTTATAGCAGATGCAATAGGTAAAAGAGAATTAACTTCCTTTAGTCCTAGTGCCTTGAAACTAATCCACACTTACGTCATAAGTACTGAGTGCTAATACTGAGCATATCTTCAATTTTCAGTTCTAGTTCTGACTTGTAGGCAAGTGTGATAAACACTAAAACAAGTAAATTTCTATTGTTCAACTAGGTTATGCTTTATTAGTGTTACCCGATATTTTTGGCTGAAGCTAGTTTCTTCCTAAAAAAGGTACGTGTGCTGTGTGCTAAGTCACTTCAGTTGTGTCTGACTCTTTGTGACCCCATGGACTGTAGCCCACCAGGCTTCTCTGTCCATGGGATTCTCCAGGCAAGAATACTGGAGTGGGTTGCCATGCCCTCCTCCAGGGGATCTTCCCAACCTGGGGATTGAACACACATCTCTTGCATCTCCTACCTTGGAAGGCAGGTTTGTTATGTAATAGCCCCAGGGGTTATTCTATAACAATACCCTAAGTACTGTGACTTTCATAGAACATGTTCACTGGGAATCAAAAGAGATTTATCAGGTAGTACTCTCAACACGCATGAGGGGGTGAAGGAAGCACAAGGGGGCAGGAGAGAAGTCAAACTACGAAGTGGTCACAGTGAAGGCCCAACTGATCCTACTGGGAGCTTTGCAGCAGGTATGACCCTGCAGAGTCATCCCAAATCAGGGCAGGGGGCAGAGTTTATACCCCATACTGCCCAGGGGACAGAACCTTGGGTGTGGCAGCTCCCTCAAGGTGAGTCTCCCAGGAGGCCTCAGTCACGAGCTATCAGTTACCACCACAGAGCAGGCAGGAGAATTTGTGCTTCAGTCCTGAGACAGGCGGGACGTGGAATCAGACCCCGGCACAGTGACAGCTATGGTAACCTCTGTTCAGTCTCTAGGGATTTTAGAGGAAGTCAGCTATTTTTTCTTTCCTAGAAGGCAGACACAGTAGTAGTTATCTTACTGTCCCAGTGCCTTAACACAATTTTTGACACCCAGAAAATGCTCGATGAAGTTTTGCTGACCAGCATTCCCCTGAAGATGTGAGTCAGGTTTTTTTTTTTTTTTTTACCTGACACTAAACTCTGAAGACAAGAAATCTTGGGTCCTCAAATTCTGAAGGCAGGATGATGTCTCTTCTGAAGAAGACAGGAATTGTGGGCAAAGGATAATTGCCAGACGATGTTAGAGAATACTCTGTATACAACACACATATTGCAGAAACTCACTTAAATGGATTTCTTTATATTTTACTGTAACTATGATTAATAAGGATCAGCTCACTGTTTCAACAGATTTCAGTAAGTTGTATGTTTGGTGGGGAAGAATCTGGCAAGGTGAAATCTTAAATATGATTGCTTTAAATAAATGATTGAATAAATCATTTTTTGAATAAATGATTTAATTCATTCTACTTATATTTGATGTATATCTATTGTGTATCAGGCCTGATACATAATGATAAATAACATTATGGCTCTTTCACAGTCCAGCACAAACTAATGATTACAGAAAATCAGGTAAAAATTTTGTTTTGAAAAACTTTAGGAGCCATGTCCAGTATGGGACAGCAAGATGTCATTAAAAACATGAATCATCATTAATATCTTTAATGTGTAAAACTCTCTTTCAGTAGAGAATCATGTTAAAAGAAAAAAAAAATCTAATTTCTCCAGTACATGTGGACCTCCCAGCTTAGGAAGATTAGAACTAAAAGAAGTTCAAGAAACATTCTAAGAATTTTTTACTATTGAGAACTTTTGTCCTCGGCCATCTCCAAGACCACACTCCTTTTTATAACTTCCATCCTCCCCTGCTTGTGAGCTAGGGTATGTCAATGAAATACCAAAAACAGAAGAGAAAATTAGTCCCAAATATGACTGAACATGATTGTCAGAGCTGTGCAGACTGAAAGTGCACACACATTCCTCAACATTTGTGTTATCCTGGTTGGAAGCTTTTCTAACTCTGCCTGCTTCTTCCCAACTGTCCGTACAAAGATATTTTTGTTAACCATCTGCTAATTAACAGAATTCTCATGTGTCACGAGGCCGATGACAACCAAATCTGATTGCTCAAAACTGGCCCTTCCTTCCTTTACCCCCTTGTCTTCTTCCTTTCCCTCCATCTTGATTAATCTTTGAGAAAAACATGATACACAAAAATAATAAGGCACGATCCCTACCCAGTATACTCAGCCTGGTGGAAGTCAGACCCACAGGCTTGCGCTTAGTTGCTTAGTTTCTCCATTTCCTTCTCTAGTGGATCTTCCTAACCCAGAGAGCAAACCCACATCTCTTGTGTTTCCTGCATTGCAGGAACCTCTGAGCTTTTGGGAAAATTATAACACGATATATACACTTAAAAATGAACACGTGAATTGTATGTCTATGTATATACATATAGACAGATACATGATATACATATATACATATGTATGTATATATACTATGCCATGTTAAATATTTTTAAAATATGTCATACATATTCTATATATTATACAAATATATGGGTTTCCCTGGTGGCTCAGTGGTAAAGAACCTGTCTGCCTATGTAGGGGATGTGGGTTCGAGATATATATATATACATACATGTATATGTTTTATGTATATATCTGGTTCTTCCTCTGCCTGCCAGTGCAAGGGACTCAGGAGATGCAGGTTTGGTCCCTGGGTGGGGAGGATACCCAGGTGTGGGAGGTGTAGCCACGCTCCAGTGTAATTGCCTGGAGGGTTCCATGGATGGAGGAACATGGCAGGGGTGCAAAAAGTCAGACACAACTGAGCACACACACAAAAACAAACGAAAAATAAGTAAAACAAAAGACAAACTTTCAAAGGAAGAAGCAGGCTCAGATGGTAAATCACGGCCTACAATGCAGGAGAGTGTGCTTCGATTGCTGGGTCAAGATCAAGAGAATGGCTACCCACTCCAGTATTCTTGTCTAGAGAATTCCATGGACAAAGGAGCCTGGCAGGCTACAGTCCATGGGGTTGCAGAGTCAGACATGACTGAGTGACTAACACTTCCACTTCACTTTCACTTTTTTGACAAGACCATTTTTATTTACACACAACATGAATGCAAGAAGTCCTAACGCATCTACCAAAAACATACTAGAGCTATTACATTTAGTAAGTTTACAAAATAAATATATATAAACATTACTGAAAGAAATTAAAGAATATCTGATAATTGGATTGATTGAACTGATTAAATGAATTGTTTAGAACACTTACTATAAACTATCAACTATCTTCGAATTGATATATACATAAAGTGACACCTCAATTCAAATCTGATCAGATTTTCAGTTTGTTTTGGGTAAAACTGGTAACATAATTCTAAAATTTGTATAGAAATGCAGAGGACCTTGAAAAGTCAAGCACTCTATAAAAAGAAAAAAAAAAACTGGGAAAACATTTACTGTCTGATTCAAACTCATTATAAAGCTATATTAATCAAGCCAATGTGGTATTGACATAAGGTTAGACAATTAGGCCAATAAAACAAAACAGATACATTACTATATACACAATAGACAGCTAGTGGAAAGTTGCTATATAACACAGGGAGCTCAAGCTGGGCTCTGTGACAACCTAGAGGAGTGGGATGCGGGGAGGGGTGGAGGGAGGTTCAAGAGGGAGGGGACATATGTATACTTAAGGCTGATTCACGTTGTTGTATGGCAGAAGCCAGCACAACATTGTAAAGCAACTATCCTCCAGTTAAAAATAAATTGTATATATATGTATATATATGTATGTATGTGTGTATGTATGTATTTCTGGCTTCTAAGGGAAGCCAGCCTGCATGCTGTGAGGACTCAAGCAACCCTGATGGCAGGCCCACATAGAAAGGCCACCTGCCAGTAGCCAGCCCTAATTTGCCAACCCTGTGATTGTGCCACTTTGGAAACAAATCCCCCAGAAGTTAAGCTTTCAAATGGCTCCAGGTGACATCTGACCACAACTCTTAAAAGACCCCCAAGGCAGAACTGCCCAACTAAACCACTTCTAAATTCCTGGTCCATAGACATCCCCAGTAATCATAAATGATTACCATTGCTTTAAGCTACTGTTGGGGTAATTTGTTACGCAGCAATTGAAAGTCATTCAGTTGTGTCCGACTCTTTGTGATCCCGTGGACTATATAGTCCATGGAATTCTCCAGTCCAGAATACTGGAGTGGATAGCCTTTCCCTTCTCAGGGGATCTTTCCAATTCAGGGATCGAACTCAGGTCTCCCACATTGCAGACAGATTCTTTACCAGCTGAGCCACAAGGCAAGTCAAGAATACTGGAATGGGTAGCCTCTCTCTTCTCCAGAGAATCTTCCCAACCCAGGAATCAAACTGGGGTCTCCAGCATTGCAGGCGGATTCTTCACCAACTGAGCTATAAGGGAAGCAGCAATAGATAACTAATTATATTAAAGTTAATTGTATTAACTAATTAATTATAATAACTAATTATATTAACTGATTAATAGATAACTAAAATGAGCTATGCAGCGATCGATAACTAATATAGTTGGGCAGGTGAAGGTCACAGAAGTCACTGGGTGAAAAAGTGAAAGTGTTCAAGGAAAAAGAGAAACAGCAAAAGCTCAGAATGCGTAGGGCTGAAAGTGAATCTCTAGTACTATAGAATTAATTTTAGGACTGAAAAATAAAAGATGTGGATGGAGCAATAGCCAGAGCCAAGTCATGAAGGGTTTTGTATGCTGAGTTAAAGAACTTGAGGTTGAGCTCAACAAAGATTTTCAAAATGGGCTCTCTGGATCACTAAATTCAGATGAGTTAAAATTCCCCAGGGGAATTTTAATAATGACCTGAGCTGATCCCCAAGTCCATGAAAATTTAAGTATGTGCTGACAAATGGAGAGCAATCGGCAAACAACTGTTTAAGAAAAAAAGGGTAAGCAGATCAGGTAGGGGTTCCCTGGAGAAAGAGAACCAAGCATGGCTTTCTTGATATGAGAGAAGCCATTTTTGGCCTAAGCCATTTTGTGACCTAAGCCTGACCACAATGCTTGTCCTTTAAAACAGGTCTCAGGAATTAATAATCTTAAGGGAACAAAAGAATGCAGAAAAAAAATGAGAGGAAAGAGAACTAACAAAATTAATATATCCGTTGTAAAAACTCCCAGTTCTCTTTCAATCGTAAGCATTAGCCTAAAGTGCTCAACCATGGGATCAACTAGAGCCTAAGGGATGATGATGTTGACCTTTTGTGACCCTCCTGACTTGAGTCAACTAAAGCTTGTGCTGTATAACACCCAAGCCCTTCCTGGGGATGAATGTACCCTGAGCTTAACACTTTCCTAATTTTGGTTTGGGAAGACACAGCTTTGGGAAAGATCCCTGGTGTCTCCTTACTTGCTACAAGTAATGAGAAATCCTTCCTTCTCCAGATCTTTGGCTTGGTTGTGTCTTTTGGCTCAACACCTACCAAGAGATGAACCAATTTTTCAGGTAATAGGACTTGGTCAAAACTGAGTTTCAGATGAACCATGGCAGTTCTGTGGTGAACAGTTTGGGAAAGATAGAGACTCTTCTTTGAACTGGTTCTATGAAGACTTACCTTCTAGAACTAACACCAAAAAAGATGTCCTTTTCATCACAGGGGATTGAAATGCAAAAGTAGGAGGCAAGAGATACCTGGAACAACAGGTAAGTATGGCTTTGGAGTACAAAATAAAGCAGGGCAAAGGCTAACAGAGTTTTGTCAAGAGAACACACTGGTCATGGCAAACACCCTTTTCCAACAATCCGATAGACGATTTTACACATGGACATAACCAGATGGTCAATAACTAAATCTGACTGATAATGTTCTTTGCAGCCAAAGATGGTGAAGCTTTATACAGTCAGTGAAAACAAGACCTGGAGCTGACTATGGCTCCTTATTACGAGCTCCTTATTGCAAAATTCAGGTTTAAACTGAAGAAAGTAGGGAAAACCATGAGGCCATTCAAGTATGACCTGAATCAAATTCCTTAAGATTATAGAGTGGAGGTGATGAATAGATTCAAAGGATTAGATCTGGCAGGCCAAGTGCTAAAAAACTATGAACAGAGGTTTATAATGTACAGGAGGCAGTGACCAAAACCATCTCAAAGAAAAAGAAATGCAAGAAGGCAAAGAGGTTGTCTGAGGAGGCTTTACAAATAGCTGAGGAAAGAAAAGAAATGAAAGGCAAAGGATAAAGGGAGATATACTCAATTGAATGCAGAGTTCCAGAGAATAGCAAGGAGAGGTAAGAAAGCCTTTTAAAGTGAACAATGCAAAGAAATAGAGGAAATTAAAAAAAAATAAAAAAAATAAAGTGAACAATGCAAAGAAATAGAGGAAAACAACAGAATGGGAAAGACTAGAAATTTCTTCAAGAAAATTAGAGATACCAAGGGAATATTTCATGCAAAGATGGGCACAATGAAGGCCAGAAATGGCAAGGACTTAACAGAAGCAGAAGAGATTAGGAACTGGTGGCAAGTATACACAGAAGAACTATACAAAAAAGATCTTAATGACCTGGAAAATCATGATGGTGTGGCCAGTCACCTAGAGCTGGATGTCTTGGAGTGCGAAGTCAAGTGAGTCTTAGGAAGCATTAGCACAAACAAAACTAGTGGAGATGATGAAATTGCAGCTGAGTTATTTAAAATCCTAAAATATGATGCTATTAAAGTACTGCACTCAATATGTCAACAAACGTGGAAAACTCAGCAGTATCCACAGGACTGGAGAAGGTCAGTTTCATTCCAATTCCAAAGAAGGGCAGGGCCAAAGATGCTCAAACTACCACACAATCACACTCATTTCACATGCTAGCAAAGTAATGCTCAAAATCCTTCAAGCTAGACTTTAGCAGTAGTATGAACTGAGAACTTCCAGGTATTCAAGCTGCATTAGGAAAGGCAGAGAAACCAGAGATCAAATTGCTAACATTTGCTGGATCACGGATAAAGAAAGAGAATTCCAGCAAAACACCTACTTCTGCTTCATTGACTGTGCTAAAGCCTTTGACTGTGTCGACCACAACAAACTGGAAAATTCTTAAAGAGTTAGGAATACCAGACCTCCTTACATGTCTCCTGGGAAATCTGTATGCAGGACAAGAAGCAACAGAATTGGACATGAAACAATGGACTGATTTCAAGTTGGGAAAGAAGTAAATCAAGGCTGTATATTGTCACCCTGCTTATTTAACTTATATGCAGAGTATATCATCTGAAATGCTAGGCTGGATGACTCACAAGCTGGAATCAAGATTGCTGGAAGAAATATCAACAACCTCAAGTATGCAGATAATACCACTTTAATGGCAGAGAGAGAAGAAGAACAAAAGAGCCTATTGATGATGGTAAAAGAGTGAAAAAACTTGACATAAACCTCAACATTCAATAAATGAAAATCATGACATTCAGTCCCATCACTTCATGGCAAATAGATGGGGAAAAGTAGAAACAGTGACAGATTTTATTTTCTTGGGCTCCAAAATCACTGTGGATGGTGACTGCAGCCATGACATTAAAAGACACTTCCTCCTTGGAAGAAAAGCTATGACAAAACTAGACAGTGTATTAAAAAGCAGAGATAACACTTTGCTGACAAAGGTCCATATAGTCAAAGCTATGGTTTCTCGAGCATTCATGTACGAATGTGAGAGTCAGGCCATAAACAAGGCTGAGCACCAAAGAATTGATGCTTTTGAACTGTGGTGCTAGAGAAGACTCTTGAGAGTCCCTTGGACAGCAAGGAGGTCAAACCAGTCAATCCTAAATGATGTCAACCTTGAATATTCATTGGAAGGACTGATGCTGAAGCTGAAGCTCCAATTCTTCGGCCACTTGATGTGAAGAGCCGACTCATTGGACTAAACCCTGATGATGGGAAAGACTTAGGGCAAGAGGAGAAGGCACAACAGAGGATGAGATGGTTGGACGGCATCACTGACTCAATGAACATGAGCTTGAACAAGCTCTGGATGACAGCAAACTCTGGGCTTCTCTTGTGGTTCAGCTGGTAAAGAATCCACTTGTAATGTGGGAGACCTGGGTTCAATCCCTTGGTCAGGAAGATCGCCTGGAGAAGAATACTGCCTACCCACTCCAGTATTCTGGCCTGGAGAATTCCATGGATGGAGTCACAAAGAGCTGGACACGACTGAGGGACTTTCACTCACTGCATGATAGTGAAGGACAGGGAAGCCTGGTGTGCTGCAGTTCATGGGGTCACAAAGAGTAGGACAGGACTTAATGACCCAACAGCAACAACGGTTCCACCTGGGATTCCTCCATAGTCTTAGAGAACAGCTCCTGGTTTCTGTTGACATGGCTGATCTCTATTTATTTCATTGAAGTGTCACTTGGCCACACCCTTAGTGTTTCATTTTTTGCAATATGGATGGGCTGAGAATTTTCTAAATCTTTTACATTCTATTTCCTTTTTGCTTAACAAGTTCGTCACTTCTCTCTTTTCATATTTTACTATAAGCAGTCATGAGATGCCAAGCCACAGCTTCAACACTTTCCTTAGAAACAGTTTCAGCTAAAATATCCAATTTCAATGCTTGAAATTTCCACCTTCCACAAAACAGTAGAACATGACACAATTCGGCCACATTCTCTGTCACTTATAATAAGAGTGACCTTTCCTCCAGTTTCCAATAACATGATGCTCATTTCCGTCTAAGACCTCAACTAAATGATTATTGCCATCCATATTTCTACTAATACTCTGTTCAGGATTATTAAGGTATTTTCTAAAACAATTATTTTCTACTGTTCTCCTCTGTTTCTGGGCTCTCATAAGAATTGCCCTTAATGGTCTGTTCACAATGATGTTGGCTTTTTCTAGCAGGCACTTCAACTCTTTCAGCCTTAATCCATTAACTACTTCCAAAGCCACTTCCACATTTTAAGGTATTTGTTAGAATTGCACCCCACTTCTTAGTACTGTTTC
Organism: Cervus elaphus; assembly: GCF_910594005.1. Classification (NCBI taxonomy): domain Eukaryota; kingdom Metazoa; phylum Chordata; class Mammalia; order Artiodactyla; family Cervidae; genus Cervus; species Cervus elaphus. The sequence continues at coordinate 72,665,783 of NC_057815.1, read as the reverse complement.
TGTCTTAGTTCATTATAGCTACTATAAAAGAATACCACAGATTTGGTGGTTTACAAACAAAAGAAATTTATTTCTCAGTCTGGAGGCTGGGAACTCTAAGATCAAAGTAACAGGCGATTTGGTGTTTGGTGAAAGTTAGTCGGCCACCTGGGTCATGTAACCGCTGTCCTCTATATGTCCACACCTGGTGAAAGGGGCAAGGAAACTCTCTAGGGTCTGTTTTATAAGGGCATTGAGGGTCCCACCTCCAAATATCACCATATGGTGGGTGGGGTTTAACATATGAATTTTGGGGGGGAAGGACACAAATATTCAATCTATAGCAGCGTGTTTAATCCTTAATGAGTTAATTTTTCATATGGTATGAGGTAAGAGTTCAAGTTCACATGTGGATATTCATGTGAAGTTTTCCCTACAGCATTTGTTGAAGAGACTAGCCTTTTCCCATTGTATAATTTTGGTATCTTTGTTGACAAATAATAGACCATATACATTACAGTTTATTTCTGGGCTCTCAATTCTTTTCTACTGCTCTGTATATCTATTTTTATGCCAGTACCACACTGTTTTAATTACTATAACTTTTATATTTTGATATCAGGCAGCATGACACCTTCGGTTCTGTTATTCTTTCTCAAAATCATCTTGGCTATTTGGAGTCTTTTGAGATTCCATATGAATTTTAGAATACTTTTTCTATTTCTGAAAATAAATACCACTAGAAACTTGAAAGGGGTTGCACTGAGACTATAGATCATTTGGGTAGTCTGAACATTTTAACAATATTGTCTTCCAAATAATTAACATGAATTCCTTCCCAATTATTTTTCTCCTTTAATTAAAAAAAAAATCAATTAATTTACTTATTTTGGGCTGCACTGGACCATCATTGCTGTGCATGGGATTTCTCTAGTTGCACCGAATGGAGGCCACCTTCTAGCTGTAGTGGACGGGCTTCTTACTGCAGTGTCTTTTTGTTGCAGAGCATGGGCTCTAGGGCACAGGCTCAGCAGTTGTGGCACATGGGTTAGTTGCCCTGAGTGTGTGGAATCTTCCTGGATCAGGGATTGATCTGTGTCCCTTGCTTTGGCAGGTGGATTTTAACCACTGGATCATCAGGGAGGTTCTCATTTAATTTTTTCATCATTGTTTATAGTTTTCAGTATTTTTCTTTTTTATTAGTTATCTTATTGTGTATATATATTTGTATATATTAACCAGGGACTATATTATCCATAATTCATATATATTTCTCAGTTTTTTCTTATTTCTTTCCCCCACTATCTTATCTTAGGAGTTTGAGATTTAGAAAATAATCATGTTCATAACTATTTATGCTCAAGAAGGTGGCAGGAACAAGGCTTTGCCAGCATCCCCAGGCACCCTGCCAGAGCTCCCCTACATTAGATTGTAGACAGGCGGATCAGTAGGGTGATCCCTATGATGCTCATACTTCCTGATCTCCTGACTTGGCTCCCAGCCTTGATCTTTCTGTATTAAATGTCTTTCTGCCTAACATTGTTCAAACAGTTTTGATTTTCCTGACAATAAACTGAGGCTGACTAGAGGAGAAATGGTTATCTGGCCCCTCCTCAGAGGACAGACCTACGCATTACCATCAAGACAGTGCAGAGACACTCTGAGCTGCATTCAGGAAGATGCAGAAAACAAAAACACTTCATGTCAATGAGGAAGGACAGAAAAGACTTCCCTCATGTCAGAAATATCTCTTCCCAACTGCAAGCTGCAGGAAACTCAAGAACCTCTATCTGGAGGGTTTGATCAGCCCTCCCCAAATGCTAATCAACTACAGCTTACTCTGGAGTTAATTTCCTCTCATTTGGAAAAACTGTCCCAAAGGCTCCCCAGGCAAGTAGGACTGAGACTGCAGGACCTCCTCATATCAGAAATTGGAATTGGGCTCCATTATGGCGTTGGTGCCCTTCACTTTCTGGGAGGCTGAGGCCATGGGCAGTGCAGAAGGCATTGGAATGACCTCCATCTTTCTTGCAGTAGGCGAGGCAGATGCATGGGGTGCACACTGAAGCCTCTATCGTGGCTCAGGTGGTCTCCAAGAGTGCCAGCAAGTCCTTGGCTGGTCATCAGACATGGGTACTCCAAGGTCAGCTACATCCTGGTAGCCAGGGCCAGGCTCTGGCATGAGATACTCATGCACAGTACAATGCCCAGAAGCACCGCCAGCTTAGTGACGGCCACTGTGCTGAAGCTCCTGAGAAACAGCAAAGGGACCATGAGGGCCAACAGCAGTGATACAGGCAGGGTGGTCCCACTGACCTCAGAGCAACTGGTTTGTCATAGTTGCTTAACCTCCTTGGTTAAGCTTATTCCTAAGTATTTTATTCCTTTTTATGCTATTACAAATTAGGATTTTCCCCTTCAATTTCATATTGGGATTGTTCAGTGTTAGCACATACAGTGCAACTTATTTTCGTGTGTTGATTTTTTGTCTTGCAACTTCGCTGAATTCATTTATTCATTTTAACATTTTGTGTGTGTGGACTCTCCTGGGTTTTCTACATATAAGGTCATGTCATCTGTGAACAGAGATAATTTTACATCTTCCTTTACGACTTGAATGCCTTTTATTTCTTTTTCTTGCCTAGTTGTTATGGCTAGGACTTTCAGTACTATGCTGAATAGAAACAGTAAGAGAGGGCATCCTTGCCTTGTCAGAGGCCATGAAGAAGTTGCTGGTGCACCTGGGCATCATACTGTGCATTAGTATCTCATGCCAGAGCCTGGCCTGGCTTCCAGGATGTAGCTGACCTTGGAGTGCCCATGTCTGATGACCAGCCAAGGACTTGCTGGCACACTTGGAGACCACCTGAGCCACAATGGGGCTTCGTGTGCACCCCACGCACCTGCCTTGTCTACTGCAAGGAAGATAGCAGTCATTCCAATGCCTTTTAAGATCTGCACTTAGATCTTAAAAGAAAAGCTTTCAGTTTTTCACAATTGAATATGATGTTAGGTGTGAATTTTTCATACATGCTCCTTGTTATGTTGAGGCAGTTTCCTTCTATTTCTACTTTGTTGAGTGTTTTCATCAGGAAACCTGTTAAACTTTGTCAAAAACTTTCTGCATCAATTGAGGTAATTATTTGATTTTTGCCCTTTATTCTGTTAAAGTGGTATATTACATTGATTTTCTTTTTCTTTTTTTTCATTTATTTTTACTAGTTGGAGGCTAATTACTTTACAATATTGTAGTGGTTTTTGTCATACATTGACATGAATCAGCCATGGATTTGCATGTATTCCCCATCCCGATCCCCCCTCCCACCTCCCTCTCTACCCGATCCCTCTGGGTCTTCCCAGTGCACCAGCCCTGAGCACTTGTCTCATGCATCCAACCTGGGCTGGTCATCTGTTTCACCCTAGATAATATACATGTTTTGATGCTGTTCTCTTGATTTTCATATGTTGAACCATCTTTGCATTCCAGAAATAAATTCTATTTGGTCACAGTATAAAATTCTTTTAATGTTCTGTTGGACTTTGTTGAGTATTTTTTGCATTAATATGCATCAAAAATAATGGTCTGTTTATATTACTTTGTTGTGGTTTGATATAAGAATAATTCTTAGTTCATATGATAAGCTTGGAAATGTTCTTGTAAATTTTGGGGAAGCATTTGAGAAGGATGGCTGTTAATATTTTTCTTTAAATATGTGATAGGATTCTCCAGCAAAGTCATCTAATATTGAGTGTTTCTTTTTGGGAGATTTTTGACTATAGAGTCTTTCTTCTTACTAGTTATAGGTCTGCTCAGATATTTTTTCATAATTTAATCTTGGGAGGTTGCATGTTCTAAAAATTTATCCATTTCTTCTGGGCTAGTCAATTTTTTGGTATACAATAGTTCCTAGAAGTCTCTTTTGATCACTTTAATTTCTGTGACTTCAGCTAAAATGTCTCTTCTTTCATTTTTGATGTTTGCTCTTTAAGTCTTCTCTGATTTATTCTTAGTCTAACTAAGCATCATCAGTTTTACTGTTCTTTTCAAAACATCAGCTCTTAATTTGGTGATTTTTTTCCTATCATTTTTACATTTCCTATTTTGTTTGCTTCTACTTTAATCTTAATTATTTCCTTGCTTATACTAACTCTGGGTTTAGCTTGCTCTTCATTTGTATTTCCTTGAGGTATATGGTTAGGTTTTTGATTTGAGGTCTTTCTTCTTTATTAATACAGGTTTTTACTAATGCTTTGTCTTTGTCTCATATGTTTTAGTATGTTTTCAGATGCTTTTTAACTTCCCTGTCATTCCTTCTTCTATCTCTTGGTTTTTCAAGAGTGCATTAATTTCCATGCTGTGAATTTTCCAGTTTTCCATTTACTATTTATTTTTAGTTTTATCCCATTGTTGTCAAAAAAAGGTATTTGGTATGGCTTCAGTCTTTTTAGTGTTAAGACTTGTTGTGTGGTCTAATGTGTGATCTGTCTTAGAGGATATTCTATGTGTACCTCAGAAGACTGTGTTTTCCACTGTTATTAGTTGGAGTGTTCTGTATGTACCTGTGATATTCAGTTAGTCTATACTACTGTTCAAATCCTTTATTTCCTTATTTATTTTATGTATAGTTGTTCTATTATTGAAATTAGAGCATTGAAATCACTTCCTAATTTTAGAGATTTAATTCTACTTCTCCCTTTAATTCTGTTAATATTTGCTTCCTATATTTAGTGCTCTGATGTTAGTTGCATATATATTTATAACTGTTATATCTTTCTGGTTAATTAACTCTTTTACAATTATATAATATCCTTCTTTGTTTCCAATGATAATTTGTGACTTAAAGCCTATTATGGCTGATTTAAATATGGCCACCCTACTTTCTCTTGGTTACCATTTGCTTGTAATATCTTTTTCCATTCTTTTATTTTCAACCTGTGTGTCCTTATATCTAAAATTAGTCTCTTATAGAGAGCTCACAGTTGGATATTGTTTGTTTGCTTTTTAAAAATCCATTCTGTCACTCTATGCCTTTGATTGGAGTGCTTAACCCATGCAAATTTCAAGTAACTACTAATTGGGAAGGATTTATTATTGATACTTTGTTCATTGTTTTCTGTAAGGCTAGAGTATTTTGCCCTTTTCATCTCTGGCTTTTTTCTTTAGATTTTATTGATTTTGGGTAGTGATGTGCTTTAATTCTACTATCTTTTCCTTTGTGCATCTTCTATAGGTATTTTCTTTATGGTTACTATAGGATTATATAAAACATCTTATAATTATAACTGCTAACAACTTAATTTCAACCTCCTTTACATATCTCCCTTCAGCTTATCCCTGTCATAAGTGATATTTTTTATTTTACATCCATAATATAGTCTTAGAGTTATTTGTTATGCCTCTTTTAAATTCCATACTAAAATCAAATGCAATTTGTGCACTACCATTATAGTATTCTGTATTTGTTTTTATATTTAACTTTACCACAGAGGTTTATATTTTCTTAAGCTTGGACTCCATTTAGCACTTTTAGTAAGGCAGATTTAGTGGTGATGAAATCCCTCAGGTGTTGTTTATATTTAGGTCTTTATATCTCCTTCATTTTTGAAGGACAGTTTTGCTTGATAGAATATTCTTGGTTGCCAGCTTTCCTTTTCCTTTCAGCACTTTGAATATATCATCATATTCCCTTCTGACATGTAGCGTTTCTGCTGATATATCACTTGATACTAATAGGAGTACTCTTGACAAGTCACTTTCTCATTCTGTTTTCAAGATTCTCTGTCTCTGAATTTTTACAGTTTGATTTTTAATATATCTTAGTATAGGCCTCTTTGGATTCTTCCCAGCTGGAGTTTTTGGGCTTCTTGAATTTGGGTGTCCAATTTCTTTCTCAGATAGGGAAGTATTCAGACATTATTTCCTCATATAAGCTCTCTGTCTCTTTCTCTCTTCTCCTTCTGGGACTCCTGTAAGGCACATATTGCTTCATTTAACGGTGTCCCATGAATCTATTAGGCTGTCTTCATTTTTCTAGGTTTCAGAAATTGATTTTTATTTTTTATACTCAACTGTAATCTGCTTCTATATAGCTTCTACTTAGTGTTCCTATTCCAACCCTTATGAGAAATTACAACCAGTAGGCCTGAGATTTTTATTTTTGTTTTTTAAATTATGTAGAACAGTTTTTTATTTAAAGGTGGTTATAATGACTCACTCTTGATTGGCTTGGTTCTGGACGAACATCTCCAGGATCTTTTGCCATATGGATCCAAGATCTTATCTCCATCCTTATACCCGCTGTGGAGTCCAATTTACTTTTGCCACTCCTAAAATGTTCTCCAAAGGAATCCAGAACTGACCACAGGATTCCAGGTGGTATCTGATCTAGATAAAGCAGGAGAACAGTTACTTCCTACTATGAACTCATTTTCTTCCTGACAATGGGACCCTTCTTTAGTTTTTCTTTTTTCTTAAAGCTAGCTCAACAAGTTAGACTTGTTTTTTCTTTTCTAATTCCTTATATATTTTTCAGGTATAATGATAACAATTCAAGTCTTCATTATTTTGCACTTATGAAGAAATCCCACAGTTTCAAGCCCTGGAGTCCTAAATGTGGAATGTGATTAACATATAAAATGACAGGTTTTATTACTTCACTGAAACTCAACATACTCTGATTTTTCATCTTTCTCATCCAGGTTTCCCTCTACTTTTTCCTTGTTTTTTACTTAATATCAAAACTATGTTTCTTTGTTCAATTATATTTGGGGGGCCCAGTGTTTTGTGCAATTTATTTGTTTAATACCATTTCTTTTTGATTGTAGTGAAGTTCCATAAGGAAAAGGACTTTGTTATGTTTGCTGATATGCCTTGTGTTTAAGCACATTGCTTGGCCATTGTTCATAGTCAATACATATTTACCGAGTAAAAGAAAATGCTTCCATTTTCCTTTGAAGGCTATCTGTATTGGTTGGGTCTTTCAGGAAGTTGACATGGATATGGAATTAGGAATGCACACAGTTTATTGGAGCAATGCCTGTGAAAGACAACAGCAAGAAGAAACAGAATTAGGCAGAGAGAGCCTCAAACAGTCTTGTCCAAATCAGGAGGAGCTCTAGAGTGAAGACTTCTCATTAGAGAAGTCCTGTGTAGTGAAATAACATCCAGGCTCCAGTACTTCAGCCTCTTAGGAGCCAATGGTCATCTCTTTTCACATGTAATAAGCATTAAGTAAAATTTATTATATAAAATAGCAAAACCATAAGACTTCGTGCTCCCCTCTCCTCTCACTTCCCAGAAAGGAAGAATGTGCTTAAAGAGAGGATCAATTCCTGGTAGTTTACTCATTAGAACTCATTAAAAGGTAACAGAAACCAAAGCTAGATAGTTTAAGAAAACAAAAGCAAGGAGGTGGGGGGGGAAGTATATTTTGATGATAAATAGATTCTTGACAGACCCTAAAAGCAATATGAATCCAGGTCTCACTGAGCACAGAACGGCTTCTGGAACCCAGGCAGTGTTCCTTCTTCATATCATGCCCGAGTCTCTCTGTTGCTTATTAGTTCCATTTATCCATAGACTGAATTTCTCCATTTCTCCTGTCCTTCAAGGTAAAGTGACTGTATAACAGCTTCTGAATTTACCTTACATGGTTATAGTACAAACTAACAAGTTGCTTCTTAGATCCAAACATCAATTACCATGAGAAAGATTAGGGTAAAGACTCTGCTTGGTTCATCTTGGATCATGTTTTTAACCCAGTTCCAATTATCCATGGCAGGACAATGAAGTAGAATGGAAGGTGAGATGGTAGAATGATAAGATGCAAATAAATATATCTGGTGAGTCCATCTCACACTTGTGTACTAGGGGAAAATTTCTAAGGGAAGGAAGTTAGCAACTGAAAGAAAGAATTTCCAGATCATTGGAAATGGGCTACAAAAAGATGTTATGGTAACTATATCCCTAGAAGTTATAAATAAAAGGCTTAAGGATGTAAAGAATCTACCTGCAATGCAGGAGACCTGGGTTTGATCCCTGGATTGGGAAGATCCCCTGGAGAAGGGAAAGGCTACCCACTCCAGTATTCTAGCCTGGAGAATTTCATGGACTGTATAGTCCATTGGGTTACAGTCGGTCACGACTAAGTGACTTTCACTTTAGGATGTGATTTAGATACTGTCTTAAAGGCAAAAGAGACTCTCTCTTAGTGTCTCTTCATACTTTATAACTCCAGGGATCATGCACTCTCTCTCTTGAGGAGTAAGATTTTTTTCTATGTCCTTTAAGAACATCTTCAGAATTAAATTTGTTTCTAGAACAAGTGGGTAAATGGACACAGGCATCAAAGTAAAACAACTGAACTTCCCAGAAATCATTCTAGAGAGCTGATGTTAGGACTTGGAAGTTAACATATATATATATATATATATATATATATATATATATATATATATATATATATATAACATATAATTAAAGTTACTTCAGGTAGGAAGGTAACTGATTTGGTAAATTTAACAGTCATTCTTTTAACTAAATTGGCTCATCAAAGAGCAGGCTGGGTATTTTTTAATGAGTTGCAATGCAGTGCAGAGCAAATAAAAATTTCTACACATGTCAATGTAAAACTAAATTCTACTTTGTGATCACAATAAATACTTTGACCTTTTATTAAGGTCAGTGTCAAAAGTTTATTAATTCAGTGTTAGTTGAGTTTATTAATTCTATTGCATCCATTCACAGTTTCACTTAACAAACACACATCTAGTGCCTCCAGCTACATCAGGCTCTGTGCTGGGTTTGGGAGATACAAAAGTAAATCACATATTCTTTCTCTTAAGACACCAATATGTGGTATATAGTCACATAGGCAAGAAAATAACAAGACAATGAAAAGTACTACAATACAACCACAAAAAGCTGTTGAGGGAGTCCAGAGTCGGCAGTAGCAAAGATCAACCTGAAGCTTTCAAAATATGGATCTTTGAGAAACTTTGAACATGAAAGTCTCAAAATGGATCTTTGAGAATTTTTGTGGAAGTGTTGTATTGTCTACATCAGATCCAAAGTGCTGTTTTCAACAGGAGGCACTTCTTCCAGGTCCTGATTAATTCATATTTTTATCATGCTTCAGAGAAAGTTGTAAACCTGGTGTATTTTTTAAGATTGATTCTGCAACAAATCACCACAAATATAATGGCCTAAAACAACACCTTTTATTTTCTCACAGCTTTGACAGGTCAGAAGTGCAGCAAGACATGATTAGATTTTGTGCTTAGGATCTCATAAGGGTAAAATCAAGGCATCAGCCAGAGGTGCAGTTCTCAGTCTCTTGAAGCCAAGGATCCTTTTTCAAGCTCAATGGTTATTGGTAAAATCCAGTTCCATGTGGTTGTAGGACTGTAGTTCCCATTTCCCTGTATCTTCCAACTCAACAACAACACAGAATCCTTCTTATGATTTGAATATTTCAGAATTCCCGTCCTGCTTTAAAGGGATAATGTAATCTCCCTATCTTAAGGTCTTTTGGTTATTAACGTTAATTACATTGTGAGGTCCCTTTTGCCATGTAACATAACATGGGTTGGGCTTCCCTGGTGGCTCAGCTGGTAAAGAATCCACCTGCAATGTGGGAGAGACCTGGGTTCGATCCCTGGGTTGGGAAGATCCCCTGGAGAAGGGAACGGCTACCCACTCCAGTAATCTGTCCAGTCCATGGGGTCACAGAGTCGGACACAACTGAGTGACTTTCACTTTCACAACATGGGTGTAACACCAGAGAGAGAAACAGTCATGGGATCAAAATTTTGTCTGCTACACTCGATGTATGTATATTATTCCTCTCTCTGTGCCAATTTCTTTGGAATCACTACAAGAAGTGACCTGAGAAAGAAGATGTATAAGGCAATGCCTAAAAAAAATAAAGATTTCTTTGTGTTATGACAGATATTCAAAGTCACAGAGTCCTAATTTGAGGCTTAATTTCATTCAAACTTCCTATCACATGTTAGGGTGGTCAGTGAAGGTAGAGGTGGACAGTGAATCCTGGGATGTGAACTCAAGGCTACACGCCTTGAGAACTAAAGTTTCTGAACACTAATGCTGATTCTGCCTGTAACCAGAGATATTATATATGAACTACATTGGGAAGAAAAAAGAGAGGGAAAAAGGAAGGAAATATTAATGTGTCAAACACATTCACACTCCCACTCTCTCATGGAATCCTCAGAAATACTCTATTTAGCATTCTCTTCTGCATTTATAGAGGAGGAAAGTTCAGTCAGGTTAAGTGATTTTGCAAAGATTGTAGAATTTGCAAGTGGTAAAGCCAGAGAACCATGTGTAACTGCAAAGTCCATGGTCCTTCAGTTTACTTTACCAGTATTCCAAAGTTATAAGAAAAAGTTCTGCCTATCAGGAGCAGGAACTTAAAACAGAAACAATGTCCTGTGTGGAGTGAGCCATGATGTAACTAGCAAATGTAGGCCTCTGGACATGTCCGTGGAGCCAGGCCCAAATGTGGAGCTGAATGTGCCCAGTCTCCTCAAGAAATGAATCTGGAGGCCAACATACCTGGGCCTATATCAGCCACAACCATGGCAGGCAATGCCTCTTTTTCCTAGGAGTACATCCTGGTTCAGCCAGAATGCCATCTGGGTCTCTGCTTAATTTGAAGATGACAAATGATGGCTTAAAGGTGGGTTAACTCTCAGTACAAAGAGATGCTGGTGTTAACCTACGAAATCATTCCAGACCGCTCTACAAAATGGTATCAATAAAATGATGTTTTTGTCTCCGGGCCTTTCATCTGGTCTGAAATGCTCTGTCAAATGAGAATTTGTGCATAGACAGGAACCATTTCTGGGGTCAGGGAATGCCAGGCTGAAGTCCACCTCAGTCAGAGCTTCTGGTTTGGGTCTTTCTAAACAAACTCCGGCTCTTAGAACCTTTCCTGTTATGGAGAGCTTTCTCTTACCTCCTCTCCCTGCCCTCACACAAGCATGTCTGAGCAACTTTTTCTCAGAAACAGTATGACCTACATTTCTTTACTTTTTTTATTACTTCAAAATGTTCAATCTAACCTACCATGGACTCTCATATACAGAGGACTCATGTCATTCATTCCACAAACAGTGAGTGTCTAATGTGTGCTAAGCACTGTATTAGCTACCTTGGGCGCTGAAGTAAACATGACAGGTGAGGTTTTTGATCTCAAAGATCCTGAAATCTAAATCATCAGGGAAATGCAAATCAAAACACAATGAGATGTCATCTCACACATGTAACAGTGGCTATTATCAAAAGATAAGAAATAATAAATGTTGGTGAGGATGTGGAGAAAAGGAAAGCCTTGTGCACTATTGGGAAGAATGTAAACTGACATAGCCACTACACAAACAGCATGGAAGTTCCCCCAAAATTAAAAATTGAACTACCATATGATACAGCAATTTCACTTCTGAGTGTTTATCTAAAAAAAAAAAACAAAACTGAAAAGATATATTAATATACACCCTCAGGTTCACAAAAGCATTGCAGCATTATTTATCATAGTCCAAGTATGGAAACAACCTAAGTGTCTATCAAAGGGCAAATGGATAAATAAAATGTGACATACAAACACAACAACACGTACGTATACACATACAAACAGTGGAATATTATTTAGCCATAAGAAAGAATGAAATCTTGCCATTTGTTACAACATGCTTGAGCCTTGAGGGCATATGCTATGTAAAATAAGTCAGAGAAAGACAAATACAGTATGATTTCACTTATATGTGGAATCTAAAAGAGAAAAACAAAAACGAGCTTATAGATACAGAGAACAGATCGGTGGTTGGGGTGAGAAATGGGTGGTGGGGAGGAGAAATGGGTGAAGAGGGGGAGAAATGGGTGAAAGACACAGACTTCTGGTTATTAAATAAATAATTCATGGAGATGAACAGTAGGATGACTATAGTTGATAATACTGTGCTGCACATTTGAAAGTTGTTAAGAGAGTAGATCTTAAAAGTTCTCATCATGACAAAAAACAATTTTGAACCATGTATGGTGACAGATATTAACTAGATTTATTGTGATAATTTTGTAATATATTCAGATATCAAATTATCATGTTTTATATCTGAAACTAATGAAGTATTATATGCCAATTATTTCTCAATAAAATATATCATGAAATCTAGTGGGAGGAGACAGGTAATAACAAAGCAAATACACAAATGGATAACAACATTGCAGGCTACAAAAATGATATGAGAGATACAAGCAGGGTTATGAAATACCAAATATCCAGCAGAGGCAACTTCAGACATAGAGCAAGAATAGACCTCACTGAGAAGATGATACTGACAGGAGGTCTGAAAATAAGGAGTAAAGAGTTGGACATATAAAAATTACATGTAGAGAGAACACTTGCAAAGGCCCTGAGGTAAGAAACAGTTTGGTATATTTGAAGACGAGAAAGGCAGCTGGTGTGCCAGGAGAGTAGTAAGTGAAGGAAAACGATGGTGAGAGATCAAGTTGGACAGGTAGACAGAATCCAAAACTTGGGGTGGGAGGGGCAGTCCTGTGGGTCATGGTATATATTCTTTCATTTTGATCCTTCCACAAACCTGTTAAGTAGTAGTGGGTTTTCTAGCAATGAAACTGAATGATGAATTTCATCCAAAGACCAAGAAGGCCTGGCCTTGCAGAGCTATTTTTAACCTACAGAATAGTTCCAAATTGCCACATAAGTGAAATTCTTCTAATAGAATTTCTGTTTCCAGACCCTTGGATTGATGAGGCCCAGAAAATTCCAGAATTTATTGAAAAGTAAGAATTTTTGCAAAATATTTCAAGAAAGCTATCTTTATTTTTTTTTTCCTAAATAAATGTAAATTAAATTATATTTATTTATTTATTTTTATTATTATTTTTTTCCAGTGGGTTTTGTCATACATTGATATGAAAGCTATCTTTAAAATAGTGAACTAGGCATGAAATTATATGACTCCATCCATCTAAAGTAATAATGCAGGACTTCCCTGGTGGTACGGTGGCTATGACTCTGCCTTCCCAATGCAGGGGACCCAGGTTCCATACCTAATCAGGGAACGAGATCCCACATGTCACAATGAGTTCGCATGCTGCAGTGAAAGATTCTGCATGCCACAACTAATAGATCCCGTGTGCTGCAACTAAGACAGGCACAGCCACATAAATAAATGAATTGAAATAAAATATAAGTAAATAAATAAAGCCGATAACTGAAAACAGGTCAAGAGACAGGCAAATACGGTCATTTTCAACCACCTCTGTGCAGGTGATTTTTAAAATCTAAGCCCAGTCTCAATATCCCCCTCAATTCCATGCCTCCTATTCACTTCCACAGTGATTCTCAATACCTTTTTCTTGGCAGGATAACTTAGGAAGCTGAAAACACATATGAAGGGATTAAAAGTTCAAAACTGATTTAAAAATAAGTTTTGTAAAATTGAAATGTACCCAGTTACAACACCCATTTCCCTTAATCTCTATGTCATTGCATGGGTAGAAATGTTTACTGCTCTGACCTTTCTAGCTTCTGCTTGTTGAATGAGCTGTAGTAAGAAGGAAACAATAAAGGTGGTTTTATTTTTTATTTCTACTGCTGCCCTCAAACCATTCTACCAGGTCCTTCTTCTCTGTCCTCTCAAGCCATTTCTGTCTCTTTTCTGGTCATTTCTGAATAACAAAAGAATACCATTGTTTTCAAATATCAAAAATAAATCTAATATCATATGACATCCCTTATATGTGGAGTCTAAAAGAAATGATACAAGTGAACTTACTTACAAAACAGAAGGAGACTCCCAGACTCAGAAAATGAGCTTATTGTTGCCAGAGGCAGGGATGGGATAGTCAGGGAGTTTGGGATTGACATGTATACACTGCTATATTTAAAATGCATAACCAACAGGCACCTACTACAGCACATGGAACTCTGTTCAATGTTATGTGGCAGCCTGGATGGGAGGGGACTTTGGGGGAGAATGGATACTTGTATATGTATGGCTGAATCCCTTTGCTATTCACCCAAAACTATTACATTTTAATTGGCTATACTCCAATACAAAATAAAGAAATTTTAAAAGGGGGGGAATATCAATCTACAACAATATCCAACCTGTCATCTAATTTTAGGCACTTCCTTCCCTCATATGGAATGACCCAAGGATTCTATAAACTAGCAATGGGAAAAGGGATATGGCCAAATTTTTTCCTTTTCCAATATTCCATTCTCCATCTGTTTTCTCCTCCAGTCATTATGTTCCTGTAGGAGCATCAGAGTAAGAGAGCCATGGGGACTGACCCATGAGTTAATCATTTTTGCCCAAACAGTCCCTCCTCCCAAAAGAAAGAGAAGGCAATATTTTCTCACCTGTGCTGTGAAGAGGTGGAGGCTAGGTCCTGGGCATCTCTAAAACAGTTCAGCTTCTCAAGCTCAACTTGCAGACAAACAAAGTAGATTTAAGATAAACAGAATAATAAATTCCATCACAAAGAATTACAATATCTACACTTTATCCTCTGCCTTATGATATTCATTTACAGAGTCAGTTTCACCTTTATAAAGTGGCAACCTGGTGAGGGAAATCAAGGCAAAGAGAACAAGTAAATTGCTTCATGGCTCCAGGCCAAGTGAGCCTTCCAGCAGAGCTTCTTAGGCTTAGTTCCCCTCAGGCTTTGGCTTTAGAGTCTTCACTACCATGGGCTTTGTTGTTGTTCAGTTGCTAAGTCACGTACAACTTTTTGTGACCCCATGGACTGTATGTAACATACCAGGCTTCTCTGTCCATGGGATTTCCCAGGCAAGAATGTTGGAGTGGGTTGCTATCTCCTTCTCCAGGGGGTATTCCTGACCCATGGATGGGATTCATGTCTCCTGCATTGGCAGCTAGATTCTTTACTGCTGAGCCACCAGGGAAGACCCTGTCTTCACTTAAGATCTCTCAAAGCTGCCTGTGATAATTCTGCTGTTATACATTTCCTTCCATGCCTCATTCACCATTATTTATGACTGGTGAATACTGTTCTGTTACATTAAACTGCCTTAAGTTTATACTTAAATGATACTCAAATGCAGGGACACATGTTATACCATGGCTTTGTACAACAAACTGTATAGACTTAGGAGGATTGAACTCCCTTACACTTGAATAGTGCACTGTGCTTTATAAAACACTCTCTTTCTCTCTCTCACACACACACACACACACACACACACACACACACACACATATCTCACTGATCCTTGTGAGGCAGATACTGAGATACTGTTATAGAGAAATACGACAAAAAGTTAGACAAAAGATTCCAGATGTTTACATTGGTTATTTATTTGTGTCGATGAATGATTGTCTCTGAACTTAGAGCCTGTCTCAAATTTCATTAGGTTTTACAAGTAAAGTAGAACCTACTGATATTTACCTATTCTCTGTAAAGAGAAATTAGAATTTATTCCACTTTGCAGAATGGCAAAGCTTGTCAAATTTGGTAGGATACGGGAAGTTAGTGATATTTGTTGGTAAAAGTTGCTTGGTAACAAATGACCTAGTGTGAATGTATTTTAATAGTTAAGGTGGGAAATGTTTATGTGGGAGTTTATAATTCCTACCTCTCAAAAGTAAAATTAAAGATTGTAGGTGTAATTTATTCTCCTGAGTAGAGCATTTGCTCTGTGGGGATGTGGCCCATACGTCAGTGAGCATCAGGTGACTAGTTGACACTTCTGTGCCTTTTCACAAGGTGCTAACTGCAGTACAAAATGGGTCAGTTGCTGGACAATAAAAACATATCAAGGCAAAAACAAGTAGAGCAAAAGAAGGAGTGTGTACCATTTAAAGTTTTATCCAAAAAATTTCATTCAACTTAATTTTCTTTCTAGCTGTCTTTTACTATGTGAGGAGTAACCATGTCAGCATATCTGGATTAACATGGTGTTTAATACGCTTAAGTTATACAGGATGGTTGGCCCTGTCATATATTTTGCTAATGTCAGGCATAATTTTATAATAAAACAATTTGTATATTTTAAAAAACATGCAAATTATGAAATAGGAATTCTACCTTCTGCTTTTACTCTTTTTTGAGAAAACATGTCTTTTAAGTGCCTCTGAAACTGTCCTCATGCAAATTAGTGAATTTGTGAATTTTGACCATCATCAATGAAATGGTCATGAGAATTTGTGGCCAGATTTGTAAATAATTTCATATGATTAAATGGTCATCAGATTATGGTGATCATCTCTATTTTGGGTGCAGGCATTTTTTATTTATCTACAGCCCTTGGACAACATAGCTCATAGTAGGTATATAATAGATATTTAAAGGATAAGTACATATGGAAAGAGTAGAGAGGGAAGGCCATAACTTGTATCTAACAGCTTGAATAGCACTGGCAGCTGTCTCCATCTTAGCAACAGCAATATTTCTGAGGTTAAATGTCCATGAAACAAACCACTGTGCCCAAACTCCCATCATTTATGCACTTATCATTTATAGCCTTCTGTGCTATACTATATTCCTTGCATCATCTTTACCATTTATTTTATTTAATTAATTGGTAAACACTTTTCTTTTTCCTTAAAAATATTCACAAAGGAAGCAAAACCAATTCTGATATAAATCAGAAGAGCAGATACCTATGGGTGTGGAGACTGACTGGCATTTTTTAGAGAAATGAAAATGTTCTACATCTCAATGGTGTGTGTGTGTATGTATATGTGTGTATATATATATATATGTATATATATACACTTACATATATATAAATTTGTGATATATATAGATTTGTTTAAACTCATCTCGTTGAATTGTATACTTAAGAACTGTGCTGATTAAAATATGTAACTTTCCCCCCTCATTAAAAAATATATTTGAAGAAAAGAAATAGATCTGGTAACTTTAAATACAATCACAATTAAAATAACAGTGTTATTAAATTCTAGATAAGATTCCTTACAGAAGGCTCTAAGCCTGAAGCCTGTTCTCCTTTTTTTTTTAATTTCTTTGTTGTTTTAAATATATCTTTATTTTTAATTTTTATTTTTTGCCATGCGGCATGTGGGATCTTAGTTCCATGACCAGCGTCCCCTGCATTGGAAGCTCAGTCTTAATCACTGAACTACCAGGGAAGTCCTGCTCTCTCTTTTTTACAACAGAGATTATTAAATAATAATGATAATGCCCCCTTCCCCAAAACAGAGATATAGTATTAAAGAGTAAAAAGAATGCTAAAAACAGCTATGTCTCTTCATCTCATTTTCACCTTTATCCCTTTCTTTTCTTTAAAAAATGTTATTAGCATCCTTCCTTCTACTGTCAAATAGCCATGAGTCAGGCCTAACAAAGTAAGCTGCATGCTATGCAGAGGACACCAACCTCAGCAAAGGGCAGGTCTATTTACAAAGAGGGTGGCGGCCTAGCAGTATCAGAAAATTGGCTACATGCAGAGAAATTAAGCAAATAAATAAATATATCAAGAACAATGAAAGTCAGGTTTCTCACTATGGGAAAGAAAGTTATAAATATTGAAAAAGATAAAACTAGAATAAACCCAGCTGGCATTGGATTAGAACTGAATGTACCAAGGTGAGCAATAGTTATTATAGGTAGGTAAAGAAATAGATATAACTATAAAGGTACATGTAGCTCCTAGCTATCTGTTAAAAAGGTCAGGAAGCAGGGGCATCCAGTAGTAATGAGCACATAGTGATCACATGTGGGTTTCAAATAGTAAAGTGATCAGATTTCCTTGAAGAAATGACCAAATCCAGGGCTAGAACTGGGAAAGAACACAATGAGCCTAGCACATCTTTGGTAACAGAAAGTAAGGAAGTGCTCAAAGAAGGATGAGGGCCTAAGTGAACTTGGCTTTCCCTGGCCAAATCAAGGAAGGACTACTGGAGTGTTAAAATAAATGATACCATAATAAATTGCACTCACAGAATAAACTAATACTCCACTGATATAAATGAATGACAAAATAGATGGGGAAAAAGTTCTTCCTTCTGGTAGAAAGCCTCCAATTAAATCCAGAAAGATTAATGGTTTTAGAAAATCATCATTTAGCAACAAGCATAGTAATAATCCAGGTAAAAAATCTCAATGGATACTAAAGCTAGTAGGTGAAAATGACATGGGTAATGAGATTTTTACATCATTTCATAGTACCTCTCTATAAAGTACTTGCTGATTACAAAGGGAACAAAATTTGTTGATTACAAAGAGAAACCTGATGGACACTCTCTTGATCAAGTGAACAAAATGAACACTACTAATGGGACAAATAGACTTCATGTGCAGCTGATAGGAGACAATGAAAAGAATACAGTGTGACAATCTGACCAAAAATATATCACCTGGGTGTAATCATAAGGAGTTATTGGACAAATCCAAATGGAAAGATATTCAAAGAAAACAACTGGCCTATCTTTAAAAATGCCAAGATCATGAAAGCTAAGAAAAATATGGGTGCAAGAGGAGGACACTCTAAATTCTGCTCAGAGATGTCAAGGAAGGCTTACCACAGGAGACAATGTGCCTGTGGTCTTATAAAATGAAGTTTGTACATAACTAGGGAGGAAGTTCTTTTAGGCATAGGAGACATTTTCAAAGACATAGTGTTCCGAGTACGGTAGCGAGTTGGGTGTACCTAGATCACAGGGAGATGGTAGAGGTAACTGGGGAGGGGAAGAGGGGCCAGATTATCCTAGGGCCACACCCTCCTCTCCTTTTGTGCACTGTCACGGGCACCTGCAGTTTGAGAAATTGACAGACACTAGAGTTGATGTATTAGTGCAGCACCTCTGAGAAGCAGATCGCAAGACAGGATTAAATATGCAAATGGTTTATTAAGGGAATGCCTGCATGAAAGGAAAGAAGGAGGAAGCTGACGAAGTTTGGGGGAGTCTTTGGACTGTGATGTAAGTCTGATCCTGTGTGAAGAGAGGTAAGGAAGTTTGGATGGAAGGTTCAGCTGAGCCGTTTGTGAGTTCTTCAGCCAAAGCTGGCTGTCAAGTACTCCTTTGTCTCCCTGGAATGGGTAATTGGATTCCTACTTCACTCAGGTATTGGTGGGAAGCAGTCCATGGCAGGCACAGCCTTAAAGCAGATGCAGGGGTGAACTTCTGAGAGCAGCTGCTTAGACCCTTAGTCACTTATGCTCCTTGTAGAAGGTGGCAGCGTTCTCATGACCAGAACATTTGAGTTTTGGATGATGAAAAGGACTTAATTGACAGAAGAGGTGAAGGTTGTTAACAGGAGAGGTGTGAAGGAGCTTACATTCAAGCATTCACCTTGTTCTTTTCGAAGTATCAATTTTCTTTTAGTTAGTAAGGAGTCAGGCATTTCTGAGTTGAGCTGTGAGCACATTTATCAGTTTGCTGTAAATAAACATGGACACCTAATTCTTGAGAACCCACTAACTTGCTTTGGCTTCTTAGTGTAGCTAAGTCTTCTGTGTTTTGTCTGATCCATCTGTAGAAGCTAATTTAAATACCACATAACTGTCTTCCTTTTCTCCAGAATTATTTTGATCCATATCAATAACCTCAGATGTGCAGATGACACCACCCTTATGGCAGAAAGCAAAGAACTAAAGAGCCTCTTGATGAAAGTGAAAGAGGAGAGTGAAAAAGTTGACTTAAAGCTCAACATTCAAAAAACTAAGATCATGGCATTCGGTCCCATCACTTCATGGCACATAGATGGGGAAACAATGGAAACAGTGACAGACTTTATTTTCTTGGGCTCCAAAATCACTGCAGATGGTGACTGCAGCCATGAAATTAAAAGACACTTGCTCCTTAGAAGAAAAGCTATGACCAACCTAAACAGCATATTAAAAAGCAAAAATATTACTTTGCCGACAAAGGTCCAACTAGTCAAAGCTATGGTTTTTCCAGTAGTCCTGTATGGATGTGAGAGTTGGACTATAAAGAAAGTTGAGCGCCAAAGAATTGATGCTTTTGAACTGTGATGTTGGAGAAGACTCTCGAGAGTCCCTTGGACTGCAAGGAAATCCAACCAGTCAATCCTAAAGGAAATAAGTCCTGAACATTCATTGGAAGGACTGTTGCTGAAGCTGAAACTCCAATACTTTAGCCACCTGATGCGAAGAACTGACTTATTGGAAAAGACCCTGATGCTGGGAAAGATTGAAGGCAGGAGGAGAAGGGAACGACGAGGATGAGATGGTTGGATGGTATCACTGACTCAATGGACATGAGTCTGAGAAAGCTCCAGGAGTTGGTGATGGACCCAGGAGTCTGGCATGCTGCAGTCCATGGGGTCACAAAGATTCAGACATGACTGAGTGACTGAACTGAACTGATCATTATAACACCCTTTGTTTTACACTGAACAGAATCTGGTTCGTAATTGTATATGCCTTTCACTAATAAGATAGGAAAATAAATTCTATTTGGCAAAAACACATTTTTTTCCCCCTTAAACAATAGGTTCATATTGTCAGAAAAGCTGGTAATAAGGAATAGCAAAAAGGATCTTTGATTTTGTAAAGGTTGGGAGCAATTCAAATCAACTGATCCTATTGAGTTTGAAAAGACTATAAATTCATAACATAGTTTCAGGTTGCTTTTGTCTTAATTGCAAATTTCCTAAACCTTATTAAAGAAAGGAAATTATTTTTCTAGACTCATTTTATCAGGTTTGGAGTTCCCTCATTCTTTATCAAGGGCCTAAAAAGTTCTTCAAATTGCATAAGTAACAACTACAATATATGACTCATTGCATTTCTTTCAGTGAGTAATGCAATTAACACTGCAATATTGTAGCCACTATTTTAAAATATTCTTATTAACATTTATTAACTGCTAGCATTGAGGGTTTTTTTTTACCTCTGAGGAAAAGATTCAAGATGCCCATTATAGCTTTTAACAAACTTAACAATGTGCCCTTTCCTCAAAGGATGATGTATCTGTTCCAAATGATGTCATTTAAAAACACCACAGAGCACTTCATTGGGTAAAAACGAATTGGTGCCTGGAAGAATTTGGGGGAATTTTTTTCATTCAGTGGCAAGAAAATTGTTATTCTAAAAATGAAATGCATATAAGTAGTTTAACAGAAATCATGCTAAAGATGTCTCTGTAAAATTGCTGCTGCTTATGAACTATACTTTTGGCTTTTTTTTTTTTTTTGGTACAGTTCTTCTGTGTATTCTTGCCACCTGTTCTTAATATCTTCTGCTTCTGTTAGGTCCATACCGTTTCTGTCCTTTATTGAGCCCATCTTTGCATAAATGTTCCCTTGGTATCTCTCATTTTGTTGAAGACATCTCCAGTCTTTCCCATTCTATTGTTTTCCTCTATTTCTTTGCATTGATCACTGAGGAAGGCTTTCTTATCTCTCCTTGCTATTCTTTGGAACTCTGCATTCAAATAGGTATATCTTTCCTTTTCTCCTTTGCCTTTAGCTTCTCTTCTTTTTCAACTATTTATAAGGCCTCCTCAGACAACCATTTTGCTTTTTTACATTTCTTTTTCTTGGCATTTAGTCTTCAAGACTATTCAGGTCAATACTCTGTAACACTTGAGTAAGACAGCAATATTTGTGTGTGTGTGTGTGGTGAAGGGTACGGGGAGGGAAAAAGCCCCACCTTCCTTTAAAAGAATAACCATTAACTTGAAATATCTTTCATTGGAAGCACCATTCCTGGCTTCATATATGCTGTGGTTACTTGTTTCTAGTCAGGAACGCACCAATTTACTCAGATTTACCAATTTACACCAATTTACATTCAACTTTTAATGCTGATCTGAATGGCAACCCTATAGTTACGCGGAAGCAATTTTTAGAGAGGCTGCTAGAATCATTTTGTTTGATTTTGGATGTTGGTACAAAGATCTGTTTTGTTTACTTTAAGGCTCTTTTGTAACTGTATCAAATCCACTAGCCCTTTAGAGAAGAATGAAATGATGTAGCTTCTTCATGGTCAGGGTCACTACACTGCATGACTTCAGGGGATATGGCTTATATCCTCCTCCATGTATGACAGTGCAATAGAAGAAACTGTTTATTCATTTATTACTAGATATTTATTATGGAGGAGAAGGTTTTTTAAAAGGTGAAAAGCTGGTCACCTCTATGACAGAGCCAGATATACAGAAAAACCTGGCATTTATTCTGAGTTTAAAACTATGCTGTCCAATCTGGTAACCACTACACATTTAGAGCTTTCAAGAACCTACAATTCTCGAAATGCAGATTGAGATATGCTTTAAGTATAAAACATAAACCAGATTTCAAGGACTTAATACAAAAAAAGAGGAATGTAAACTATCTCATTTTTATATTGCTTACATGTTAAAATATATTGGGATTAAAATACTAATCCAATTTATTAATCCAAAAATATTAATTGGATTAAAATATATTGGATTAAACTAGATTACTAATTTCACTGATTTCCTCATACTTTTCTCAATGTGACTTCTCTAAATTTAAAATTACAATGTGGCTCAAATGGTGACTTGTATTATATTTCTATTGGATAGCACTAGTCTGGAATATTTGATCTACACAGATCATCAGAAATCATTCCATCCCTTCTATTCTTTGTGTCTAGCACAAAACTCCTATCCAGATTAGCCTTGCTGGTACACTGCCTGGGTTGGTTGGTTGATGGCAAGATTGGGATCTTCTAAAACAAAGTAGGGAGCTTGAAGCATCAGGAACAAAGGAGCCAGATGAGTTTAATAGGTAGAAATTGTCAACACAGCCTTTAACGAACACAGGGTCAGATTTGGGAAATGTGACTTCAATTGAGGTGTTTCTTCAGTATTCCTCCCTGGAAAATCCCATGGACAGAGGAGCCTGATGGGCCACGGTCCATGGTGTTGCAAAGTCAGACACGACTGAGGACGCTGATATTGTTGAGTCAAATATTAGACTAGTGGTTGTCTGATTTCTACACATCTCAGAATAAAAGATAATCAATGAAACAATTACAACTTAAAAGATTAAAATTTAATGGATAGCCATTAAAAAATAAAGAAGGCTGGAGCTTTGTAGTTTTAGTCAAATGATCAGATTTTCCATTTGACCCTGTTCACAAGTTGAACTAACCTGTGAACAACTGCACACAGATTGCAGCTGTGATACCCTTCTCCCAGGCCGAAACATGCTGATTCATTCACCACAGTTCGTTTGCAAGTGAAGGAAACAAGCTTTTAAGTTAGAGAAATATAAGCAGTCTTAGATCTGGGAGTCATCAGGAAATGTTTGGTGCTTTAAAGAACTGACTGAAAGTTAAACAGGTTAACGTGACATTTCAAAGGGATTTTGAAATTCAATAGCTTTCTCTAGCAGCTGATGTTTATTCTCTGGTTGTAAGACAAATGTTGAATTTCTTCAAAGGAACAATGATAGATTCTAGAATAACTAGATAGGTTCAACACTCATGATAGTTATTTTTTCCCCTTCACCCTAACCCCTCCCTACCCCATGAATATCACGAATGTACATAATAGGAAATGGGAGAACCATCTGGCTGGCTTTTAAACATGGTTTCCTTCATCATCAAAGAGGTTTCTGTGTGAAAACTGTAATTTATAGATTCAGAAGTAAGTATGGTGCCATTAAAAAGAGAAAAGCAAAATCATAAACAATATATGTAAATCTAGGAAGAGGACATATTCTTTTTTTCTTACCATAAAAACGCTGTGCAGAAATGTAAGATGTTTACTATCACTTGAAAGTTCCATGAGTTGCATAGTCTGTCAGTTGCACATTTTCTTTCATTTTTATTATTTGAAGTATAGTTGATTTACAAAATTATTAGTTTCATTGTACAACACAGTGATTCAGTATTTTTGTAATGAATATTTAGTTTCTTAGCTGCCACTTGTGGAACTGGCAAGTGGCAGCTACAAATGCTAGACTAACCACTTTGAGTTTCCTTCTTCTGGATATTTTTCACTGCAGTATTAAGTCTCTGGTGCTTTCGAAGTTACTTATTAAAAAAAAAAGCTTTTCTAGATTTTTTCTAGTTGTTCTGAGTGGGATGGTTGATCCAAATTATTGTTTGCCATTTCCAAAGCTCAAGTCCTGGTTATTAGTACATACCTTACTTAATTTGATGTCAATTTGAACAACCAGGAATCCCCCTATTTCTGTTCTTTCCACTGTCTGTTATCTTGGCAAGATACTCATCTCTCATTTACTCTATGGATGATCGTGGGGTATTTTCACAGTACTGCCTTCACTAGACGCACATCTAGAGGACTACCTATACCTTGTGAAAAACTCACAGAAGACATGGTCTGAATCCTGGAACACAGAAAGAGAATTCTGTGAAAAAATCAGAGTTAGAGAGACAAAGCTACACAAGTGACTTTGGAGACTGCAATGGAGCACAGATTTTTATGGAACGATGGATTAACGTTATCAAATGCTGAAGAGGTTAAGTAAGTGAAGAGGATGATTAGGATATTGGGTAGGGTAATTAAGAGGTCACCATTAATTTTTAAGACAATAGTTCCTACAGAAAGTATACTAGAATTGGATAAAGGAAATACAAATGCAAAGTTAGATGTAGTGGAGACTTTAAGAAGTTATGATATCAGGACTTCCTTGGTGGTCTAATGGCTAGGACTCCATGCTTCCCAGGCAGGTGGCCCAGGTTGGATTCCTGGTCAGGGAACTGGATCCTACATGCTGCGACTAAGAGCTTGCATGCCACAACTAAAGATCCCTGCACACCACAACTAAGACCTGGCATAGCCAGATAAAGAAATATTTACAAATAAGAGGTCAAGATATGAAAGAAAACAGGATGATGGTGGTATTTGTGTAAGGAAAATAGTCAAGGAGAGATTTTGGTCATTATGATTTGCTTTCAGCATGGTTCATTTTTGAATACCTTTGTAGATTGAAGGAAAGATTCTAGTGCAGAATGGATGGAAGACTGATGAGGGAAAGCAAAATTGACTGAAATAGGTCCTAGAGAAGACAGAAAAGGAACAAAGATAAGCTTTGTATTGAGATACAGGAGTACAAAATGGAGATAAAGGGAGAGAATTATAAACTCTGAGATGAAGGTAAGGGTGTGGGAATTGTATGGATCCTGTTTCAGTAACATACCTTTCCGTGGCGCTGTAAAAGAGATCATCAGCTCATCCTAAGTGTGAACTGTCCATTTACCTTTCATGTTATTTTCCCTTTTAAAACCTGCAACTTACACACTTTATTGGTCCTGTAGTTTCTCTGCATTGACTTTAGAGTGCAGAAATAGGAAACTTTTAAAACACTCCTATAGAAATCTTCCATCTCTTATCTCATAAAATACTCATTTCCTTTTCCCCCTCAAAATGTATTTTGGAGAATCTCACTACAAGGACCACTTAGTTTCAGGCACTTACTGATATGGACATGTAGGAGGACAAATAACATTTTCCAACCTAAATGAATGTCAAATAACTGGTTCTATTTTTCCCAGTTTGTTTTCTTACAAATGGAAACTCCACAAGGGCAAAGACTGTGTGTTTTATTATGCCTTGTCAAACTATAGCAAATACTGGGGGTGTTAAATAAATAATAAATAGGAATAAAATTTCCCCATAATAAAACTGACTATAAACCCAATCAACTGCTGCTTGTGATGCACAGGCTTCATTTAAAACCACTAGGAATAAAGTATTTATTTCCTTAGCCATGGTGCCCAGAAATGTGTTATATTTTGGTAATTATGACTTTTAACTCATAAATATTTATTATTTTCTATTTGATTCATAGCAACCTGATGAGGAAGTCCCAATACTGTCCACTCTTTAAAGTGAAAGAAATGAGGATTAAGGATATTAAAGAGCATGCCCAGTTTGCATATCCAGCTAATATATGCAGACCTGGAATTTAAACTCATTTTTTTCTGACTCCAAAGCCAACGGTTTTATTTACAAGGCTATATAGACTTCTCCTCAATTTAGCATTTCTAAGAGTTGGATGATAATGCTTATCCTTGTGAAAGAATGAAGAACCATACCATTTGACTGTTTAACAATACAAATCCTTACCTTGTGTAAGGCAGACAAGTATTACTGGCCAGGCATAAAGATGGAGCTTAATGAAGAGAACCTATAACTCAAGAATCAGAAATGGAGCATGTCCTCTTGTTTGATTTCTGCTTTGTATTCTAGCATCTGGGCAGTAATATATTTAATAGGGCATATGCTAACGGTAGAAAATTTGTACTTAAATGCTTTGTGTTTAAGATAAAGAATTGCCTAAGGAGTTGTGACATTACCAAAAAGGCAAACTTATAGTCTGCATATCAGAGTTACACTTTTTTCTTTACTTTGTAAATTATCTGAGAAAGAGAGTAAGGTGGTCAAAATTTTTGTGAAGAATTTTAAGGTCCATCTAAATGATAGTATAATGAACTATCACCATTGCATCTGCATTAATTAATTCTATTGAACATTTAATGTTTCTGAAAATTTAGGCTGTAACAAGACTTTAAAAAATTTATATTTAAACTATCTCTTAGTATTCCTGCAAATCATGCTGTGTGTTACCAAACATTAGTTGGGAATAGTAGCAATAAACAGATGAAATTTGAGAAAATAATATAAAAATAGTTATGCTTGTTATACAATCTAGTTTCTTTAGAATATGATGCTGATTTTTACAAACCATGCTTCATTCAACATTGAACATATGGCATTGTGGTTCTGAGAAAAATATATCTCTGATCAGGATTTCTGCCATTAAATTCATATTTATCAAGCACCTCACAAAATTCCCTTTACATTTTAATGCTTATCTCTTTCTATTATAGACTGTTGCTAACACACACACAAAATCTATTAGAATACTGCAGCAATCACAAAAACACAATAGAAAGACAGGTATATTAAAATAAAAATTAGAGAAGTTTAACTAGAAGCAATTTTTAGTTGTCTTACCCATTACTAATAATCTAACATGTAGAGCTTAGTTTGTGAGAGTACATACTAATATTGCATAATACTTCTTTTCCCAGAGTAAATGTGAAATATAAATTAATGTCATCTCTGCTGGTGACCCACTCCAGTACTCTTGCCTGGAGAATCCCATGGACAGAGGAGCCTGGTGGGCTACAGTTCATGGGGTCTCGAAGAGTCCCCACGACTGAGCAGCTTCATTTTCACTTTTCACTTTCATGTATTGGAGAAGGAAATGGCAACCCACTCCAGTGTCCTTGCCTGGAGAATCCCAAGGACAGAGGAGCCTGGTGGGCTGCCTGTCTATGGGGTCGCACAGAGTCAGACACAACTGAAGCGACTTAGCAGCAGTAGCTGCTGGCATAAGAAATTCACATCTGAACAGAGAAAGGGAAAGGGAAGGAGTATAAAAAGAAAGAAGTGAGAGAGATGTTTTTGATTTCTTCCTAAAAGGTCAGGCTTTAATATATATTTATTGAATAAATATATATGCATTCATCTTTTATAACCAAATCAAAGTGCTAATATAAATTTTCTATCTTTTGTACCTTTTGAATTTTCCATTAAGTACTGACTCATACTTTTTGAATAAGATTTCAAATGAAGTTTAAATTTTATTTAAAAAATCTACAGTATAAATTCATTATTATTTATGCTTCTTATTTAAAAACAAAAATTAGAATTTTATAAACCTCTGAAGATATGTAACACTCTGCAAAGACTAAAGAAAATACGATTTTCAAATATTTACAAGCTAATTTTAAGAGGTTTTAGTTAACCTCAAAAACCTAGTGAGGCATAGTGTATTTTCTTATAAACTATTGGTTGTAATATAATAAATAGCTCAATATAAATGAATTTAAGCACAAACCATATATCACATATTACATGAACTAGAAAAAAATAGATATTATTAGTGTCTTCCCCTGAAATTAACGTAGAAATTTCAAAGATTACATAATAACCAACATATAATTGTCAAAACAAAATGAACATACAAAATAGGAGTATCAACTAAAAATTGTATGTAGTTATTAAATTTCATTTCTTAATGAACAATTACTAAAACTGTTAAGAATTGATGTCCTACACAATGGGATCTATGTTATATAAAATGACTGGCAGAAGCAGTCAATAGAAAGATTTAGAAATGCAAAACAATTGCTTGTTTTATATAATTTATATTTTATTGGAAAAGCAATGTACATTCATTTTAATAATCTGTTTTTATTTTCTATATGTACTGTATAAATTCCCCAAAACCATTCTCCAGTGTTAATTATTTGAAACTCATCCATGTATTTGATTATTCATCCTACAACTAAGACTAAGAGGAAGGTAAGAATGATTGTCACAAATAGCCTAATTATAAAAAATAGATAATGTGTTTTTACACTATAATATTTTGAAGCCGATTTTGTGTTTATTGAAGCAGGGTTTTTTTCACGCATATTATTCAAGATTTTTTTTTTTTTTTGGTGGGTCAGAGTACTAGTCTCTTAAGGCTGCCATAATAAACTACCACAGATTGGACAGCAGAGGATAGCAGAAATCTATTCTCTAACTGTTCTGGAGGTTGGAAGTCTGAAACCAAGGTTTCAGCAGTTATTAATACCTACTAAAGTTCCTGAGGGAGAATCTACTCCATGCTTCTCTCCTAGCTTCTTATGGTTGCCAGCAATTCTTGGTGTCCCCTGGCTTGTAGATACATCACTTCAGTCTCTGCTTTTGTCTTCATGTGGCATTCTCCCTTGTGTCTCTGTCTTTCTTCTCTTCTTATAAGGACACAGATATATGGGGTTAAGGGCCTTCTCTGTTCCAGTATTACGTCTTAACTGCTAACATCTGTAATAGCTAAATTTCCAAATAAGGTCACATTATGATGTTTTGGAAAAGACATGGATTTTGGAAGGATGTCATCCAACCCAGTCAATGCAGGCAGTTTCCAGTTAACATTAATGAAAAAATTCCCATGTTATATAACATCCAAACATGATTGATGACATAGGTGAATCATTCCTGAATATTACATGCAATCTTTTGTATTCTAATCACATACTCAGATGGGCACCTACCTTTGGGAATCATTCTCATTCACAAATATAACTTACATACAAAGAGGAACTTACAAAATTCTTTAGGAAGGATTCAGAGGATTAAACTAGGTACGTTCATTTCTAATTTGAGCACATTGCTCCCTAGAATATTTTCTTATTCTGATTTCACTGCAGAATTCTTCAGATTTGAATGTGCGTGTATACTCAGTCTCTTAGTCACGTCCAACTCTTCACAATCTCCTTGACTGTAGCCCACCAGGGTCCTCTGTCTATGGAATTTTCCAGGCAAGAATACTGGAGTGGACTGCCATTTCCTACTCCAGGGGAGTCTTCCTGACCCCAGGGATCAAATTCATGTCTTTTGTGTTTCCTGAGTTGGCAGGTGATTCTTTACCACTGCGCCACCTGGGACATCCTCAGGTTTTAACAGTTTGTAAATTAAAAGTGGTAAACAAACTTGGGAACCAAAGTTAACTATTACGAAGGTAGAGAAAGTAAGTCTGAGATAAATTTAAGTTTTTAATTCTTATCTTTCGCCCGTCTAATTCTGTTGATAATTTATTCACTAGATTCGCCAGCTTAGGCTCTGTAATCATAATTGATAAGATGAACTTTTCCTGTATTTGAATATAGTTTACTGAGCAAATTAACAGTATAAATATGACTTCAAGGGGAACTACTTAAGAAAACAATCATTGACATGTACCTTTAATCAACATGCCCATGTATCCTTTGACTCTTATTCATTCTTTGAGTCATAAATCAAGTACCATGTTGTCAGACCTGGTTTCCTTTAGTAGATGAAATCCCTATTGGATGTATTTATGGTGCTGACTAAACACAGCACAGCACAGCATACTACTTCTATACAGCCCTTACCACTTCGTCGATTTTATATTAATTTTTGTGATTAGTTAATTGCCATCACTCTTCTTTGCTAGACTATAAACTCCACAGGACTGGTACTTTGGGCTATGTATATTTTACTCACCTTTGTTTCTGTATTTCAGTACTTGCATCATAACTGAATAAATCAGAAATGCATACTTACGCATAAAAAGTTATGTGAATTATGAATTAATTTCAACTATTTATTAAAGAATCCTCTACCATGTGAATGCCTGAGAAAACATTTTACAATTAGTTATTATTTGTAAATAAGAAAATTAACAGCACACAGATTTTAGTATCTGGAATAGATGATAAACTTTTCCATTTCAATAGACTTTGACTATTTTGAATAGCTCAGTTTAAAATGCAGGATTCAAATGATAAGAGATTTCACTATTTATCAAAAGCATTCTGGGCTATTACTATAATAAATACAACTGAATTCAAATATAAGTTTTATGAAATATCCTTTGTGAAGGCTATTAGAGCAATTCTATATTTTTAGTTTGCAATATATGAAAACATGGCACATATCATATGGAAAAATCTTAAGACAATAAACACTATAATTCAGTATTTAAATTTATCAGTGTAATGCATTTTCAAAATGGTAATACCTGTATTTGAGAAAGCTGTTCCCAAGTGAAAAATTAAAATAAATTCCATGATCATTATTAACTATTTGAATCATAGACAGTCTGTTGCAAATCTGAATATCTAAATTCAGAATCTGGGCATGCAGATATAATTAAAATCTCTCTTTTGACAACTTGATTTTACATACAATATTCTCCTCTTCTTCTTTTAAAATATTTCCTGGTTAAAGAAAGGATTTAACCAGAATTTAACCATTTCAAAAGTCAAATATATTGCTAAGATAAACATACTTTTCTAGTTTTGAGGTACTGCTGCTCCTTGAATTGAGCTTTCTACGTCATGCTAATATTTCTTACATTTTCTTTTTGAGGAAAAAAAAAAAGCTAGATACCCTCTAGATCCACACATATATAGTTATATAGCTTTAGATATCCCACACTTTCTTACATTAGGTTGTCCAGGAATATCACATGAGAAACTGTGAGGAAAATCTTGAAGGATTAGATGATGAAAACTTTCTCATAATTTGATAGCTGCTCTAAGCTTGGCGGAGCGTCCTCTGGGGTTATCCTGTACATCTTGATCTTCTGGAGTAAGTACCTTCTTGTGCATCAATTTCCACGTTAAAGGGGCCTTTCCTACAGAGACATGCTTCTTATTTTCCTGATCTGAATCCAACTGTGATTTTTGTATCACTTTCTGTCTAGCACTTAGGTTAAACCTTTCTGTCATGCTTATCCCAAGCAGGAATCGTTTAATGATGCGATCCTCCAGTGAATGGAAGGAGAGGGCAACGAGGTGACCACCAGGTCTCAGAAACTTCTGAGCTGTCTCCAGTCCTGTGTAAAGTTCATTGAGCTCATTGTTCACAAATATGCGAAAAGCTTGAAAAGTCTTTGTAGCAATATGGGTAGATCGCTGTAGCAAATCTTTTCGCGCATAAAGAGCAGAGGGAGGAAATGCACCTACAGACAGATTTTGTAAAAACAGGAAAAGAAGACAAATGGGTCACATTAATATTTTCCACTGTAAATTTACTGGGTTGTGTTTTACATATATTTAAGGAACCATTTCCTTAGAAAATTGTGTCATTTCATCCATATTTCTCCATTTTATTTCCAAGTATTCCATCAAAGTTTAAAACTATTGTGTCAGTAACATCTCTCAGAACTCTTAAGGCTAACTGGAGTCAAATAAGAACAGAGAAAGACAAAAGGTTGAACAAATATTTGAAGAAATAATAATGAAAAACTTGCTAACTTTGATGAAAAATGTTAACTCTCAGCTAAAAAAGTTCAGTGATCTCAAATAGAATAAACACAGAAAATTGCACCTAGACACATCATAAAAAAACTACTACAAGCTGAAGATAGTAAGAAAAACTTTGAATACAACAAAGAAAAAAAAAATACTGGAATAAAACTCAAATTGTTGAGGGAAAAAAAAAAAAGCTGTCTTCCAAGAAAACTATTTTAAAACCATTTTTCAAAATTAAAGGCTCAAAGACATTTCAAATGAATTTTAAAAATGAGAGAGTTCATTGTTAATAGCTTTAAATTCAAGAAATGCAAAAGCCAATACTTCAGTCTGAAATAAAATAACATCAGGTGATAACCTGGATAGAGAGAAGACAATAAAAATATGAGTGATATATGAAAATAAGAAATATGTTTAATTTCTCACAAGACAGGACTATCTTTCCGTCATTCTTAATTTCCTTAAAAGTCAGGACTCTAAGTAAAATGATAACAATATTCTAGGGTTTATAATATAAAGATATACTGTACATGACAGTAACACAAAGGATGAGAGTGCATAAATGAAACTACACTATTACAAGATTCTTGTATTTTACGGGAATTTAAAGTTGCATACTGTGGTCTCTAAAACACTCAATAAAAACAATGCAGAGAAATAAAGCCAATAAATTAATAGAGAATAAAAATAATCCACAACATATTTTAACATAAAAGAAGGGAGAAAAACAGGAAAATAAAAATGAGGCAGAGAGAAAACAAATAGGAAAAATGGAAGACAATATATCCAAATATAAAAATAATCACATTAAATATAAATGTACTAAACATCAATAAAAATGTAGAGACTATGTGACTGAGAACTAGCAGGACCTAATTAGACATCATACCTAATTAATTACATAATTATACATTATAGAAAAGTACACTAAATTTAAAAATACAAGTAAAAATAAGCAAATAACTAGAAACGTATATCACGTAGAGAGTAAGCATAAGAAAGCCCCGAGAGACCACAGAACCATTAGACAAATAAGCTTCTAATGTGGAGAACTGCTGTGCTGTGCTTAGCTGCTCGGTTGTGTCTGGGCATGAAGGACGCTAGGCTGTGTCACTAGTCTGACCCTTGGTGACCCCATGGACTGCAGCCCACCAGGCTCCTCTGTCCAAGGGGATTCTCCACGCAAGAATACTGGAGTGGGTTGCCATGCCCTCCTTGAGGGGATCTTCCCAACCCAGGGATCGAACCCAAGTCTCCCGCATTGCAGGCAGATTCTTTACCATCTGAGCCACCTGGGAGAATTGCTAGACCCCAAAATAAACATTTCCTATAGAAAAAATAATCAAGATAGCAGGAAGATACAATTACAAAAGCATATGCACCAAATAACATAGTTTCAAAATTTTACACCTCTCAGAAAAATGACCCACATTTATATATGCAATTGTATTTTGACCAAACGTCAAGTTAATTCAGTGGAGAAAGAACAGATGAAAGTGATTATATGTACAAAATAAAATGAACTTCAAACCTTACACCTCACCATACACAAAACTTAATTCAAAATGGATCATGAACCTAAGAGCAAATACTAAAACCATAAAATATACATCTGACAAAACTCTTATTCACATATAAGGGAATCTCACAACTTAACAATAGTACTCATTTTAGTAATCTGTAACTCTGGTAATAAAGTGCATTAAGACACATCTGATTAATCATTTTAGGAAACTGGATTAGAGAGGGGACAAATAATATTTTATATGTATCTCATAGCTGAGAACCTGGCCATCTGACGTTAACCAAATCAGTGTTATATGTTCACTTTTCCCTCCACAAAATCTACTTCATTGAAAGACTAGAAAACATTTGACACTAGGGAATTTATCTTCCAACAACCAAGTCTCTCAGAAACAAAAGTCAAAGTTGAGGAGGGAGTTCAACTTCTTTCCCTTTGATATTCAATTTCTCCATTTTCCAGGGAAAGAGTTTTAGTCACTGGGCAACGTGTTTCAAAACATTCTAAGGATCTGAACAAACATGCATGATTTAGAACTTGAACTTAGAGAATGCTTCAGGAAGGCTGCATTCCTGAAGACCTTAAGTGATTCAAACCTTGCCTAATTCAACACTAATTTTTTCAAAGGGGAAATGTAATACAAAATATGTTTTAATGTATATGGATTTTAATGTAAAATAGGAGGCAACCATTCATGGAACACATGGATCAATAAATACTGTAGGATATTTCTGCTTTAAGGCTTAAGTTTTTTTTTTTTTTCTTGGCATCTCTAATATTTTGTAGAAATTAAACTATGGCTCAACATGGTAACTGCTTAGCTTTCCCTGTATTTTATCACATTTTAAAGATATATATTTGAGGATGTGGTTTTTTAACACAGCCCACTGAATTAACCATGCCTAGATATGTGTTAACTAAGTATATGAAATTATAGAAAAGGAGAAAGCTTAATTAATACTTTGTTGATATTATCATTAGATATATTTTTGAAAGCTAATAAAAATAGGAAATGCTAAAATAATGAAATAATGTCTGAAATCTCCATGAACGTGAAAGTGAAAGTCGCTCAGTCATATCTGAATCTTTGAATTCTCCAGGCCAGAATATTGGAATGGGTAGCCTATCCTTTCTCCAGGGAATCTTCCTGACCCAGGAATCAAACCAGGGTCTCCTGCATTGCAGGCGGATTCCTTACCAACTGAGCGATGAGGGAAGCCCCAAAGCTCCATAGAAGTTCTATATAAACAACAGCATTGGTTCATTTGATATGAAAAAATATGGTAGGCATTTTTGTTTACCAGCTAAAATGGCATCTTCCTGTATCATAATTATAGTTTACAATTCATGTAGCCAGCTAGATATAGAACTACGAGATTCCTAATTATTTTAGTTGAAGAAATCTGTTTTTATTTCAAAGTATTCAGATAAAGTGACTTTATTAATATTTTATATTATGCAACCTCAAGTTTATATAATTCATGTTCACATTAAGTGCATTCACCCTACATATGAATCTGGAGCTCATAAATTAACACCCATGTAACCAGATAAGCTTGTCTTTATAAGGTCTAATTAGGCCTTGTCAATATCAGATCAAGGAGAAAGAAAATAAGAGCTTTCATTTATATTTAGGAATGGATGATCCTGAAGATAATAGGATAACTGGATTTCATGAAGATTTCCTTCTGGCATTTACTTCTGCATAGGGAATTCTAACCTGGACTATGTCCACTGGGTTTCCTAAGAAGGATTTCTAGGAGTGGTCCTGTCAGCCTCCCCAAGTTGCATTTTTAGGGAGATGACAAGGGACTGCAATGGACAATGTGTGGTTTTGTGAAGCTTTTTAGTGCTGCTCTGGGGACCAAAGACATATATCCTCTCTTCCTTTATACTGGAGCTTTTGTGTCTGTAATTATGGGAAGAGAGGCTGATGATGCAGATTGTGTAAAATGAAATAAAAATGAAACAAAAGTGTATAAAATACCATATGGTAACAGAAATTAAAACAGTAAAAACAAAACATCAACTGTTAATGTTACAAACAGACAAAAATATAAGAAAAGACAATCCTACTACCAAGAATTAAACAAGGTTCTTTGTCTGAATTAGAAAGTTTAAAGACAATCAGTAAATGTCCTGTGCTTCTGAGGTAGCAAAAAGTGATTTCCTTGTGAGACTCACTAGTCAGAGAGCAACTCTGCTACAGAGTCCTCTTAAGTATGCAAAGACTAGGTAGGAACAGTTGCCTACAAATAATCAGAAAAAGATTTAAAAACTATATTAGAACCAAGGTCTACCTATGAGCTGGACTGTAATTTAGGCCATAGGAAGAAAAATATTAGCGATACCTGCTCCCTAATTCTGAGGAGCTGGCTGTTTTGCAATCCTTCTTCACTGCTTTCTCATCTCCCATATCCTGTTATCAGAAATAGAAACTGGTCTCTTTGTTTTTCCATTTCCTGAGTTTAATCACAGAGTCTTGTATGGCTAATTCATTTGATTAAGGCATAGAGCAGGTAAGACAGAAAATATGGACTCAAGCACAATCTGGGTCATTTGGTTTGGTACTGAGGGAAAATCTCTTTTTCTATTTTATACTCCATCAATGGATTCACTTAACACCAAGCCAATGTATGTTAGTTCTAAATTGGAAGAGGTGTGCTTACCCTTCGTGTAGCACTTATCACACTACTATAATTACTAGTTTACTTGTCTGTCTTACTCGACTCCAATCTCCTTGTGAACAGGAATTATTTCATGTTAACTCCTATATTCCTCCTGCTTAATAGAGACACTTATGATTGTTAATCCTGACTGTACGTCAGAGTCACCTGTGGAGCTTTTGAAAAAATAAAGATGCCTGGCTGAAGTCCACATCAATTGAATCAGTTTCAGGGGTTTATTACACAGGAATCAGTACTTTAAAAAAGACTCAAAGAGGATTTTGATTTGCAGCCAAGATTAAACACTACTGTAGTAAACACTCGGTAAATGTTTGTTAAAAAGATAATGAATGGATAATGAACAAAAAATATGGGCAAATGAATAAAAATCCAGCACCATAACTACCAACAGTTTTATTCACATCACTGGATGAATATGCAAAGAGTATGATATTCAGTCACATCAATAAGTGACTAAATAAAGAACATAATATTCCTAGGGAAAACATTATGAATAGAATTTTAATAATGTCATGAAACAAATCCTATTCTATATCCTACTTTTTGGCCAAATGTGATTGTGGGTACTAAATTATGATTTTAATGGAACAAGTCAACTCTTACATTTGCTAAAAATTTCATTGTCTTAATACACCTCATGCATGTATTTAATGATATCTGATACAGACTGGGAATGTCCTTAATATTATTTGCACATGTAGTGGATCACTTGCAAATAATTTGAAACTGAGGCCCTGCAAACATGAAAACCTTTATTATCTGAAATAAGCAACTGTGCAAAGTGAACTTTATTTTTGCATATTTTCTTTTACAGATTAATATAAGACATGAGAATATCTTGGTAAGATTTGCAAATCTACTTAAAAATTTTCATTCAACTCTTCCATAGTTTAAGTTCAAGACTTCCCCTAAAGATTAATGCATAATATTATTGAGATTTTAAGTTAACTTTATTTCACTTAACATCTTTGAAATCCTAAACCACAAGTTCTCTCAGTTTTTCAAAAGAGCATAACTGTTTTCCTCCTAATACTTTAAAATAGCAAAATTATGTCAAAAAAACAGACTACAAAAGGAAATTAAAAGCTAATATACATTCAATACCAAGTTCCAAATGTTCAACCTGGATTTAGAAAAGGCACAGGAACTAGAGATCAAATTTGGATCATCAAAAAAGCAAGAAGCTCCAGAAAAACATCTTTATTGACTATGCCAAAGCCTTTGACTGTGTGGATCACAATAAACTCTGGAAAATTCTGAAAGAGATGAGAATACCGGACCACCTGACCTGCCTCTTGAGAAACCTGTATGCAGGTCAGGAAGCAACAGTTAGAACTGGACATGGAACAACAGACTGGTTCCAAATAGGAAAAGGAGTATGTCAAGGCTGCATATTGTCACCCTGCTTATATAACATATACGCAGAGCATATGATGAGAAATGCTGGGCTGGATGAAGCACAAGCTGGAATCAAGATTGCTGGGAGAAATTTCAGTAACCTCAGATATGCAGATGATACCACCCTTAAGGCAGAAAGCAAAGAACTAAAGAGCCTCTTGATTAAAGAGGAGAGTGAAAAAGTTGGCTTAAAGCTCAACACTCAGAAAACTAAGATCATGGCATCTGGTCCCATCACCTCATGGCAAATAGATGTGGAAACAGTGGCTGACTTTATTTTCTTGGGCTCCAAAATCACTGCAGATGGTCACTGCAGCCATGAAATGAAAAGATGCTTACTCCTTGGAAGAAAAGTTATGACCAACCTAGACAGCATATTAAAAAGCAGAGACACTACTTTGCCAACAAAGGGCCATCTAGTCAAAGCTATGGTTTTTCCAGTACTCATATATGAATGTGAGAGTTGGACTATAAAGAAAGCTGAGCACTGAAGAATTGATGCTTTTGAACTGTGGTGTTGGAGAAAAGACTCTTGAGGTTCCCTTAGGCTGCAAGGAGATCCAACCAGTCCATCCAAAAGGAAATCAGTACTGAATATTCATTGGAAGGACTGATACGGAAGCTGAAACTCCAATACTTTGGCCTGATGCGAAGAGCTGACTCATTTGAAAAGACCCTGAAGCTGGGAAGGATTGAAGGCAGGAGGAGAAGAGGACGACAGAGGATGAGATGGTTGGATGGCATCACCGACTCAATGGACATGAGCTGGCGTAAACTCCGGGAGTTTGCCATGGACAGGATGGCCTGGCGTGTTGCCGTCCATGGGGTGGCAAAGAGTTGGACACAACTGTGTGACTGAACTCTACTGAACTGGATACTTTTTAAAAAATGTATATTTAAGAGTAAGTGAACATTAAATCCACTAAGGGATAACAAGTTCTAATTTGAGTATAACTTCTAGACACTATTTGGCACTTACATCTCTCACAGTAAAGTAGGGAAAATTCATACCATGAGAGATTGACCCTAGCTATTCAAGAAAAAGGTTGAAGTGTTCTGCCTCATTAGAGGTACTTCATTCTCACATTCCAGATCAGGTTTGTTTGCAGTGGTATTTTAAATTCCTGACAGTTTCATATCCTTACTCTTTTCTTCTTCTCATATCAGCAACTTCTGGTGGCTTTTTATCTTTACCTGGAATGAATCCATAACCCCACCATTTCACACCAATTCCAGTGCCCTCACCCTAGTGCCAGCCATCACCATGTTTTCCACACAGTTATCAGCAGATCTCTCGCATACAAAAATTCAATGTCATTCCATGGTTCAACACGTTTAGGGTCTTTCTTATCACATGAAATGGGAACTGAAGTTCTTACCATCTCCAAATATCCCTATGTCATATACAACTTCTGCTTCTCACCACCCCCATTTTTCCAAACTCTGTACTCTTAACTAATCCATGGAGTGTTCCAGACTGGGTCCTTTGACCTGTACCAAGAATATCTGTCGGCCAACATACCCCTGGATGGGTACCTCCCTAGTTTACTCAGGTCCCTTAAACACTGCAGCATTAGAAAAGAAGGAATAGAGCACTTTGTCACTGGAGTCCCCTTACATGGTTTTATTATTTTTTTCAAAATATCAGGGATACATATTTGTTTACCATCTGTTTTCCTCCATTAGAATATATACTCAGTAAAAACAGAGGCTTTGCTTATTGCTATAAATCCTATATACCCAAAACAGTTAATAGATTGAAAGAATGGTTGAATTTACACTTGGAAATTATAAACAGTCATTGTTAGAAAACAAAAACAAAAGCAAAAAATATATTATGTTGTATATGAAGTAAAATGTTAATGTCACTACTCAAATTCCATACAAGAAGCAATCAACAGGTATACTTTCTAACATTTTCTTAATAGATATATGACACTTTGTATATAAATGTGTATATTTATAAAAAGAGAATGATCTATACAGTATGTGCAAGTTTCTTTTCACCTGCCTTACTTTTAAAAGTAATTTCAGTTGCCTAGACACATTATGGTCCATTTTGTCTGTTCATTTAACAAATGCTTGTACTGTCAAGAACAGTACCTAACTGGGAATGGTAATTAAGATAGAGGCAGTCTCTACACAGTAGAGCTCAAACTGCCAGCACAGCAGGAATATTTGGGATGTTTTCTATTTTTACTATCACACACACACAAATGCTGCAGCAAACACGTGAGCTGCACATTCAAGCATTCTATATAGCAGGAAAACTACAAAGTGAAAAGGCAGTCATGATCTGGGAAAAGGACTTCTGTTCAGTTCAGTTCAGTTCAGTTGCTCAGTCGTGTCCAACTCTTTGCGACCCCCATGGACAGCAGTATGTCAGGCCTCCCTGTGCATCACCAACTCCCAGAGTTTACTCAAACTCATGTTCATCGAGTTGGTGATACCATCCAGCCATCTCATCCTCTGTCATCCCTTCCTCCTCCTGCCCCCAATCCCTCTCAGCATCAGGGTCTTTTCCAATGAGTCAACTCTTCATATGAGGTGGCCAAAGTACTGGAGTTTCAGCTTCAGCATCAGTCCTTCCAATGAACACACAGAACTGATCTGATGGACTGGCTGGATCCTCCTGCAGTCCAAGGGACTCTCAAGAGTCTCCTCCAACACCACAGTTCAAAAGCATCAATTCTTCAGCGCTCAGCTTTCTTTACAGTCCAACTCTCACATCCATACATGACCACTGGAAAAACCATAGCCTTGACCAGACGGCCCTTTGTTGGCAAAATAATGTCTCTGCTTTTTAATATGCTGTCTAGCTTGGTCATAACTTTTCTTCCAAGGAGTAAGCATCTTTTCATTTCATGGCTGCAATCACCATCTGCAGTGATTTTGGAGCCCAAGAAAATAAAGTCAGCCACTGTTTCCCCATCTATTTGCCATGAAGTGATGGGACCGGATGCCATGATCTAGTTTTCTGAATGTTGAGCTTTAAGCCAACTTTTTCACTCTCCTCTTTCACTTTCATCAAGAGGCTCTTTAGTTCCTCTTCACTTTTTGCCATAAGGGTGGTGTTATCTGCATATCTGAGGTTATTGATGTTTCTCCCAGCAATCTTGATTCCAGCTTGTGCTTCATCCAGCCTAGCATTTCTCATGTACTCTGCATATAAGTTAAATAAGCAGGGTGACAACATACAGCCTTGACGTCCTCCTTTCCCTATTTGGAACCAGTCTGTTGTTCCATGTCTAACTGTTGCTTCCTGACCTGCATACAGGTTTCTCAAGAGGCAGGTCAGGTGGTCTGGTATTCTCAACTCTTTCAGAATTTTCCACAGTTTATTGTGATCCACACAGTCAAAGGCTTTGGCATAGTCAATAAAGCAGAAACAGATGTTTTTCTGGAGCTTCTTGCTTTTTTGATGATCCAGCAGATGTTGGCAATTTGATATCTGGTTCTTCTGCCTTTTCTAAATTCAGCTTGACCATCTGGAAGTTCACAGTTCACTTATTGCTGAAGCCTAGCTTGGAGAATTTGAGCATTACTTTGCTAGCGTGTGAGATGAGTGAAAAATACTCGTAACTAACTAAATGTGAGCTTGTGATAGTATGCCTGTAGAATCAGTGTTAGTTAGGTCAAAAACTGTTTATGCCTATCTAAATTTGAATAAATACTTCTAAATTTACTGTCTAAATATCAATAGATTGTGTCAATTTACTTCTATCAGTAGTATTTGTGAGAGTCTGGCTCCCCACTTCCTCAATTAGTACTAGAAACTATCACTTTTTGTAACCTTGGCCAGTCTAATAGTAGACAAATGATAGCTTATAGCTGTTTTAATTTGCATTTCTTTGGCCATTAGCAGAAGCAGGCATCTTCTCAAATCTAATGACCATTTGATTTTCACTATGAAGTCTGTGAACAAACTCTTAATGTGATGTTTCTTTTTTCTTTGCTGATTTGGAAGAACTATTTATAAAATAATGACATTAACCCTTTGGTTCTCTATTTAGTTGCAAAGAATGTTCCTGGATTGTGACTGTCTTTATAGTTTGTGGATTTTTTTATATATAGATAAATAGATAAATAATAGAACTGATTGTCTCATTCTGTTCATACATTTCAAGTTTAAATGCAAGCATAAAATGTTTACCAATATATCCAGAGAGCACTTGGGTTGTTGTTGTTTTCTCTGTGATCACAGTAAGAAGCATAAAAAGAGAATCCTCTGTTACACCAGGCCCATTCTCTCTTCCTATCTTCAGACTTAGATTTTGTAGAGAGGTAACAGCTTTATAGTATGACTAAAGCCTAGTGGTCGCATACATACACACAGTACATCTAATATTAAAATATAATTTTGAAAATTAGTAATATGATGTGTTTCAAAGACTTTTCTTCATGTCTTAAATTCTGTCAAGTTTAGGAAGGCTTTCCTTACTCCAAGATTATAGCTATAAACAACTGTGTTTTTCTGGTTTTCTTTCTTCATCTAAATATCTGATACACAAGAAGTTGAAGATTTAGTATAATATGAAGAAGAGATCTAACTTTATTTTTTCAAAACTATATAGCTAATAGCCCTGAAACAGCATGTTATTTCCCTACTAATTTGAATTACTGATTTGATCAACTACTACATTTTTAGATACAAATAGATCTGCCTCTGGATTCTTAATTGTTTTGCACTGATGTATTTCTCTATTTTTCTGCTAATATCAGCTTATTATTACTTTTTAAAATTTTCCAGGACGTCCCTCTTCCCCATGCCATTATCTTTCTTTTTAAAAATTTTTTGGGTATTTTCATTCATTATTCCAAATTAAATTTAGAAATAATAAAGCATATAATGATAAACACTTTGCTTGGAATTACAGTAAATTTCTAAACGGATTTGGATAAAATTTACATTATCATATCAAACAATCCATCTATGGAACATCACATTTCCATTAATATTTTATAGTCCTTCATTAAAGTTAAATAGTTGTCTTTACCTAAGTCATGGCCAGTCTATTTGTTATTAGTGTGTTTACACATACACATTTTAATAATCCCTATGGAAAAGCATTAGAAATGATATTATATGAAGATGGCATGATGTGATAGAAATAGGGCTAAACTTGAGAAAGGAAAAACTAGGTTCAGTGATATTTTACATTTTTATGACTGTTTGATGTGGGGCAATAACACAACTTCTGAGTTTGTTTCTCCATTAGAAGAGGAGATGATAACACTTCTCAAAGCATTATCCTAAAAATCAAGTAAAGAAAATACTCAGGAGCACCTAGTGCATGGCACCCCACTCCAGTACTCTTGCCTGGAAAATCCCATGGATGGAGGAGCCTGTTAGGCTCCAGTCCATGGGGTCGGTCGGGTACGACTGAGCGACTTCACTTTCACTTTTCACTTTCATGCATTGGAGAAGGAAATGGCAACCCACTCCAGTGTTCTTGCCTGGAGAATCCCAGGGACGGGGGAGCCTGGTGGGCTGCCGTCTATGGGGTCGCACAGAGTCAGACACGACTGAAGCGACTTAGCAGCAGCAGCAGTAACTTTATGAATGTTAAAGTGATTTCGCACATTTATTTATTCTTCTCAGTTGTAAAATGGAGTGATGAGAGGATTTGATATGTTAATTTGAGGTTCCAAACTAATTTTATTTTCATCCTGAACTAATAGCAGAGTAGGTGGGATAGAGGGCTGTTGAAAACCCCTGAAGCATCTGAGTAATGCTTATTGGATTTAGGCATTAGACTAAAACACTTGGCATTTGGAATGAAGTTAAAATTTTCCTTATGTAAAAATTAACGGTGCACTTCTAAGTTAACTTATATTATGGCATTCTAAGTGTATCATTTTTTCCCTCTGTCCTTTTTTTTATTATTGCCCTATTAATAGTTCTCATGGAATGTTTTTATGTACAGGTTATCTACTTTCTTAAGCATAGTTCCTCAAAGATAAAGGAGGAGGTAGAGGAAGGGGAGAGGAAAGGAGTGGGAGGAGGACCTTGACTCTGATTTTTCAAACTGCTGTGCTGGGGAATAGTAATCTCATAAACTATAGTATTTGCACCCCCAATCGAACGCCAAGGTGTTTGTTGTCTCACAAGTCTAAGAAACCTAGCATGTTAAACTCCTTTCTTGGAGATCCACAATACCCATTAGCACGGTAAAGCTCTGAAGGTAACCATATAACTTTGCTTACATAGGATGTCCAAACTTTTTGGAACAATTTTTAATTTTTAATAACAACTATCTATTCCATGGGCTTCCCTGGTGGCTCAGACGGTAAAGAATCTACCTGCAATGTGGGAGACCAGGGTTCAATCCCTGGGTTGGGAAGATCCCCTGGAGAAGGGCATGGTAATCCACTCCAGTATTCTTGCCTGGAGAATTCTCATGAACGGAGGAGCCTGGCAGGCTACAGTCCATGGGGTCACAAAGAGTTGGACACGACTGAATGACTAAGCACATCTATTCCACAGAACTCCTTTGCTGGGTAACACACTTGGGAAGATACTGAAAATAGGTTTTGTGTTAATCCTTTCTAAATATCTTAACCATGTTGTTAAATTCCTATAATAATTCTGAGAGGTAAAAAATAAATATCCTTATTTCCATTTAAAGGTGAAAGACAAAGGAGTTATATGTATCTTTCCAAGTTCACAAGAATCAAATGAGAACTCAGGTCTTTTTTAACAAGACGTCCACTCCAACACTCCCTTTTTTGTAATACAGAATGAACCTAACTTGCCCAGAAGAAAGGCATAACATTTCTGGCTAGTTCATCTAAGAAACACATTCTGAAAAACCCAGATCAGCATTAATTCATCTGAAAAGAAAAATAAAACTGTTCAGTTCAGTCGCTCAGTCATGTCCCACTCTTTGCGACCCCATGAACCGCAGCACACCAGGCCTCCCTGTCTGTCACCAACTCCCGGAGTTTACCCAAACTCATGAACCCTCTTTACTTTATTATATATGTAATTTTTAAAATTTCTTTAAAATGTTCTTGAGTTTTGAAGTGTGCCCAAAACAAGGCAACAATTTTAAGACCGTATATAACTTAACCATCTCATCTCCTTTTTCCTGATAAGCCTTTAAGGAAGTTAAGATTAAATCACATGGTTTAGAGTGATTTCCAGAAGCTCTGATTCCATGTCTGGTGTTTTATATAACAACCTCATTTTCTGGGAGAAAATGAGTGTGGAATCTTTACTCGAAGCCTGAATAGCCTTTTACTGAGAGATGTTGTAATGGAGCCCAAATCACTTTGCATCAGGTTGCAAGAGTTTGGCTTTCTCTCCACATTTCCCTTGGGGAGATGTGCATTGTCAAGACTAAAGACTGTGCATCTGGCAAAGGCAGCAACTGCCCTGGTTTCTTACCCTGGGAACGGTAATGAATACCTTTGGCTTTTGTCCTTTTTGTTCCATTGAAAATAATATATTGTTAGCTTAGGTTATTAGACTGTGCATTTGTCTCTTTTTCATCAGCTTTCTTGATAGTAGGTTTAAAAAAGAAACAGTTGCTACTGCTGCCATTATCAAAAGACTTTGGGGCAGGTACTG
The DNA here is from genome assembly GCF_910594005.1 of Cervus elaphus. Classification (NCBI taxonomy): domain Eukaryota; kingdom Metazoa; phylum Chordata; class Mammalia; order Artiodactyla; family Cervidae; genus Cervus; species Cervus elaphus. The sequence continues at coordinate 72,620,846 of NC_057815.1, read as the reverse complement.
ATTACACGTTTTTGATTAAGAATCTAGACTCATCCAATGCAGTACATACTGGGCTTTTCCTGACTCCCCTGCTAGGAAGGGGGACCTTTACAGTTGTTTTTATGTTTGAAAAACAAGTGCTTAAAATTTTTCAGCTAAGCAAAATGACGGTGGACAAACTTGTGTATAATTAGGAATAAAGGGCTCAGGTGGCGAATATCTTGGGGAATTAAACCAAGATCCTTTAATTTTTTTTTTTCTTTAAAGCTTCTTGAGAAATGGTGATAGAAGGCTGAAAGATTTTCCCATACATTTCTTATTATGCGTTTCTTGTAAATACACAGTTTTAGCAGTGACAAGGTAGTGCTCCTTGCTCTCATTCTCAGCCTAGATTGACCTTTTCCCTCTTCTTACAGTTTATGTCTGTGCATGTGCATGCTTAGTCGCTCAGTTGTGTCTGACTTTTTGCGACCCCACGGATTGTAGCCCATCAGGCTCCTCTGTCCATGGGATTTCTCAGGCAAGAATACTGGAATGGGTTAGCCATTTCCTTCTCCAGGGGATCTTTCTGACCCAGGGATCGAACCTGTGTCTCCTGCATTGGCAAGTGGATTGTTTACCCTGAGCCACCTGGGAAGCCCATAGCTTATGTCTGCTGCTGCTGCTGCTAAGTCGCTTCAGTCGTGTCCGACCCTGTGCGACGCTATGGACAGCAGCCCACCAGGCTCCCCTGTCCCTGGGATTCTCCAGGCAAGAACATTGGAGTGGGCTGCCATTTCCTTCTCCAATGCATGAAAGGAAAAGTGAAAGTGAAGTCGCTCAGTTGTGTCCCACTCTTAGCGACCCTATGGACTGCAGCCTACCAGGCTCCTCCATCTGTGGGATTTTCCAGGTGAAAGTACTGGAGTGGGTTGCCATTGCCTTCTCCGACAGCTTATGTCTACTCATCCTTAAAACTCTCTAAAGTGCAATCTTCTTCAGGAAGTTTTTGCAGTGTCCTTTTAATACATATTTTTATCAAACTATTTACTACTCTATACTATTTACCTATTAACCCCTTCTAGGTTGTAAAAAGTCTGAAAACTTTTTGTATTTTCCTTATATCCCCAGGCCCAGGTCTAGGGCCTGGTGTATGGTAGGTGGCAAAGGGAAAAACCCAGTAAATAAGAGAGATTCTTCCAGTCCCAAAGATCAAGATGTACCAAAATGGTATGCTGAAGTTAGACATTCATAAAATCCCTGAAATCTTTGTAAGATGTTGTGTATACATGCAGATTTATGTGGAAATACTCCAGGGTTTCTATCAAAGGCTCAAATATACCAGTGACTCCAAAGTAGGCAAATTCTTGGTGAAAACATACTGAGGATACTGGGTTTTTAGCTTACAACTTACCACCTTTAATAATACCACCAAATAAGCCTTTGCATTTATGTAGTTTTAGTTTGTTACATTTTTCTTTAACTCCAGGAATATCACCACTTAGCACCACCAGAAGCGTTGTTAAAAATCCCCTTTACGCATGACAGCAGACGTTGGAAACTATAGCAGTGAATATTCAGTCTTCCTCTGACTCACAAGGAATTTCATATTAAAAGTAAGAGAAAACCTTGCTTAGTAACAGGCTGCACGATGTATAATAATAGAACACAATTTGTATGTGGAAGCGGTAAGATAGATTTCATTCATAAAAAACACCATGCTTCTGGCTAGATAAATGATTTGAGGTCCTAGAGAAAAACTGTCATTTTTAGTTCTGGGATACCCTTATGCTACTTACACTTTTTAAAATTTGATACATTCACATGCTCAAATGTATTGAGATTTTTAAGCTTGTGAATGAAATTAACAATGTGCTGTGGTTGTCACTGTGATGCATTGCAATTCCCCCTGAGTGGTAGGGTTTAGAAATTAATTCAGCTCTTGCACCTGTTTGCCAGCACTCGTCTGTTGAATTTCCATCACATTTAATAAGTCTCTGTGACGCAACTCGTGTCCTTTTGCCTGGGCTCCTTTAATATAGTGTTAAATTCTCACTCATCTGAAATTTAAGTAATATTGCAAATTTGAAATTGTTAATTAAAATCTGTGAACCTCAGTGGTTCTGGATAAAACTGGCTTTACCCAGTGAGGTTCTCTTGGAACTTCTCAGAGGCTCATCTAATCCCCACCTCCTACTAGGTTAAGTCTGATGACAACATGATGTGACTACGGGTGGTGGAGTCTTGCAAATCCTCATACAACTGGGAAAAACAGTTATAGGCTTGAACAAAAAAGGTAACAAGGAACATTACCCACTGAGATGAAATAAAAGAGATGGCTCAGAATTAGTTTAAAAGAATATCAATTGCTTGGGACGCAGACATAGAGAACAGACTTGCAGACACAGGAGGGGAAGGAGAGAGTGGGATGAATTGAGAGAGTAGCATGGAAACATATAAATTACCATACGTGAAACAGACAGCCAGTGGGAATTTGCCGTGTGACAGGGAGCTCAACCCAGTGCTATGTAACAACCTAGAGGGACAGGATGGGGTATGAGATGGGAGGGAGGTTCAAGAAGGAAGAAACATATGTATACCTGTGGCTGGTTCATGTTGATGTATGACAGAAACCAGCACAATATTGTAAGGCAATTAGCCTCCAATAAAAAAATTTTAAAAAAGAATATCAAATTAAAGGATGGATATTTTCACACATTATTTTTCAATAAAACTAATTCTATACTACCTATGTCTTAAGATGCCTAGCACAGATGGGATAACTTAAACTGAATCATGATTCCTATCATTTACTTAGATAGTCAACATTAAATTTACTTATTGTATCTTCAAGCCAGGGTTGAGGACTATTTGCCAGATCCTGTGAACACAAAACAGAAGTCTACACAGGAGCTGCTAGCATACTGAAGACCCATAATAAGATTCTTCGTTTGAACCTTAAGGATTAGTCTATAGGGCATGCAGTACTACTCTGAGTTGGGCTGGACACATTTCCCAGACTTGGGAGATGGTGGCAGGAAAACATATTTGACAATGCCCTCTTTTTCTTGCAAGGTCAGTATATATGCATAATTAAACCTCATGCTCCAAGGTAAAGTTGCTTGCCCTCCTGTAGAATACTCAACCTGCAATGGAACACTTCTCAACTGTATTGTAATGGCTAAAAAAAAATTTATCGCTCCCACTGAAATATAAGCTTCCAAAGTATGTCAGGATTGTGTGTTATTTCCAGAAGGCAGGGATTCTGTGTTTTCTTCATTTTTCTCATAACAGGCTTATTGAAAGACTAATAGACTATCTTACTGAATTAAAGAATAGATGACCAATTTCTCCAAAGGCCTATACCACATAGATTTTAGTTAAAACATAGATTATAAGTATCTGCTTTTTTCCCCCTACCATATGCAAATTTAATACTGAACTTAGCCCCCGACCCAATCATTTATTTTCTGCCTGCTTTATCCTACCAAATTGTTCCAGGAGCAGTGCTTTGGATAATGTCCAGTGAAGGCTACTGATTTTTAGAAGGATGTATGTTCATTTTGAAAAACAGTACTTCAAGGACTCAAGGTGTGTGTGTGTGCGTGTGTGTGTATGCCATTAGTCTCACTTAGGGGATTTAGCCTAGAAAGGAAACATTCCTTGCTGATCCCAAATCCCTTAAATGTGCATAAAAATATTTACTATACAGCTTCCAATAATAGCCTCCACTAGGAGGTAAGTCAAATATCTAATAATGAATATAGGATTAAATAAACTATGGTATTTCTTATTGATTAGTATATTAGCATAAAAATAAGTAACATAATAAAACATTAAGTGAATAAACTCCAAAATTATATACTTTCAATCATTTCAACTCAAAAAATGTGAGAATAAATAAAAACAAAGAGATAATATGCCAAATTATATATATGTTGTGGTGGTAGAGTAGTATTAAAGGTTTTAAAGTTTTCACTTGAATTTCTTAATGTTGTATGACATAAATGAGGATGCTTTTATAATAGAGAAAATTTTCTTTTTTTTTTTTTTGGCCATGTGGGATCTTAGTTCCTTGACCAGGTATCAAACCTGTGCCCCCTGCAATGGAAGCACAGAGTTTTAAATACTGGACAGCCAAGGAAGTCTATATAATAGAGAAAATTTTACGTTATCTCTGTGATCATGAATTTTAATTATTTTTACATGTATTTGTGAAGAAGATTCTATCAACAACTAGAGAAAAGTAAACTCCTCATATTGATTAGTTTTTGTCAAATTCTATCATATACCTAGCACGTGGCTAGGTAGTTTTAAAATATAATTTCTAATCATCACAGTAATCTTATAAGTTAGGAAGTATTATCTTTATCTTAGGATTAGAATGATTATGTAACTTGTGCAATTTCACACATCTAGTAAACAGCAGGGCTAAAATTTGAATCCGAGTTTTTGTGTAATTCCAAAATGAATTTCTTTTTCCATTACTCAGTGATACAACAGAATGAAGAGTTGTGAACCCTGACTAATAACGCAAATATGCAAGGAGTATAGCAAGACAAGCAACCTGGCTTGTTAATTTAAATTCATCATGAAAGTCCATGTTCATCTAAAGAGCACAGGGATGAAGTCAACAACGTAAATATCCTACCTGCTAGATTATCATTCTCAGTTTCAGCTTCTGAGATAGGTACCTGAAGCACATAGGCCTTGAGATTAATGCTTTCTAGTGGACTTTACATAAACGTTAACATTCTTTTTTTTTTTTTTAAATAAGAAAATGTAGTACCTTCAAATCATTACCATGATGCTGTCTCTAAAACAGTTCACTGAATAATAATAATTAGGCATCAGAGATCTTTACTCAACAATAATAATTTATATTATTTTTAATAATAACCACATTCTCTAATTGGAAGGACTGATGCTGATGCTAAAGCTCCAACACTTTGATGTGAAGAGATGAATTGCTGGAAAAGACCTTGATGCTGGGAAAGATTGAGGGCAGGAGAAGAGGGCAATAGATGATGAGACAGTTGGATGCCATCACCAACTCAATGGACATTAGTTTGAGCAAACTCTGGGAGACAGTGAAGGACAAGGAAGCCTGATGTGCTGCAGCCCATGGGGCGGCAAAGAATTGGACATGACTTAGCGACTGAACAACAACAACAACACTCTTTAAAATCCAAGCCTAGAGCTAATTATGTCAGGGCTAGCTTGTCACCTGGTTAATGAGATTCTGATGCACCTTGAATGAATTGGCAGTCCAGCCCAACTTTAGAGTTCTTTAATGTGATGAAGAAAAGGGGGGCGGTGGGGGGAGGTAAAGTAACAGCAGGAAATAATGTTTTCAACAAAAAAGGGATGCTGCCTCCACTCTTGGTCTTTTCTAACACTGGTTCTCAAGCTTCAGGTTCCTAGCTTGTTGACTGTTACATCTCCGCCTGCTGACATCTTAACCATCCCTTCAAAATGTGAGACAGCTGCTGCATGTGTAGGAAATCTCTACTGGTGAATCCATTATAAACTTTTTTACAGCATTTTTTCTATTCACTCAAATGCATTTCATCACTCAATAACCTGCTCACTCACTCATTTTTATGTGTTCATTCAACAAAAGTAAAAAAAAAACGTCTACTAGAGGTCAGTCTTCACTGGATATTTAAAATACATTGTCTGCTTCAGTTATCTAAGAATTCTGTGAGGTAGTTGCTATCATTTATATTTTCAGATGAAGAAACATCAATTCAGAGAAGGTAATACATGCCCAAATTTAGATGACAGAGTCACTTCAAATCTACCTGATTGAATAGTTCCTGCTTCCTCTAACCCACTCTTTTATCCTTTAACCCAGTTCCCAGAAGATGGATGCTGAAGCTGCTCTGGAAAGTTAGATACGGTTACTCTACATTCAAAGAGCTCATGCAGGTTGTGAGGAAGACAGAGTGTAATGAAGTAAATGCTCATTAGACAAATGAACAGTATATGGGAAGTAAGCAACTTCAGGAGGATAGTAAAAGGAAAAGTTCAGAAAGGATCCAGAATAATGTCTAGTCTTGAAAGAAGTAGACAATTTTTTTTCTTTTTTTGAGGAGAAGGAAAAATGAGGAACAACATATCTTGCAGAGAAAGATCACATACAAAAGGATGAAAGTGAGAAAGCATAAAGTGAGTTTAGGACCATGAATGGTAAGCAATTTGGTGTAGACATGGAGTGCACTGGGGTCAGGGGGCGGGTGGGGAGTGGAGAAGGTGGTGAAGAAATTACTTTAAAAAGATAGGCAGAAGTCAGATCATGAAGAGACTTGTTTTTCATGTTAAGGAGTTTAGGTTCTGTCCTACAGATAATAGGGAACCTGCTAAGGATTTTAAGGAGAGGTGTGATAGTAGGAGATTTGTATTTTATAAATATAATTCTGGTAGAGGTTGGGATGGTAGGGACTGGAGACACAGAAGGTATAGATTCAAGTTAGAAGACTAGGGTGAATATTCCGGCAAAGATAATAAAGGTGTATAATAAAGCAGCAACAGTGGAAATTGGGGTGGAAAGGAACATAAGGATTTAAGGAGGCAGAATTTAAAAGTTTTAGTGATATAGCATTTCTCTCCAAATTAAGGTTGATTTGAAGGTTCTGATTTGGGCTTTTGAGTAAATGTGATTAGGTGGATTAGAAACAGAAACAGGCATGGTCAGTGGTACTAAGCAAGATGAGATTGGGAATGCTGAACTTTATATATGCTTGTGGAGTAAATAGTTGATATGTTCAGAAAGTAGTGACAAATACAGGTCTAGAGTTCAGAAGAGATTTAAAGAGACTGCACATGGGCATATGGATGATGTCAGATCTGTAGAACCGGATAGAAATGTCCAGCATTACACGTACAGTGAGAAAAGAATCAAGGATTGAACTCCCAGCAAACAACAGCATTTAAGGCACAAGGAAAGGAAGAAAAATTAGTACTGAAAGACTCATTTAGAATTATTTGCTCAGATGTTAATATCCCACAGGGCTTCCCTGATGGCTCAGATGGTAAAGAATCTGGCTGCAATGAGGAAGACCTGGGTTCGATCCCTGGGTTGGGAAGATCCCCTGGAGAAAGGAATGGTTACCCACTCCAGTATTCTTGCCTGGAGAATTCCATGGACAGAGGAGCCTGGCAGGCTGCAGTCTGTGGGATCGCAAAGAGTTGGACACAACTGAGAGACTTTCCCTTCAGTTCATATCTTTTAAAAAATTACCAAAAGAAAAGGGAAATCATTGAAAGGAAAGAATAAAAAAATACTAGAATTAAAAAAGCAGTGCTTATCCTGGTCTACTCACATTGTAAAGTTTAAGCAGCAAAGGTTAGTCAACCAATAGAGTGGTATAGCTAACAGATACACTAAACTGATGCTTGCAATTATCGAGATTATGCTATAAAATGTCACAAAGAAATAGGGCAACGAGAATTAAACTTACTAATAGAACACAAATTGTGATATGAAACATGAGACTAAAAACAAACAAACAAACAAACAGAAAAACTGGGACTGAGTGAAGCAACACCCCAGAGAGGAGAAGAGAAAATACCAGTGATAGAGTAGGATACAGCAGGGCCTCAGTGCTTTTGTTTATTGCTTAGTTTCTTTGTCTTGAGAATGCTTCTCCTAGAATTGTCACTTGGCTGCTTATTCTTTTAGATTTGTGTAAAGGCTACTTCTTCAGGGAAGCCTTCCTAAAACCCCTAACCAAGCTAGGGCCCCCTACTATACTCTCTGTAAGCCTTGTGTGTGCTAAGCTGCTTCAGTCATATCTGACTCTTCGCGACCCTATGGACTTGAGTCTTCTTGGCTCCTCTGCCATGGAATTCTCCAGGCAAGAATCCTGGAGTGGGTTGCCATGCCATCCTCCAGGGGATCTTCCCGACTCAGGGATTGAGCCTGCGACTCTTAAGTCTCCTGCATTGGCAGACAGGTTCTTTACCACTAGCACCAACTGCAAACTTTGTACAATTATACTAAACCATGTAGGTTAATACTAAGCCCTATGTGCTTTCTTTATAACACTTACACAATTTATAATCATCTATTTATTTGAATGATTATTTGCTTAATACCTGTTTCTGTCTCTGAGGCCTAGAAAGATTAAACAACTTGGCAAAGCTACACAACTGTTAAATCGCAAAACCCAGGCTTGAATGTAGTTCTGTCTGATTCGAAAGCCTATATTCTCCAGTCACACCATATTGTTATGAGGAAGTTAAAAGATGAACAAGCTGCTATAGTAGTTTAAATCAAAGCCAAGCTGGGAGATCAAGGATGGAATCATGAAAAATATAAAGTATCATTTAAGTTGGGCTTTAATGGTGGACAGGTTTTCAACCAGTGGATATGGAAGGAGAACTTTTTATTTTTTGGAGAAAGAAACCATGTTTGGAGGAAAAAGGACAGAACATTTAGGCAGGAATACGGAGGATGATGAGAGGTGTGTAAAAAGAATGTTCTGGACCACAGAATGGACCCAAATATATCAAGTTTGGGAGTCTGAGATTAAACATGTAAGCAAAGGACCGCCACTGAAAGCTTTTGAACAAGTAAATGACATGATTAGTAAAGCCGTGATGTCTAAGGGGGTTGACTGGATGTTAAAGAATGGTACAAAGTCCACTCAAATGAACTTAAGATAAAAAAAAAATTATTAAAAGGAAATGTATGAATCACAGGGGCTTCCCTGCCTGCAATGCAGGAGACCGGGGTTCAATCCCTGGGTTGGGAAGATCCCTTGGGGAAGGAAATGGCAACCCATTCCAGTACTCTTGCCTAGACATTTCCGTGGACTGAGGAGCCTGGTAAGCTACAGTCTATGGGGTCGCAAAGAGTCGGACACGACAGAGTGACTTCATACTCACTCACTCACACTCATGAATCATAGGAAGTTAATTGTAGGGAATAGCAGTAGACCTTAAGAAACTGAAAAGCTAACAGAAAAGCACTCTTTCCACACGTTTGCACGTGCATTTGTGTGTGTCTATCTCTGAACATCTCCATTTTCTGGGTGTCTATTATTTCTGCAAACTAATTTCCTTCACTCCGTTCTTGATTCCCAATTCTCCTAACGACGGCTTTCAACTTGTTCTTGATTGAAAGAGAGGCAAATCTGGCCCTAATTCTTCATTCCCAATACCATATAATTATAGATTCTGGTCTTCATGGTTCAAAATTTGGAGACGTATCTAATTTACATGACTCTTTATAATCAGTTGCTTCAAGGGTAACCTGATATAATGAACATGGCTACATAGGTTTTACCCTTTCGTTGTCAGGTATTGGGAGTTGGTAGGGACCTATGCAATTGCAAGGAAAGAGGATGTAGGCTGGATGGACACTCCAAAATATGTGTAAGATGGATTTGAGTGACGAAAATGAATGCTGGTAGATCTTTAAGGAGGTTATTGTAATAATCTAAATAAGGGATAAACAGTGGTCCTGATAGGTATGGAAAAGGAGAGGAGTCAATCATCAGTGAGAATCAGGGCAGCACTTAAAAACTGATCAAACTGGGGGGGAGTCATTTAGAAATAATTCAAAGGTATTTCTGAAGTTTCCACACTGTGGGCTAGGAAAATGCCTGTTATAGTTTCATAAAACATTAGGGATTATGGGGGAGGTCTAATACACCCACCTTTTGTAAGAAAATAAAACTGAGACCAGAGTGAAAAATGACTTGTTTTGAATAGCTGTCAATTGGTGACAGAGTAAGGAATTAAGAATCAGGGAAATGAGACTTGGGCAGTAGGTGGTAATAAAAATTGGACCTTGGTGGGATGGGGTGGTATTCCAAGATTCCCAAGGAAATGGATAAGAACAATATTCCATGTGAAGAGTTAAAGATGCAAATGAAAGATACCTGTGTTAGTGAAGGAACGATGAAAGAGTAAGAAAATTGGATCCAGAATGATAAAAGATGAAGTAGAAGCTGGTCAGGACTAGGGAAGGCTAGCCACAGTTAGCTAGGTAGAGAACTTGAAAGAAATCAAATTAGCCAGGAACCAAGAACAGTCTGGCTCAGTAGGTAAAGAATCCACCTGCAATGCAGGAGACTGCCTGCAATGGACTGGGAAGATCCCATGGAGAAGAAAATGGCAACCCACTCCAGTATTCTTGCCTAGGAAATCCCATAGACAGATGGGATTTAGCCTGCCTATATACAGCCTGCCTGGCTGGCTATAGTCAATGGATCACAAGAGTTGGACATGACTTAGACATGACTTAATTTTCACTTGCAAAAGTATACAGAGTATAAAACAGTAAGAAATGGAGTAATGATGTACAAGGACACATTTCCCTTCTCTTATTCCATAGAAGCAGTCTGAAATTCTGCCATAATCAGGAAAACCATGAGGACTTGGTTATTCTAAATTAAGAATCTGACTTAATTCAAGGTTACATTTAGGATAGAAGATCAGAAGATAATGAAGAAGTCCAGGGATTGTAAGTGTGCTGGGTCCTGGCACAGGACCATGAGTTGCCTGTTTTCTACTCTTCACAGCCCCCTGAAATCTTACCTGCTTCATTTTATTTGTTCATTAATTTTTTTTTTCATTTCTGCAATTAATAAGTTTCTACTGTGTGACAGGGTCTTTTCTATAAATAGCCATCATTCTCCCTCTAAAAGGTTCAATTCAAAGGTCTCTTTGTCTATAACTTCTACCCAAACCCTCTCCTCAATAACTTAGACCTTCTCAGCACATTAAAATCAGTTGCTCCCTTCTCTGTATTTCCATACCTTTTTGTTTTTGATTCTGTTATCCATATCATTTATTATAGGGTGACAGAGTAAGTTGCTTATATGACTATTTCCTATATGAGTATATGAGATCCTGGAAGATTGAGCTATCAGTGTTCACTGAAAATTCACGCTGTGCCCTATCATAAGAAAAGAATTTAGAGTAGTGTCATATATAGGAGCACAGGGTCTAGAGTGAGATTGTCGGTGTGCCTGTGCTCGGCCACATCTGACTCTTAGTGACCCCATGGACTGCCCACCAGGCTCCTCTCTCCATGGGATGTTTTAGGCAAGAATACTGGAGTGGTTTGCCATTTCTTCCTCCAGAGGATCTTCCCAACCCAGGGATCGAACCCACGTCTCCTTACATCTCCTGCATTGGCAGATGGGTTCTTTACTGCTGGCGCCAGCTGGGAAGCCCCCAGAGAGAGACTATTAGCTTTCAATTCCAGCTCCACTTGACAAGAAACAAGTTATCTAGTCTCTTTGTGCTTTAGTTCTTCATCTGTAAAATGGGGATAAAAATATTACTTGCCTTATGGGTAGTCATGAGGACTGAGTTAATAACTGAAAATAATTTAGGACAGTGTCTAGTATTAGTTTAAAAAGTGTTAGCTAGCATTATTATTATTACTAAATTAGGATTAGGCCACAGTCACTTGGGAATAGCATTTCCTACGTCCTATTTGGTACTTCAAACTGAGCATAACCAGATTTTTTAGAAGGAAGATTTTCAGGTTTTCCTTTCCTTTTTTTTCCCCCACATTTCATTTCATTCTCTTCTGAGTTGAACTTCTCGTACAGAATGTCTCTGGGAAAGATTACTTATTAAAATAAGAAATAAGTTTACTTATGAAATGTCATTTGATAATTTAGTTGGCATGAAGTTACCATACCAATACACACAGTGTATAACAGATTGAACTCCAGAAATTTAAAATGACAGAAGAATAAGTGCATTATCATAGGCAGTAGCAAAGACAGCTATGACTCACTGGCAAACCATCCAAATTCGACTATAGATTTGACCATACCATTTTTAACTAGCATCATAATTGAACTCTTGGACATTTTCATTTATTTCTTATTATGGCAACATTACTAAAAAGGAGTGCTTTTTGGGAAAGAAGGAGGAAGCAACATGTAGGCTATTAAAACAACAAAGGAATGGCAAACCAGTCTGATTAGTTTCATCAGGAAACAGTTTATGTTCCACTAAAATTTGATGGCAATGATTTTCTTAATGAATGCTTTATTTATGTTTTACTTTTAAAATTTCTCTCTGAATTAACAAAATTTTGCTGGAAAAATGTAATGATTTCAAAGGCAAGTTGAGGCCTAAGCCACCAATGCTACTGTGGAAAGATACACCTTACATGTACCAATGGAGAAAAGAATGACTATTCTTTATAAAACTCATGTACCCTCTCATGTAACCTCTAAAGAAAAAACAGCTTTGAATCACACTATTTGCCCGTGGACAGGAATTCCAGGGTAGAAGAACACACTCAGGGATCTAACTAGTGCACTATTTGCTCTCTGGATCATCCAAGTACTGGACAAAGAGAATAAAATGCGTAAAGTGTATTTACAATTCAAAATTCACAGTGAAGTGAAGTTGCTCAGTCACGTCCAACTCTTTGTGACCCAATGGACTGTAGCCTACAAAGCTCCTCTGTTCATGGAATTATCCAGGCAAGAGTACTGGAGTGGGTTGCCATTTCCTTCTCCAGGGGTCTTCCCAACCCAGGGATCGAACCCATGTCTCCCACATTGCAGAAAGACACTTTACCATCTGAGCCACAGAGAACTTTCACAGAGAACTTTCCAAATATGATCTCCTTTATTGGTCATATTAGGAATTAGCTATCCCTCTATTCCAGATGAGAAAATAAGTTTCAGACAAGATAAGTGACTTATTTAAGTTCACAAATCTAATAAACTGCAGAAGCAGAAATAGAATTTGAGGAATTTTGATGCCATGTCCTAGGGAGTCTCACCTATCCCTAATGATGCTTTAACTGATATTGAGGACTTTGATGCTTAGGTTCACTGCTCTTCAACATGAAGGGCAGAGTACAACTGATTCTCAGTAATAGCTAACAATTTATAATTGTTTTTCCTGAATTTTTATTTTACTTTGGCTGAGAATGTACACATCTTTTTATTGACTTATTTGTTCAACAAGCAATCATTAAGCTCTGGCCATGTACCCAGTACATGAGTCAGAATAAAGGTTACATCAAAATGTTAACCAGGGAATAATCTCTATAAGTTTAATCAACAAGGATTAGACATATCTAAGAAGCTTCTTCCCACCCGCCTTTTCCCACTGAAAAATTGATAGTATAAGCCTTCTGTCAATGTTTGATAATCAATGATTAATTATATATTTTGTGAATTTGAATTCAAATCCCAAAGACCTGAAAAGTGATCAGCATATTTCTCTGATTTTTGCATGAGCTTGGAAACTCCAAGTGAACTTCAATATTCATTTAAGTAAAATATGATTAACAGGATTAACATTTGCTAAACAAAAATAAAGATAATGATCATCATAAATATTATTCACTTCCATTTCAAGATGAGAAAGATGCAGCCTAGAACTGTTCAAGTTTACACAGAAAGCAAGTTGTAGAACCAGGACTTGAACTAAGATCTTTACATTAAGCTAAATTTAATAGTTAAGATTAAATGGTCATTTTTTCCCCCTTTGATGTATCCAGAGAATTGAAAGAGAAATGCAATAAAGAATAGCTCTGTATGAAATATGAGCAGTTTACTGAGGAAAATTATCAGACTTTTTTTTTATTCAGAGATATCCAGAGCCAAAACCATTTTAAAGCCTACACAAATCGAATATACATTAATTCTGCAAAATCTAGGCCATGGCCATTTTGTCAAAATTAAATGCATAAATCTTTTTCCTGAAGAGCTTGAGTAATTTTATATGTACCATTTCTCATCTTTAAAGATTCTTAATTAGTAAAAATATTGCACGAGTATTTTTTTTTCTCTGAGTATCCCAAAATTATAAGGGAGGGTGATGTGTATTTTCTAATTTACCTGAGTACTTTAGTATTAATGTTAGACCATTTTGGTATGGGAGATTCACTGTTTCCATTTCAACATATAATGCACATAAAATTTTTTAAGATATGTTGAATTCTACATTCAAACTAACCCCAAAAATCTGTGTGTATTTTGCATATATGACACTTCTCAAATTAGAGCAACCACATTTCAAGAGCTCAACAGGCATATGTGGCTAGTGGCAACTATATTAGAGAGTATAAGTCTAGGGGAAAAGATAAATAGTAAGCAAGAGACAAGAACAGCACAAATGCTATGACAAGCTAGCAGTGCTATGGGAGCAAAAAGGAGAGAATCTCAACTAATTTGTGTAGGACTGGGAAAAAACTCCTAAAGGAAGTGACATTTCAACTAAGCTCAAAAGGAAGAGCTGACATTAGCCACAGGAAAGGGTAGGTGTAGGGAACTTTAGTGGAGGGAACAACTGTATACGTGTTATTTATATGAAAATTCCTGGCTATGAGTTTTAAATAGTGTGTATAATGAGTGAAGTCCTCCAGGTTGTTTTTGGAATTATCTTACAAATTACTGACTTGGTAATTTACAAAGTAATTCATGGTCGTTGTAAGTGTTCTGTTCCAACTGAAAGCCCCAAATCTGTCTTCTGGAATGCCCATGATTGGGAAAATACTTGAACTGCAGTTATTTGTACTACCAATGGCACTAGGCTTAAGGTTTTATAAATACAGCTTAATCACTTGAATTATTATATAATTCCGCTAAGTATATTGTGACTAGAAGAGTGGTGGTCTTTCTTGTTGTGATAGATTATTAGTTTATTGAAAGCAAAGGAAGCAATTTAAATTTTCGACTATATATGGGTTTTACTATGTGTCAGGAACACTGGCATATTTCCCAAAGTGCTTGATAATATTGAACATATTCAGCATGAATTTATGAAGAACCAGAAAAGACATTCAAATATAATCCTGCATATTACAGCCTGATAAAATACAGGTTTGTTAAATAAAGATATTGCTTAGGAACTGTACCAGGTTGAACAGTGTCCCCCAGAGTTCATGTCCACCAGAACCTTGTGAATGTGACTTTATTTGGAAATAAGAACTTTGCAGAGACAATCAAGTTAAGATGAGTGTGTACTGGGTTCGGGTAGGCCCTGTATCAAACATGACTCATATCCTTATAATAAAGGAAATCTGGACACAAAGACAGATGCACAAGAACACCATGTGATGATGGTGTGGCCTGTAGACTTAGTGATGGCTCTACAAGCCAGGGATCACCAAGGACTGTTGGCAACTCCCAGAAACTAGGAATAGTCACGGAAACATTCTTCCCCAGAGCCCTGCTGCTACTTTGGTTGTGGACGTCTGCCTCCCAGAACTGTAAAAGCGTAACTTCCTGTAGTTTTAGGCCATGCGGTGTGTGGCGCTTTGTTACAGCAGCACTACGAAACCGATACAGGGAACTCCCCGGCTCTCCATTGCTTCCTCTATCTCCTTCATGAAGCAGCTCTCTTAAGAGACTTCTGTTTAAAGGACTTGACAGATGAATCCCTTTCTCTACTAAAGAAATTGCATTCTACTCTCCAGTGTTCCATACAGCCCTGCTCCCACCAAAGGAACCACAGAACTGTTTGCTTACAGCCCAGGGCACTTACTATTGTCAATACATAATTTAATGAAACATCACATGAATGGGTGAAATATGAATGCAAAAGGCAACACAGCTGCTGTTTCCATGAATATTAAGTTAGAGACTTTGGAAAACTTTTCTCTTATAAAGGTAAGTCACATACAAATGCAATCAAATTAGATGTGGTGAGGTAATTATTAAGACAAAAATAATGAAAATCAAGAAAATATGCTCATTCAGATTGCTTGGCAGTATCTTTAAATTCTTATTTCATTTTAATAAAAGCAAAATTAGAGCTTATAGAATATATGCCACAGGTGTGGTTTATGTAAGAATATAGAATATATGCACAGGTGTGGTTATGTAACATATATATATATATATATATATTCTATAATTCTCCACTTGAATCAACTTTTTCTATGAGCCACACAATCATAACTTCAGACTATAATAAATAAGAGTGTTACAACTATCAGTACAAGTTTCTAATACCATGTTTTTATTCTATCACTTATTAGGCTGTAAGTTTCATGAACATAGAGGCTATCTGATTTGCTTCTCATTCTACCTTTAGTATTTAGTAAAATGCCTGGAATATAGCAGCCTCTCCCAAACTATTTTTTGAATAAATAAGCACAAAATGGAAACTATTTTTTTCTGTTTTTCCCTTCTCCAAAGAATTATATCATCATCAATAAAGTTGTATTGTATGGGCTGATATAAGCCATAAAAATGGATTATAAGGAACTCAAGTTTTCAATGGCATTTACTAAAATGGGGATTTACCTACACATACATGAAAATTCTCATGTTTATATCATTTGTCATGGCCAAAACATGCTTTTCACAACATGATTTTTCTGAAAATACTTAAATTGTTCCTATTCTACAACTTCATATAATTTCTAATGAATACCATACTGTTATTTCCCCAAGTTCATAGATTAGAGTTCTGACACAGAAAAGCTAGCTTAATTTCTTAAAGGCAGAGTCTCAATGATGCCTCAAATTCATGACCTTTCAAATTCGAGATCTGATGTTGTCACTGATTAAGTTGTACCATTGAGGATACTGCTCACCATCCCTTGACTTGGTTTCTTCAATTATCAGATGAGGTTCTTTGACTAGATGATCTCTAGGATGCCCTCTAACCCTGAGTCCTCACTTTTCAGCACCGATAGTTCTGGATTTTCTTAATAATAAAAGATAATGTGACTTCTCACTGCTCTCCTTTCCAAAATGGAAGACAGAGAACACAGCTAGTTAATGACAGAAAGGATAAGGTAGAGATAGATGTGTTAGTGCGTATGGAGTAGAAAGAAGGGAAGGGACAGAAGACAGGGTGAATGTCACGTCAATCTGCTGGTAAAAATGCTTTGGGGGAGAAAATCATGGAATATTTTATGTCCACATAACCCACAAGATTTTACTCTTACTTGCTGCAGGAATTTCAGTGGTTAAGCGGGAAGAGCCTTGAGGTATATAGCAAAAAGTTAAAGACTTGGTCCACTCTTTGTATTTTATGATTAGTAGCTAAGTAGAACATAGTCTTATTAACTAATGTTACAGAGCAATGGTTATAGGATCTCTAAACCTTGATCTTAGTGAATTTATATTGTTTTATTCCTTAAACTATGGATAATATTAAGATAGAGGCAACTAAAACTAGGTTCTTTTTACAAGCTACCCAAGTATTCCTTTTTTCTCCTTCTTTAGCTACTTAAAGTAACTTACTCAGAACTTTTGAAAAAAATCTTATTACCTTTGGTAAATAAAAATGATGTAGGATTTCAGATGGTCCAACAAGATGAAGAAATTACCACTGGGATTCTGTTAAATAACTGCAGGAGTTGTATTTTTGCCTTGGAAAACTTTCATCATGGAACACAGCTGTGAAACAACTTTGGCTTCAAACAGAAAGGCTGTAATAAAGCGCCTCCTAGCTAGACTTAAGTTCAAGAGGTTTATAGTGGCAAAGAGCAGAAAAGATGAAATGTTTCAATAAGCCCCTCAGGCTGATTTAGTTAGCATTCACAAAGTGGAATAACCTATACATCACATACTCTTTGTTAGCTGGTTGTTTAGAATAGATGTATGAGTCACTGGATTTTATTTTAGCAGTTGGGCAATGCAATTCTCCTTTTGCCCAAAATATTAAAATGCAGAAATGTAAAACTAAGAGAGGTAATGTCAGATCTTATACAGGATGCTTATCAACCACTGTGAAGGATCGAGAAATTCTTCTGCTCCTGTCATTCCACATTTCGCCTTGGTAGGCACAAATGATAAACCACCTCATGCAAAAGACAAAAAATTCTATTATTAAACTAATCAGCAAACTACAGAATATTTTAAAAAATTGTTTGTGGGAGAGAGGTGTTGGAGGGGGGAGGCTTACAAAACCAAAGAAAGCTGGCATAAGAGAAGATAGGCAAGATTCCACGCTGCATGATTTCAAGTACAAATAAATCCCTCTGGGACTTCAGGGGATTTATACATACACACACATACACACATATATGTATATATATTTTTTCTTCTCTCAGACACTGTTTAGAATTAATGAGGGTACCTGCAACAATGCTGGCAAGCTGCTGGGTTCTGGTGATGGGGTAGAGGCTGCGTGCCTGAACAATTGCTGAAGCAATTTTCTTGGCGTGCTTCTCTTCTCCGTATGTTCTCAGGATGGATGCAAGTGCCTGTTGATCTAACGCATTCACAACATCAGCTGCAGTGGGCCTATCAGGGTACCTACGCACAAGAAGGGTCAATTAGTTCACTGATGTCAGTTGTCATTGATAAGAGGTAAAACTTCATAGAACTGAGATCAAGTCAGGCATACACACATAGTCTAAGAGGGCTTCTGAAGCGTTTAAAGTCACAGACTGAAATCTTACACAAATGAAACAGATTTTTCATTTCAAATACCCATGATTATGGAAGTCGGACTGTGTGTGACATTCAACAAGGTCCAGGGCAGCAGAAAGCTAAAATACTTTATTAGCCTTTGGTTCAGATAGAAGTTATTATTGCTTATGACGATTTCTCCTAAACTAAAATAATGGAAAATATTTCAGATTTAGTTTGTTCAAATTTAAATTACTGTTTGAATTTATTTTTTTAAGTATAGAAGACACAAGGCTTACTGACTGATATTTAAATGAGTCTGTATCTCAGGAACTCAACTAAATCTAAGGATGTAAAGTAACCTACTACTTATAAGAGGGTACAAATTAAATTCAGAAAGTCTAAATAAGAAGATGCTGCTGGTCAGTTTCCCTCACAAAAACTAGAACAACCTTAACAGTAATAACATATATTACTTCAAACTGTTTACAATACTGGCGTACACACTCATGACAAAAGTCACCATGGGGTAAAACCTGATAGTTAAACAACACTGAACAGGCCTAGATGGTAATTTCAGGTGGAGGAGATGAAGCAATTTGACCTCTGGTCAAATAAGAATAAATTATAGTAACAGGAAAAAACATTCACTTTGTCAACTCATTCCAATTTACTTTACTTTAGGGAAGTGGGTCAAGGAATGATAAGTGTGAGCTGAGATCTTAATTATTAGACAGACAGCTTTGCTAACAGTACAGTTCTTGCTCCTGTAGTTACTGTGTTGGACTGATTGTTGGTATCATACTGCAATGACTTTAAGTAATGAAGATATGGTAGCTTTAAGACCTGACTGTCAATCAGAGTGGGGTTGCCAACAAACATCTGAATCCATAAATATGACACTGCAAAAAACAAACAAAAACACCAAAACAACACTGAGCCTTGCTAACACGTCTAGTGTCTCTAGGAAAAACATTTTATTGCTGTCTTTGGCTTTTCCCCTATATCGCCATGACCGCCATATCTCTCTTTCTCTCCTTCTCTCTGCGTGCATGTGTGCAACCTTATTTTCCAGATCCTATTATTCTTTTTTTCTGACTGCCATGGTACCCCCAGATCAATGAACATCCTATAACGTGGCCTATTTCCATCCAACATGCTTTGCTCCTTCAATAATGGCTTTAAGGATAAAGATTTAGTCTGTAGAGTCAGATCAACCTTGATTAGAATCACAACTGTGCTACTGACATTGTGTATTTGAACCTACTAGAGCCTCAATTCCAACCTGTAAAATGAAAGTAACAATGCTTATCCCACAGAATTGTTGAGAGAACTAAGGGTTCATGCACTTACAAAATAGACAGCATGGTGCCTGGCACAGAGAAACTCAATGAATGTCACTGTCCTTTAGAGATTTTCTATTCCTAGATTTTCCAAATGTCATTCTTGGCCCAACCAAAAAATTCCTGTTAGATTTTTACCTAGCTGTTAATTCAACTGCCCAAACCACCAAGCGTCAGAATGAACCTTCTTAGTGATGATAAACTTAGACTCATAGCATATTTCCAGTTCTACCATAGAATATATGTCCAGTTCTACCAGGAGAATCCTACGATTAGTATGGATGCACCTAGCCCTTTTTTTTTTTTTTTTAACCTTCTACTGTTGAGTAAGAAAATTAAAAGAGCATTTTGCTCAAATATAGTTTAGTGGATAATAGGTATGATTTTATTTTACTGTCATGTTAACACTGAATAGCGGTGTAGAAGTTTCCATAGGGCAAATGAGGCAAAAGGGACAATATTCTGCAAAACCGACAGGCTGCTAGGAGGTTTCAGACGTTGTTGTTGTGTTGTGTAGTCTCTGTGTCCAACTCTTTTGCAACCCTAAGGACTGTAGCCCACCAGGCTCCTCTGTCCATGTAATTTCCTAGCAAGAATAGTGGAGTGGGTTGCCATTTCTCCCAGGGGATCTTGCCAACTCAAGGATCAAACTGAAAGATTGTTGCTATGAGCCATGAGCGATGCCAGGATTCTTGGCCTCTGGAGGAGAAGAATTCGATCAGGGGCCAATGAAGAGGCTTGATCGCTCAGAGCTTTTGTGTAATAAAGTTTTACTTAAGTATAAAAGACACAGAGAAAGCTTCTGACATACATATCAGAAGGGAGCAGAAAGAGTGCCCCGTTCCTAGTTTATAGCAAGAAGTGATATACCTATTAGTAAGCTGCAAATTAGAGAAAGGAAATGCCTCAAAAGTGAGAGTGGCACCAGACCCCTCACCCACAACATGCATTCTGAGATAGCCCTGGCACCAGGTGAGTCATCCTGGGCCATGAAACAACTGACATGAATCTTGAAGAAAGGCAGATTTCCAAGCAAATACATAGTTCGTTAACATAGCTTAAGAAAAATATTTCCGTAAGAAAAATGCATTGGTTACCTCAAGGTTTGAGAAAAGTTAAGTTCAGGTGGAACCAGGTAGTGGCAACAAGAATTTTAAAAGAAACCTTTTAATTTTGTATAGAGAAAGGGGAAAAACGCCTGACACTTGTAGTTTGTTTCCTCCTGCTGCTTAAGAGAGCGAGAAAGAAAACAGTCTATGACACTTGCAGTCTATTTCCTCCACTTGGGGACCCCTAGCCATCCTGCCTGTAACCCTCTCAAAACCTGCATCTTCTGCATTGCAGGTGGATCCTTTACTGCTGAGAATAGGCATTCAAATAGTTAGAGAAGCTAAGATACAAAATCTTTCCTTCCAAATTGAAAGTTATGAGATCTTGTCATTCCTCCAGAGATCACCCGCTTACAAATTACTACACTTAGGAGAATGTAAGTAGCAGTCTATTCATTACCTTCTAGTGAAGAATGCAACTGACAGCAGAGCTAGACCTAGATACAAGTCCTTGTAGCTGGGAACTTCTTTCTTCTACATAAGAACTTATTATAATCTGAAAGCTATTGCTGAACTTGGGATAGTACAGAATAAACTATGCTATAACATTCCACTGTTAAATAGCAACAGGTTAGGAAAGCCTCTTATATCCATCTTCAGCACAGGGAAATACCAGCTTCGCTTTCAGGATTTGACTGGCCAGATTTATTGACTTGGACTCCCTCTTCCCCATAATACCACTTAGATTAGCATTAAACATATTTTCATCTCTAACTTTCCTTTTTCTATCAAGTCATGTGAACCAATTTCTCCTTTCTGAATGCCATGTAATTCCTTCAGATCTGTTAACATATCTGATTAGCCTATGCTATCTACCTGGAAGCCATCCTGCTTTTCAAGATATATTTGCTCAATACTATTCTCACCTATTGAAGAAGGCAATGGCACCCCACTCCAGTACTCTTGCCTGGAAAATCCGATGGACGGAGGAGCCTGGTAGGCTGCAGTTCATGGACTTGGACACAACTGAATGGCTTCACTTTCACTTTTCACTTTCATGCATTGGAGAAGGAAATGGCAACCCACTCCAGTGTTCTTGCCTGGAGAATCCCAGGGATGGGGTAGCCTGCTGGGCTGCCGCCTATGGGGTCGCACAGAGTCGGACACGACTGAAGTGACTTAGCATTCTCATCTGTTACATACTGACTTAGAGTTTAATTCTCAAGGGCTTATTTTCATGTTCTTAGGGGAGAGCCTCAGAAACTCTCAATTCACAGACTACAGCTGGATGATGATTTTACATTAACAATATGGGGATTTACTACTACTAACTCAAAGCTTTGTTCATTGTATTTTATTTATTTATTTTTCTTAGCAAGACACAGGAACAGCAGAAATTTGCTTGATATTTTATTACCTCTGCCCAACAACCTCAATCTCCAAACATGAGAAGATATTTGACCTTTACTATTAGTCACTGGTCTTTAAAGGATTTTTTATTATTTTCTTTTATGATCACATTCTTCATTCCATGAATGCCAATTTGTGAAAAAGAAGGTATAAGGTGCAGAACAAAAAGGTTCCAACAAGTATAGGTCACACTCTAAGTTAGCAAGTCATAGCAAAACATGGGCAACAGTCTATGTAGTCTATGTGTGAATAATTTCCAGGAGATGAAGAAGTCTGTGGGGGGAAAAGTCAAAGTCAACTCAATATTACATTGTTGACTTAAATTGGACATTAAACTTCTCATATATAGGTCCTTCTGACAGACTGGAAGAAATGTTGAAAAATCTATTTGTTTTAGTACAAATGTTTGTGCAGGTCTAGGACTGAAGATTAGTAACTGAATAGCTTACAAATTTAGATATGAGAAAGTCCAATGTTCTTTTTAGAAAGTAAGCTTCTCAAATATATGGACCATGATACATAATTTGGTGGAGGAGTTGCATAAAATGAGAAAAAAAAAAATGTTTAAGCCTTGTTGTGTAGATACAGGCTATTCAGTTCCTGGGCCAGAGTTGGGCACAGAGACAAGTGCTAATCTAAGCTTTTAAAATTATTTAGATTTAAAAGAAGTTATCCTATACTTTCCTAGAGGTTATTTAGTATATATTACCTATTTAAATGACGGAAGACAAATGTAATTCCAAGGTGGTGAGGAATGAAGAAGAAATGGAAAGCTGTCTTACACATAGCACTATGTCTGATTCAGTACCATGAATTTTAGATTCTCTGGAGAAGGTTGAATCTTTGTGACAATACAAGAAACAGCACAGAACACACAGTCGCTGACCTCTGGAATCTTGCCTTTTATGCAGTAGTCAAAAGAATATGGATTAAGTATAGTCCCTTTTACTTTTCACAAAAGGCATAGTTGGGTCTGCACCAAAATGCAACCATTGTTTCTGTATCAGATTTATCAATATTAGAAGCCTAAAAGACCATATTGTATCTGTAAAAAGGAAAATCAATACAAAAGTTATCCTCTGCACTATTTTGTATAAAGACAGCAATGATTTTTCTTTTAGAATCCAAAATCTAGTGAAAGACTAAAGTCTATAATGAGTAGCAAACAAAACTGATTTATTATGTATGGATGGTGTTAGGTGTGGGCATGTTATGGGAATTCTACAGTCTTAAAAGGAAATCAAATTCACAACGTTTTTTGAGAAATTGATTTTTTTGCTGTGAGGAGAAAAATGCTTTATCAATACTCACCTGTCACCATCCATTCTCATGTCCAAGGGGCCGTCCTTCCGAAGGGAAAAACCTCTTTCGGGGGTATCAAGTTGCATGGAGGAACACCCAAGATCCAAAAGAACTCCATCCAAAGTCCCTGGCTGTACTCCAGCTTCCATTAGTAAGGCTTCTGCCTGGCTGAACTGGCCTAGGATGGCTCGGATCTGTTTACTGGGAGTAAGACCAGGAGGTGGAAAAAACACTTCTGTTACATTAAAGTCTTCCTGAAGGCCCAGGATCAATGAAAGGGTGCACATTCTACTATTAGCTTATTAAACCAATATATACTTCCTAACTGCCAGTCGCATACTTTGCACTATATAAAGACATTTGGATAAGGAAACTGTATCTTTGGTTTCAACATCAGAGGTGGGTTAACATAATTTTATTCCTGCTAATGAACACAATTTATTTACACCTGTGTGAAGGTATATAAGTTCATGAATTAGAAAAATTCCCTTGTCAGACCAGTCCTTTTATTTTTTTCTAAAAAAAAAAAAAAAAAGTTCTTAAATCTATGGGTTAGGAAACATGCCATTCCATCAAAGGAATAAACCCTTGTGCAATGTTTGTGGGAGTGGAAACTGGTACAGGGACTATAGAAAACTGTATGGAGGTTCCTTGAAAGATTAAAAATAGAACTACCATATTATCTAGCAATTCCATTTCTGGGAATATATCCAAAAGAAATAAAAACACTATGCTAAACTGATATCAGCACCCTCATATTCATCACAGTATTATTTACAATAGTCAAGACATTAAAACAACCTACGTGTCCATCAAAGGGAGAATGGATAGAGAACTTAAGATGCATATGTATGTATGTATATATCTACATATATATGTATACATATAATGTTATTCAGCCATAAAAAAGAAGAAAATCTTGCCATTTGTGACAACATGATGGTTCGCAGCATTATGCAAAGTCAGAGAAAGACAAACACTGTATGATCTCATTTATATGTGAAATCTTGAGAGAGAGAGAGAGAGGGAGGGAGGGAGGGTGAAGGGGAACTATGCTTGTAAAAAACAAGGAGAGCAGACTTGTGGTTTCCACAGGTGGTGAGTGAGGAAACAGGAACTGAATGAAGGTTGTTAAAAGGTACAAACTTATGGATAAATAAGTACTAGGGATATAATGGACAACATTATGATGATAGTTAATATTTATGTGTAGTATTTATGAAATACTATTTATGTGTAGTATTTATGAAAGTTGTATTTATGTGTAGTATTTATGAAAGCTGTTAGTAGAATAAATCCTAAGAATTCTCATCACAAGCAAAAAAAAAATCTCTTTTTCTCTTGTATTTATATGAGATGATGGGTGTTAACTGAACAATGTGGAAATCATTTCATAATATATGTAAGTCAAATCATTGTGCTGGACACTCTAAACTGTAAAGTGTTAAATGTCACTATATACTGTGTTATGTATCACTGTATAATTACTATCTCAATAAAACTGGAAAAAATAAAATTTTAAATATAGTATATAATAAAACAAAAAAAAGACAGGTCAAACATCTTCAAGCCAACCATTTCAACTTTCTCCATATTCTTCACATAATTCAGGATAGAGGAGCTATGCAGCTGCACACTTGGAGAATGAAACGATGGCTGAAATAAATGCTTCTTGCAGAAATAACGTTTTAGCTCTCAGCAGCGATTCTGAAATGAATGGAACATTCAGAATGAACAGACAGGCAAGGAGCTGGGATCACCTTACTACTATATTAATTCTCCTTCCTACACCAAGAGAGATGCTGCCTTCAGGGTTCTTCAGAAGCCCAAGGGCAACTGGCACACATTTTGGAAGAGGAAAGAGAAGGGAAAAAAAGGTCAACACTCCCAAGACCTCATTCGTCCATCTACAGGTGTGTGGAGTAAGTGTGAATTTCAACAGTGTTGAGAATTCATATTTATTAGATTTACTTATATGTGATGTTGTTTAAGGAGAATTTCACAGCTCATTGGCAATTTTTTTCTCAAATTCCAATGGAGAAAATGATTTTTAGATTCACTCACCAAATATTCATTGAATATCTGCTATGTGTCAGGCATTATGCTATTCTGAGGTATACAAAGATTAATAAACCATGGCTTTCTGAGCTTTGAGTTGACAAGAAGAGATGTATAAATAATTTGCAAAACAACCCAATGGGTGCTATGAGAAGAGAGAGAAACAAACTTCTAGGTCTATATTTGGAAAGTATAAAATTAATGCTAATACTAGCATTGAAAACAGAAACAGTAGAATCTTGGGATTGGCCGGCAACTCACAAATCACTTATTCCAATTATTTAACTGATGTTTCAATCTTTTCCCTTTCCACCATCACTGCTGGGGAGCAGAGTAGGGAGGAGACTCTTTTAATCATTTTTCATCCATCCCATTGGTGAGGAAGGGATTTCCATTCTAAGATTCTGAAAATGGTCAAGTGAACACTTGGCACTCAACAGTGGACAGATGAGATTGACAGTTTATTAATCACATCCATTCACAGCTCAGGGGAGGAGGACACCAAATGCCATGCATGGCTACATAGGTGCTGTATTCTGGAACAGAGTGGACTGACAGAGGCTTTGGGAAGCAGATTTTATAGTGTCAAGAGAGTGCCACATGCCCACAAATGGATGCCTTTGCTTGTGTGAATAATCCCATGGGCTAGAAGGGAACCGATACCTGCTAATCAGGGATAAGCAGGTATTATGCCTGATCCCTTTGATAAGGAGTGTTGTTTGGTTAGGAGCCTTCTCAGTGGAAGCACAGTGGGGTAGAGAACTTGCGGTTAGGCTATTCAGAGTTCTTCCAGTTTGCCCCAGATGTCAAGAATACATCTGGGTGTATTCTTGGTTTAAACTTTATGGCTTACATCACGGTCACTTAGCCTGTGTTTGAACATTCCCAGTAATAAAAACTCACTACTGTTTTTTGTTTTGTTTTGGTCAGTTGTTTTTTAGTTAAGTTGATGGCTGCTGCCTCACTATTTCTATAACTTTTGTCCCAGGTATCAGTCCATGGAAAACAATTAAAAACCATGGCAGCCTCTTACACATCTATTGCTAGCTATTGTAAGTGATATTTGTTGGCTACCTCTTAGTTGCCAGTCTCTCTGTTACAGAAAGTGACGGTGTGAGTCTTTCAGTCATGTTCGACTCTTTGCGACCCCATGGATTGTAGCCCTCAAGACTCTTCTGTCCATGGAATTCTCCAGGCAAGAATCCTGGAGTGGTTTGCCATTCTCTTCTTCAAGGAATCTTCCCAACCCAGGGATCGAACTTGGGTCTCCTGCATTGCAGGCGGATGGGATGCTTTACCATCTGAGCCAGTAGGGAAGACTCTCTGTTCCAACAGGACCTCAAAAATTTTTTTTGAGGTCCTGTGTATTTTGAGAGAGACTGATCATATTGATGCTCGTTTATATGTCAACTTGGTTTGGCAAAAGTACATGATTATTTAATAAAACACTGATTGAGGTATCACTGTGAAGGCTTTTTTAGATGTGCCTACCATAAGACTCTTGAGAGTCCCTTGAACTGCAAGGAGATCTAACCAGTCCATCCTAAAGGAGATCAGTCCTGGGTGTTCACTGGAAGGACTGATGCTGAAGCTGAAACTCCAATACTTTGGCCACCTCATGCGAACAGTTGACTCACTGGAAAAGACCCTGATGCTGGGAGGGATTGGGGGAGGGAGGAGAAGGGGATGACAGAGGATGAGATGGCTGGATGGCATTACCGACTTGATGGACATGAGTTTGAGTAAACTCCAGGAGTTGGTGATGGACAGGGAGGCCTGGCGTGCTGCATTTCATGGGGTCACAAAGAGTTGGACACAACTGAGTGACTGAACTGAACTGAACTGAACCATTAAAATCAGTACCATCTAAGTAAAGGATGGGCTTCCTTGGTGGCTCAGTGGTAAAGAATCTGTCTGCAGTGCAGAAGCAGATGTGGGTTCAATCCCTGGGTCTGAAAGATACCCTAGATAGAGGAGGGCATGGCAATCCACTCCAGTATTCTTACCTGGGAAATCCCATGGACAGAATAAAGGATACTACTTTCTGTAATGTAGGTATGCATCATCCAATCAGATGAAAACCCTTGAGAGCAAAAAATGAGGTTTCCAGAGGAAAAAGAAATTTAGTTGCAAGACTATAGTATTATCTCCCATCAGAGTTTCTAGTCTGCTGGCCTACCCTACCATTTCCCCATAATGTCAGTCAATTCCTTGAGACATATATGTATATGTGTGTGTGCGTGTGTGTATGAGATGTGTGTGTGTGTGTATCTCCAACTGGTTTCTTTCTCCTGATAAGCTAATTGGCACACATGACCCTATGGCCCCTATAATTTGTTCTAAGATTGGCATGTGTCATAACTCTGGCCAGTAAGGTACAAGAGATATTTCCCAGGGATTTGAGGAAAGAAAATTCTTTTCTTCCAATGAGCTATGGGAAGAAAAATGCTTTTCTCAGACTCTCACTTGATATGAAAAATCACATAGCCCTGATCAGAGACAGCAGATATCTTGACTCAAGATATAGAGAGGGTGGAAGCCAATTTGGTCAAAGCTCTACAAAGCAGAGAGAAAGATTAAACAGGCCATTAGACTGACCTCACCTAAAATCCAACTTGTCTCTGAACTTTTGAGTTAGCCCATAAATTACTTTTGTTATTTAAAACCAGTTTGACTTCTTTTTCTTTTACTTGCAATGGAAAACATCATAACCATCATGGCTATCATGCTCCTCAGGTGTTCATTTCTCTACATCATACACCTCATGTCTTCTGCTATTTTCCATACAAAAAGTCTTTTACCATGCTAGCTACTCTTTTCTAAATGTGTCCCAGTTGACCATGTCCCTCAATCTGAACTCCATAATGATCAGCATGAAATAAATTCTTGCCTCTTTTGTTCTAGTTGTGATATTAACACAGCTCAAGATCAAAATGATTTTATAATTTGTTTCACACTGTTGACTTATACTATCTAAAACTGTTGTACGTGACTACTAAGTCTGTTTCTCCATATTGTACTGTGTGGTTTTGTTAATTATTGTAGATGTAGTACAATTTCTAACCTACATGTTTTCTACAGCCTTTAGGATCGAGGTATTATCCTGAACTATAGGAATCTTCTTTAAACTGCAGCAAAAGCCTCAAACAAATCACTACAGCCAAGTCTTAATTCCTTAGGCATTAGAGCCCTGTTGTTTGGTTGCTCAGTCGTGTCTGACTCTGCAACCCCATGGACTGCAGTACGTCAGGCTTCCCTGTACTTCACCATCTCCCAGAGCTTGCCCAAACTCATGTCCATTGAATCGGTGATGCTATCCAACCATCTCATCCTCTGTCATCCCCTTTTCCTCCTGCCTTCAATCTTTCCCAGCATGAGGGGCTTTTCAAATGAGTCAGTTCTTTCCATCAGGTGGCCAAACTATTGGAGCTTCAGCTTCAGGATCAGTTCTTCCAATGAATACTCAGGATTGATTTCCTTTAGGACTGATTGGTTTGATCTCCTTGTAGTCCAAGGGACTCTCAAGAGTCTGTTCCAACACCACAGTTCAAAAGCATCAATTTTTCAGCACTCAGCCTTCTTTATGGTCCAAATCTCACATCCAAACATGACTACTGGAAAAACCATAGCTTTGACTATACGGGCCTTTGTTGGCAAAGTAGGCTAAACTACAGCCCTAGCTAATATATTTCTAAAAGAAAAATAACATCTTATAGAAGATGTTTGCATTCTTGGATGCCCTCAAGCATAAGTGTTTAGCACTAACATTCTGATAATTTTAGGCTTGACAAAGAGTAAGTAAGAAAAATGTAATTCTCACCATAATCATATAAAACTATAAACATATCATGTGGGGAGATAATGTACCATGAGGCAACACCACAAAGGAAATCATGTGTTTAAGGCAGTTTTCTGATGCTCAGTCACTTATGTTTCTAGAGTTGGGATTATTCTCAGATTGAAGAAATCATCTAAAAGTTTACCAACCAACTGTTGAAAACTTAATCTTAACTTCAGACACTGGGGCATTACTTCACACATGCAACAATATTGAGGTTAATTTTCCCGGATAAGCAATTACACGCTCACTTTTTACTTTCTTCTCTTTTTTCTTTCCTTTCTCCCTCTCTACCTGCCTCAGGTCTTCTCTCTTCCTTCCCTTCCTCCCTTTTCTTCTTCTATTCAAATTTTGTGTTCTTAGTATTTCTGCATATGTATTTTACAAGGATCACAATATTCACAAAAGCAGAGCGAAACCAGTACATTTAGCCATAACTACAAATACAGAATTTGTTTAAATCATTTTCATCATCTGTCATTACCTTAGGATCCCTAGGATATAAATACAATGTTGTTTGTAACTCAAAGCACCTGTTACATGAGAATGATTCTACAACCCAACCCCAAGAAAATAAAGGCACTTAGCAATAGCGCATCAATAATACCCTGGTTGCTGGAAGCCATTTTTGAGGCTTTGACTATGATAAGTATTGGCAATCTTGACTCTGGCAAGTTATTTGTACCTGGATTACCACTCTGGGTCCGTCTTATTACAAAGGACTCTAGTACATACTGAGGCTGGTGATATAAGAGTAGCTACTACACATTCTGTATTATATTTAGAATTGAACATGGAACTTCATCATTCCTCTAATTGCATAGTCTAATGATAGGAGTTAAGGATAGATTTCTTGTGTTGTTGCTTAGTAGCTAAGTTGTGCCCAACTCTTTTGTGACCCCATAGACTACAGCTTGCCAGGCTCCTCTGTCCATGGGATTTCCCAGGCAAGAATACTGGAGTGGGTTGTCATTTCCATCTCCAGGGTATCTTCCCAACCCAAGGATCAAACTTGCATCTCCTGTTGTCAAGCAGATTCTTTACCACTGAGCCACCTAGGAAGCCAAGGATAGATTATCCCACACATTATAAAAGTGGATCTAGAATTTTTCTAAAAGAACAAATCATTTACCTGTGAAGGAACTGAGATCTTAGACACAGATATGAAAAGAGATTCAGGCTTGAAAGAATAGTTAGCAATGTAATTTATTAGAACTGGCTCAGTCACTAAAACTGAGGCATAAAGTCAGGATCAGCAACAAAGGCAACTTAATGTTAAGTCACCTATGCTGCATACTTAGGCCATCATCAGTCCATTATTAGAAGCCCTGTGGTGAAATCTGAGAGTACAGTAAGCTAGCAGAGGAATATGCAGAGAACTCTGTTCATATAGAGCAGATCCACAAGCAGAACAATGTAAAGAAGGGAAGAAAACAAACATTTCTTAAGAAGATGCCAAGAATAGCACCCATATACTTAAAATTCATTTCAGGGTGCACTTCATCATATACTTTAATCATTCATTTTGTGTGTGCATTTGGAGGGCATACCCAGGTGATAACTGATATAAGATAAGAAGAGTAAAATACAACTTGTTTTCTTTTTTTGGGGGGTGGTGGTGGTGGTGGTGGTGATGGTTTGATTATGGTAGATCCAAGCCCTTCTAACATTAGTATCAGCATTAACCCATGAAATCCCAGTGCGCTACTTGTTTTCCAGTCGTTAACTTTTATTGGTCTGTAGGCAAAGAGCAGGGCCCTTGGCTGCTTTTATCACTTCATTAGGCAACCCTCAAGCAAGGAATTTGGAGGGAGCTAAACTGGTGGATAAAAGTATCGTTCCTATTTGGGCAGTGGTAAAAGCAAACATTTGTGGAATACTTTCCATGTACTAGACCCTGGGCTAACTGCTTTATACTTATTAAATCATTTCATCCTTATGATAACCCTATGAGCTAGGTGCATTATAACACACACTTTACAGATGAAGAAACAAGAGCAGAGACAATGAAGCCAGTAACCCAAGCCAAATAGCTAGTAAATGGTGGAATTAGAGTGTAAATTCAGTCCAGTCTGGCTCAAGAGTCATGTTCTTAACCATCACACTGTAACGTCTCAAGCTTCAATTTAGTGCCATTTCAGATCTCAAATTCTTCACCATTTTAACCTTGTCATGGCCCATAAATCTGCCTAGTCTGTCTGATTTTTTTAAATTAAAATACTTTAGTTAATTTTAATGTTTGCCATCTCTTCATAGCTATAGGTCAGCAGATTCAGCACTCAACAAATACTCACTGAATAAGGATTATCTACCAGGTACTGGATGTGAAAGTGAAGTCACTCAGTCCGACTCTTTGCGACCCTGTGGACTGTAGCCTGCCAGGCTCCTCCGTCCATAGGCTTCTCCAGGTAAGAATACTGGAGTGGGTTACCATTTTCTTCTCCAGGGGATCTTCCCAACCCAGGGATCGAACCCAGGGTCTCCCGCATTGGAGGCAGATGCTTTAACCTCTGAGCCACCAGGGAAGCCCAAAGTCAAAGCTGTGCCCGAACAGGGACTTGAACCCTGGACCCTCAGATTAAAAGTCTGATGCTCTACCGACTGAGCTGTCTGGGCTCACAGTACTGGATATAGGAACATACAAATGAACAAGAGCACACAATATAGAAAGGCATATACACAAGTGTATATAAATCATGGTGGAGATGGCTTATGTCTTCTTAAAACAACAGTGAGAGAGTAGAGAGGGGAAACTGCATCATAAGACTTAACATTTAAATCTTAGTTCTGATACTCATTGTGTAATGGGCTTACGAAACTTATTAACCCTGTGGTATTGGACAAGTTATTTAATATCCCTCAGTTTTAGTTCCATATGTCTCGTGGTGTTTTAAGGTTCTCCCTGTAGAAGCAGCCTGGTATGGTAGCAGTATCTCAGTCAGTAAGTTGTGGAGTCAGACTGAATCAGATCATTAACTTTTTAATAATTTATTCCTTAACAACTCAGATTCTTCATTTGTACCATTTAGACAACAGAGCAATTCCAAATTCACAAAGCTTTTGTGAAGTGTATGTTAATCAGTGTACATAAGAACACCCACTAAGAGGCCTATGCAAAGGGAGGACCTCAATAAACGTTACCTCTCCCTCTGCTCCAGGCTGCTTTTCATCCCTTAGAAATTCTTTTCATGATTTGGTCGCTGTGGTGCCAACTGAAAGCTGGGAGCAATGGCAAGGATTTGCTCCAAGCACACCAAATCCAGGGCCATACTGACTATAAAGAATTCTTCTCCAATCTCCTCTATGTGCTGCTGCTGCTAAGTTGGCCATGTGCTGCTACTGGGCTGTATTTCTTCTTCCATTTCACCACGCTCCTGTTATAGTTTGAGAACCGTTCACTTTTTGATATGTTAATGCTTACCATACCACATAAGGGTCCAAGATATTTTGATTTTCATATTAATTGCGATCACTTTTTAAGTACTATTAAAAGATACTTCTTGCTGAAAGAATATTTCTATACACTGTAGAGATGGAATGAAAAGACATTATTTTTGTTCCATGTAATCCACTCAAAATCTTTGACAGCATTATCTTTACTGATTATTGTCTTTCCCTTCAGGAAATACTTGCTAAAAATTGATTTGGTCATTGACAACTCATATATTGACTTAAAGAAAATATGTTTTAGAAAGGATGAAATGCAATTATATTTCTATCTTTCTGTAACCATTTCAAAATGTATTCAGTGGAATAATTTTCATCTGTTCTGGAATAACAGGCTGGATTACTTTTCCACTTGCTAACATATAACAGATAATTGGAAGGCTACTATGAATTGCAGACACAGTTAGTCCAGAAATTAGACTATCCAATACTCAGCTACAAGAACACACAACAAATGAATACTTACTGGGAAGCTAATAAAGGTCAGACACTGATTTAGACACTTGCAATACAAATAAATAAAATATAACATTCCAATGACTATAGAGCATATGTTCCAGGGGATAATCAAAATCAATATATTCAATGACTTGTATTTCTGTCTGCAGCAGTTCAGCCTGATCAGACCAATCATCCCAATGAAAAAACCCTAGAAAAGCTGAATAAGCTAATTAAAAGTAGTTGTTTGAACGGATCAGAAAGCTATGAACATAGCTGAGATCTGAGTAGAGAAAAGGGAAGTGTAAACAAGTGAACCCAACACTGGAGTGG
Organism: Cervus elaphus; assembly: GCF_910594005.1. Classification (NCBI taxonomy): domain Eukaryota; kingdom Metazoa; phylum Chordata; class Mammalia; order Artiodactyla; family Cervidae; genus Cervus; species Cervus elaphus. The sequence goes on along the minus strand of NC_057815.1, from coordinate 72,587,362 downwards.
TTTCCCCCATCAAAGCCTTTGTTTGCAAGTGGAAGCTGAGAGACTAAGAAACAGAACTCTGAGCATCCTCATAGGATGAGGGACAAAGATTGAATTTAGAATCCATTTAATGGATGTGACCAGAGCAGAGTCCCAGAATTTCAGTTGGGACACAAAAGGTCTAAAGCTAGTGGAAGAGTAGACCAAAAATAGATTACATAAAGACAGAAATCCAATTTCCAATCAGTTCAATTCAAGTTGCACTAGGGTGTTATGTTCTTTGATGAACTGCCTGATAGAAGCAATAGTAGGTATCTGGAGGAAACTATCTTTCAGGCTTTCAAAATAACTCCAAGACTTCTTAAAAACAACCTGAAGAGCGTTGCCATTTCCTCCTCCAGGGGATCTTCCTGACCCAGGGATTGAACCTGCATCTCTTGCATCTCCTGCATTTGCAGGTGTTTTTTTTTTTTTTTTTTAACCACTAGTGCCACCTGGGAAGCCCTCTTAAAAACATGTGGAATCAAATAAAAAATAACTGGATAAACCCACCCTAAACAGTAGATAGCAGAAATAGATAAACAGGATATAGAATAGAATTACCAGAATGGGCTTTAAAATATTGATTAACATGTTCATGAGACATAGAGGACAAATTAGGTAATATCAGCCTTAAAATGACTCTACAGAAAATAGCAAGATGAAAATTAGATCAAAATGAAAAATGGAAAATATAATAATTGAAATTAAAAATTCAACGGATAGGTTTAAGAGCAGCTTAGAAATAGCTCAAGAAAGGATTAATGACATGGGAGGATAGTTTAGTAGAAAGTATTAAGACTTCAAGGCACAGTAAATAATTTGAAAATACAGAACAAAGCATAAGAGACATGTAACATGGTAAGGAGATCTAACATATGTATAACTGGAATTCCAAAGAAGAGGAGACAGAAAATCAAGTAAAAGCAATATTTAAAGATATAGTAGCCTAGAGTTTTAAAAAATGATTCAACATTTGAAGACTATATATTAAAAAATAACAATAAACTTCAAAGAGGATACAAACAAAACATCCTGAGGTCATAATAGTAAAATTTATGATGACAAAAGGAAAGTAAATATTAAGAGCAGCCAGAAGGAAAAAAAAAAAGAAATTAGATTCACAGGAGCAACAGTCAGAACCAAAATAAACCCAGAAGACAAAAATAACTGACAAGTTGCCTGCAAAACTGAAAATACAAAGATATTTTGAGATATTCACCAACAGGAGACCCATGCAAAAAGACAACTACAAAATGGCTTTCTTCAAGTACGAGGAATATATTGTCAAAGAAGGCAAATCATGATGGAAGAAACAGCAGTGAAATGTGTAAATATATGGGTAAATCCAGATGAATAATGATTATATAAAAATAATTTCTTATAGGTTCAATATATATATGTAGAGTTAAAATATACAATAGTGGCACAAAAGACATTACATAGTTATATGTCATAAATCCTTGAAATTCCAAAGTCCAGAAAGAGGCTAAAGTACTAATCTATATTAGATGTTCATAAAGCAATTATGCATGTTGTGATCTCTAGGGTAATCTTAAAAAGTATTGTAAAATAATGTATAACAAATGAGCAGATAGAGCAGATAGATAACAAGGTAACAAAAAATAAATAACAAGAAAGGTGGCAATAAAGAAGAGAAAAAGGAAAAAAGAACAAGTTGACACATTAAAAAACTAGCAGGAAGATAGTAGACAGATCCAAACCCAAATATGCCAGTAATTATAATAAATATTTTTGAACTAAATACTCTAATTATAAAAAGATTTTCAAAATCCATGATACGCTATTTATAAAAAATAACTCTTAGGACACAGAGAAGTCAAAAATAAGAAGATGGAAAAAGTGCTGTGCAAACATTACACAAAAGAAAGATAATACAGTATCAGATACAGTAGACAGAAATATTACTAGAAGTAAAAAGAGATATTTTATCATGATAAAAGGGTCAAATCTGCCAACTGGCATGTGAATTACAAAACTTTATATCTCTAATAATAAAATTTTAATCGGGTGGAGAAGGAGGGGGGATCGGGATGGGGAACACATGTAAATCCATGGCTGATTCATGTCAATGTATGGCAAAAACCACTACAATATTGTAAAGTAATTAGCTTCCAACTAATAAAAATAAATGGGGAAAAAAAGAAAAAAAAATAAAATTTTAAAATATAAAGCAAAATTGATAGAACTAAAAGCAGATGGATAAATATATAACCATAATAGTGGAGATAAAAATATCATTCTTAGTAAATGTTGACTAAGCAGAAGAACATACAAAAAATGTGAAATATTTAATTATCAAGTTTGATGTAATTGACACAAAAAACTCCACACTTCACCCAATGTATATATTTTAAAAGACATTTAACATGTAAAAAAAAGACTATCTGCTGGGGCTATCAGACTAGTTTCATCACATTTCAAAGGGCTGATATCATATAGGGTGTATTTTCTAAGTACAATGAAATTTAAGTGAAAATCAGTAACAGAAAAATAACTAGAAAGTCCTCAAATATTTGGAAATTAAGTAATAGGCTTCTAAATAATCCAGAAAATAAAGGAAATTAATAAATATTTTAAACTAAACAATACTTTAAAAGTACAACAAAACTTACCACTTAATGAAAATGCAACACATCAAAACTTGTGGAATACTTCTAAAACCCTTATTGAGAAAATTTCACATAATTAAATGTACATAAAATCAAATGAGAATCAATGATCTAAGCATCCATTTTTTAGAAATTTAAAGACAACATCAACAATCTATGGAAGGGATAAAAAATAATTTGCACATGAAGTGACTGACAAGAGGTTAATACCCAAAATGTACAAAGAGCTCATAAAACTCAATATCAGAGAAACAAAGAACCCAAACAAAAAATGGGCAGAAGACCTAAACAGACATTTCTCCAAAGAAGACATAAAGATAGCTCACAGGCACATAAAATTAAAGATGTTCAACATCACTAATTATTAGAGAAATGCAAATCAAAACTGTAATGAGGTATCACCTCACACTGGTCAGAATGCTATTATCAAAAACTCTACAAATAATAAACGCTGGAGAGGATGTGGAGAAAAGGAAACACTCCTTTTCTGTTGGTGGGAATATAAATTAGTGTAGCCACTATGGAAAACACTATGTAGCTTCTTTAAAAAACAAAAAATAGAAGTACCATATGATCCAGCAATTTCACTCTTGGGTATATATCCAGAGAAAACAAAAACTAATTTGAAAAGATACATGCAGTCAGACATAGAAGCAATCCAAGTACCCAACAACAGACAATTGACTTAAGAAGATGTGGTGTGTGTGTGTATATATATATATATATAAAAGTGAAACAGTTAGTCACTCAGTTGTGTTTGACTCCTTGTGACCCCACGGACTGTACGTAGCCCACCAGGCTCCTCTGTCCATGAAATTTGCTAGGCAGGAATGCTAGAGTAGGTAGCCATTCCAGCTACCCATAAATGTGTGTGTGTGTGTGTGTGTGTGTGTGTGTGTGTGTGTCCAGCTACCCATAAATGTGTGTGTGTGTGTGTGTGTGTGTGTCCAGCTACCCATAAATGTGTGTGTGTGTGTGTGTGTGTGTGTGTGTATACATGCAATAGAATGTTAGCCATAAAAAGGATGAAATATCGCCATTTGCGGCAACATGGATGAACCTAGAGGATATTATAAATAAGTCAAATGGAGAAAGACAAACACTCTATAATATCACTTATACGTGAGAAAATAATACAAATAAATGTATATACAAAACAAACACAGATTTACAGACATGGAAAACAAACTCGTGGTTACCAAAGAAGAGAGGGAGAAGGGGAGCAACAAATAAGGAGTATGGGATTAACAGAAATTACTATACATAAAATAAACAATAAGGATTTACTGTATAGCACAGCAAAAGTATGCCCAATATCTTGTAATAGCCTCTAATGGAATATAATCTGCAAAAAACAAAATCAAAACCAAAAAAATCACATCATTATGCTCTACACCTGAAACTAACAAAATATTGTAAATCAATTATATTTCAATAATAATAATAAAGACAACAGTAAATTAAACTCCTAAAAAAGGGCAGAAAATTATAAGAGCTAAAAAATACAGAAATAGAACAATAGAAAGAATTAAAGAAACATCAAAAATTTGTTCTTTGAAAATACTAAGAAAACTGTTTAATCCCTTATAAGGATAATCAAGAAGAATGAACAAAGTACTAACATGAGGACTAAAAAAAGAACACAACACCATGGATCCTACAGGCATTAAAAATACTATAGGAAATTATTGAGAGCTTTATGCTGAAAAATTTGAAATTTAGATCAAATGAAAAAAATTCTCAGAAAACTCATAACTTACTAAAACTGTCCTATGAAGAAATGTAAAATATAAACAGCCCTAAATCCATTAAGAAACTAAATCTGCAATTATAAGACGTTTCACAGAGAAGACAACAAGCATAAATGGCTTCATGAATTCTTCCAAACATTTAAAGTAGTATCAGTTTTATATAAAAGCTTCCAGAGAACAGGAAAAGAGACATTCACAAAACCAGCACAATCCTGCTATGAAATTAAGTAAGTTTTATATTTAAATCTCTAGCTCAGATGGTAAAGAATCTGCCTGCAATGCAGAAGACCTGGGTTCGATCCCTGGGCCGGGAAGAGCCTCTGGAGAAGGGAATGGCAATCCACTCCAGTATTCTTGCCTCGAAAATTCCATGGACAGAGGAGCCTGGCTACAGTCCATGGGGTCGCAAAGAGCTGGACATGACTGAGTGACTAACACTACTACTACATTTTAAAAAAGAGAAAAACTAAAGGCCAGTCTTTCTCATGGGCAAGAAACCCCCCACAAAAACCCAAATTAATAAACTATGAACATATCAAATCCAGCCACAAACATAAGGGATGATATCACTAGGTTGACATCCAGTTGGCAAGATCCATGAAGCAGTTGAGCATGCAATAGAACTGTAGCTAAGTAAAGAGGTCAGGGCTGGAGAAATAACTTCTGCAATTGTCTTAAAATGGCAGGGATTTAGTAAAAGTTTACTAAATGAATATATAGCAGTATTTTAAAAAGGAAGAATTCTTCTAGTCTTAGTTTCAGGCCAATCTAATTGGGAAATAGATATCTAATATTAAAAGAAATACCGAATAAAAATGCAATTTTCCCAAATACATGGTCTAGAGAAAGTTTCATTACATTTGGGCCCCTCATAGGGATGTTTCCTTTATTTTATATTATAAAAGACAGTGGAAAATGAACAAGTAAGAATTCTAGTAAGAAAATGTTTTTGGTAAGAACTGCTTCCTTGCTTAATTTTCTTAGCATCTCACTTTACTCTTTTTAATGATATTCAAAGATTGAATCCTTGATTCCATGTAATTCTCACATAAAAAATACCTACACTGTCTGTGCTTGAATACCCCAGCCCAGCCCTATCCCCTCATTCTCTCTCTCATCAAAGACTATACTGTTTCAATGATTGTGAAAATTTCTTCTTCTAGACTGCAATAAAGTTTACTTATGATTCATTTGGCACGGAGTACATGCTACTTTGCAATGTTATTTATCTTTTCTCATGCTGCCTCTGCAACAAGAACCTAAACCTATTACAGGTCATATAGACCATGTTATACGGTTTTTGGTATCTACAGTACCTAAAAGATTGTAAGAGTTCAATGAAAGTTTTTTTGATGATGAAAGTGGTGATGATTTAAAGGCATTAATCTTTTTTAAAGGCATCAAAGATGAGAACCTGGTAATAACTTTTTTTTTTTCCACCACACTTTGCTAAAGAAGAGTACACATAGTAAACTGACACAGGTCTCACAGGGACAGTTATTCAGTGTGAATCCTGTAAATGTAACTCAATATACTTGTCATACGGCACAAGTTTCAAACATTTATTCTTCACATTTTTTAAGAGTCATGAGATCTTTATGGAACTACCTTATAACCACAATCAACCTACAATGGTGTATTTTAAGGTTTTGTTCATAATATCTTGCCACCTACATTATCATGGAAGAACTTTGAAGTTTTTGTTCATGATTATCTTGTGACCTACATTATCATGGAAGAACCTGAATAAACTCAAAGGAAAAAATGCTAGCATATTCTATTAACAAAGGAAATAAAATTCACAATTCATTCCAATCAAAGCCAGGGAATTCAGTTAAAGCTAAATTTAACACATTCAATAAGGAAGAGAACTTTGAACTGCTTTACTTTGAAGGATAGTATTACAATACTATTTAAACAAAATTCCTTCCTGGAGTATCCTTTCTTCCCTTCTGGAACACTTTTAAAAGTTCCAGAAAAAAATGCATTTTATTTCGTATGTAGAGATTTTATGCACAGCCTTGGTTTTCTCTGCATAATAATTATCAGACAGTATTTGTAAAATGACCTTTAAACTGCTCCTTCTATGATTTCTAATATTTCTGACTCTTTATGCTAGATAACCCCATTCCCTTCATACTACTTTCTTATCAAACTTTCTATAAAGATTAATGTGGTAATTGGAATAAGAAATGTCCATCTCTTTGGGGCATCATTTTCTAAGACTTACGTGGTCTGAAGTAGTTCTAATGAATTCAACCTTTAAAAAATCACCATGTATATACACTGCCAAAATATCCCATTGATTCTATCAGTTATTCAGGAAGTTCTCTCACGACTTAAACAATAGTTTTGAATGCTCGGCATTGATGATGGAAGGTGTTTGGATGACTGCTTGAACCCAGGTCTGAATGATTCAGTCTAATGGTCTCTAATTAAGGATGAATATCTCTATCATCTGAAGTGTATTTACAAATTATGGATGTTTTACTTTCACCCTATAAAAAAACAACCAACATTAAGACAAACATACTATATCTTGGGGATTTTCCTGAAGGGTTCTCATTCAAGGCATCTTTAAGGAGCAATGGCTAGATATGGCCAAAAAGGAAAGAGTTTAGGCATGTCTATCATATCAGGGGAATGACAAATTCTTGAGGCTCATGACAGCTTTTATACATTGAGTATACATAACAACCATTATGTAAATGAGTAAGAAAAATGCTTACTGTTATGGTAAAGGATAATAGTTGCCATATAAGGTAAAGGGTGACAGCTGCTAGGAATTCTGAGGCTTAGGAATTAAGTGCGTGTGTAGCCCCATTCCAGAGAGAAAAAAGCAATCCCACTTACTGGGGATGAGCAATAAGGTAACCGACAGAGGAAGTCCTGTGGGGGCACTAAGCTGTCCTTACGCATCAGTTAGTCCTAACTCTAGTGTGTAAGTCTAAAATTACCAGGTCCTACTCTATTATCTTTTGATGGGTAGCATTTAAAAGGGCATTGTAAATTCAGTTTAAATAAAGAAATTAAAAAATCACTAAATGAAACCAAGTATTTTAAAATGAAGGAAAAATGTATAATGGAAGTCAGTAGTACTTTTCAAATGAAGATAGCAGCTAAAAATTCAGTCTGGTGCTTGAACTTCTAAATTAATGTACATCTTTAATCAACTCTGTATCTATATTCATTTTAATATCAAATTAATGCTTAGTTATAAAACAATGTTTAATTTAACAAGTCAAATTGGTGCTCTAGGGAGACATAACCATGTTTTCCTGTGATCTTGAATACTCACTGGCAACAAACACTTCTGACTACTAGCATATTAAAATGATGCATCCAAAGAAAGAAAAGAAAGCCTGTAAACCTTTCTCCTATTGCTGTTTCAAAACTCAATGTGTTATTACATAATAAGATTATGGCAAAAAACTAATGGTTAAAGAAAAGAAAATATGACCTTTCTGACCTCTTGAAAAAAAATCATTAAAACTTAAAAGTTGACAGTGAGATTTTAGTGAATTTTCACTGCTTTTTAAAATTCAATGAAGGAATGAGACAAATGCATTCCCTCTGTAAATGTAAATTAATTAGCTGAATATGTGTCACAAGCAAACTTTTTAGCCATACTATGTTCCAATGACCTCTTTCTGAACTGCCTTTTCTGTACTTTTCAGTTCCTTAATCTTATTTCTGTGACTACTGTGTATCATTTCTCATTTTAAAAGAATAGTCAAGTGTACATTAGCAAGAGATAATCTCCCAAATCAAGCATATATTTAGTTTATGTATATCTTGAGTGGCATTATTTTGCAAAAAAGGATTGGGTGATTAGGCCCAAACCTGAAATTTATGATTTCTATATGACATATAAATTATTCTAAAATCTGGAGGCTGTGGCTCTAGGTACATAAAAATATTACCAGTTGTAGGCAATAATAGATTTAACCAATTTTGTATTTTTTAATTCACACCATACATTACATTGCAGAAAGTAGAGTCTGCTGATAACACTGCAAACATAAAAATTACTTTAAGATCATGGGGTCACAAAAAGTTGGACACAACTCAGCAACTAAACAATAATAACACTACTTTTTATTTTAGTTAATTCCACACAGATGGTTTGATATAATTCTCAGTATATGTGGAATTCAGTTAGAAAATCAAAGTAAAAGAATGTCATCTATATTTTTAAGTTTAAATTTTAAAATATTCTTTCTGCACAGATAGATTCTTTTGATATTTTTAAGGAAATCAGCTGCTACAGATATTTTCTAAATACTTCTACACATCAGATACTATGTTAGATACTAGAGGTTCCTATTCTCAGAGTCATAACAGTATACAACTTTATGATTTACAGATATTTTAACACAGATAATCATGCACTGACCTTCACTGCAATTCTATAAATTACACAATGTAAACACTTTGTTCCTTAGTTATAATCATTGAAATGTGAGATTAGAGAATATTTTTCTTGCATGCCTTTCTATAAAATAATCTAGCACAGCAATAGGGAGCAGAATGGGTACTCAATAAATACTTGACAATGAGTGAATTGCTCAAGGTTATATAGCTAGTAGTGGTAAAGCTAATAATTAAACTTAGGTCAGTTAGTTCCAAGACCAAGAAGATGTCAAAGTATTACTATAGATAGCTTTGAGAGGTTGATTCAGGGCATCCGTTTGCACATCTCTGATGAAACTGATTCAACAACTTCTTAATATAGTAATTCTGAAGCTATGTACACATTTTTTTTTTAATGGTGAAATGGCATGCCAAGAGAAAGTCTATTCATTGCTCTAGTTTTAGCATCCACCCTTGAAGGGGAGGAAGCAGTAAAGAAATGAATTATACAGATCTAGCATCTGTGTCACCAATGTGGGTAGTTAGGTCACTGGCAGGTATTATCAGATTGAAATTATCTACCTGATGGAATTTATGTGCACTTGAGAACAAGAACTATCCAAATATCACTCTTGAATCAGAATTAACCAGGTTAGCTTCAAACCAGCACAACAAGGTTTCCTGAAAGAACTATATATCTCAACTTTAAAAAGTGCAACAATAAAATCTGAAACAACATATTTGGGCAGTAAGTACTGAAATGAACTCTTTCAGATCTTGGTGTCAGTTACTTAGGTTATTTCATTTGTGTTTAAACTGGTTTTACAACGAATATTTTCTGAAAGGCATTTTCAGGACTGCTGAGTTGGGTGTTCAGACACTCAGAGACGCCGCGTGTCAATGGGTAAATCATTTCTACAGCTGTGCTTTTGCCTAGTGGCTCAGTTGTGCCCAACTCTTTGTGACCCTTTGGACTGCAGCCTGGGAGGCTCCTCCGTCCATGGGATTGCCAGGGAAGAATACTGGAGCGGGCTGCCATTTCCTCCCCATGGGATCTTCCTGACCCACAGATCAAACCCAGGTCTCCTGTGTCTCCTGCACTGCAGATGAATTCTTTACCAACTGAGCCATCAGCGAAGCCCAGATAAAAAACATAGCCCAGGGAAGTACAGCTGGACTTAAAACACCTCTCAATTACCAGAAAGCCCATATTCAGCAATTTCTGTATAACAATCAGTCAGTCAGTCAGTTCAGTCACTCAGTCATGTCCGACTCTTTGCGACCCCGTGAATCACAGCACGCCAGGCCTCCCTTTCCATCACCAACTCCTGGAGTCTACTCAAACTCATGTCCATCGAGTTGGTGATGCCATCCAGCCATCTCATCCTCTGTCGTCCCCTTCTCCTCCTGCCCCCAATCCTTCCCAGCATCAGGGTCTTTTCCAATGAGTCAGTTCTTCGCATGAGGTGGCCAAAGTATTGGAGTTTCAGCTTCGGCATCAGTCCTTCTAGTGAACACCCAGGACTGATCTCCTTTAGGATGGACTGGTTGGATCTCCTTGAAGTCCAAGGGACTCTCAAGAGTCTTCTCCAACACCACAGTTCAAAAGCATCAATTTTTCGGCGCTCAGCTTTCTTCACAGTCCAGCTCTCACATCCATACCTGACCACTGGATAAACCGTAGCCTTAACCAGACAATAGCTAACGCTAATGAACCCTTACTATGTGTCAGGTACCGCCCTGAGCACTCTCTTTGTATAAGGTGTATAATCTTCAAACACACCTGAGGTAGGTAGCATTATATTCTTCCACTGTCCTAGATAAGGAAACTGAGGCAGCAGAGCTAAGAAACATCTTGATAGTTACGTAGTAAGTAGCAGGACTGGAATTCTAACCTAGGCAGTCTAGTTATACAGTCTGTACTATTAAGCACCATGGTGTATTGTCTCTGAGACAACAAGAATTACCACGTTCAATAGCACAAATGATAGCTACCTATGGGGAAATTAACAACATGGTGCCAGTCAGGCCCTCTCGCCCCATGTTCTGTAAACAATGACTTTGCATGGTTATGAAACAGCTGAGATCACTTATAGCTCTGTGCATGCGCGTCATGAGTTACCGGCTTGGTCACTGGCTACTCTGTGTGGCACGCATGTGTGAGCTTCACCATGACAGCTCTGGCTGCTGCTGCATCGGGGCTACACTAGAGTGACATCATGGCTATGTCATATGAGGCTATGTTATGGCTACGCTATGGTTATGTCATGGCCGTTGCTACAGCTACTGCGTCAGATAGGAGACAGGCTGTGTTGTGGCTGCCATGCCAGCCTGGAGAGAATAAACATGTTCCTATGCGGTTCCTATGACTCCTTGCGTCTTCTTCCAGCCTCTTAGCCAGAACCTTGCCTACTCTGGGTTCAGCAAACAGTGTGGTCAGTGTGAACAGGACCAGCAATACGCCACTGTTTACTTTTATCATTATGTGCCAGACATTGAGTTAAGGGCTTTACGTTTGTTATTTAATTCTTACAAAAACAATAATCTCTGAGGTAGTTATTATTATACCTATTTTACAGGTCAGGAAACTAACTCAGAATTTTGAAATAATCTGTTCACTGTCAGAGGCAATGGCAGGTTGAAATTCTCATCCTCTTTACTCTGTTTCCAGTGCTTCTACTTTTAACCACTGGGCAATACTATGATGCTTTGTAAGAAATACACCACTTTTGGAGTTGGAACTCATCTTATACATTTTGCATCCCAAAAAAGTCTTGGTGGGTTTCAGAAGAAAAACATGTAGTTGGAAAAATGCTGAAAGGGTTACCAGCATGGAGCTCTCCTACTAGCTTTACTTATAAGCATTTGAAGTTTCCAAGGACAAACAATCAATACTGGATTAGCAGATACAAACTAATATACATAAAACAGAAAAGCAACTAGGATTTACAATGGGAACTATATTTGATATATTATAATAATCTATAATGGGAAATAATCTGAAATATATTTACATATAACTGAATCACTTTGCTATACAAGTGAAACTAACACAATTATTGTAAATCAACTATTGTAAATCACTTTAATTTAAAAATGTGAGAATTCATAAGTAGGTATCACATTAAAAATAATATTACTAATAATTGTTGCATTTGAGGTCTGATGCAGGAGTTTGAGAGAATAATTTTCTCTCAGATGAAATCAAGCTTCTCCTTAATTGACACAAGTAAGTTGTTCCATACACACAATTCTGGCAATGTCTCATACAGGGTTTTAAGAGCAGCAAGGTCATTAAATAAAACACTGGAATCTTTTTCCTCTTTTTAATTCCAAATGGTGGTCCCATCAGATCCAATTTGAAATGCACTGGCAGAGCTCAGCATGTAAGCTGGTGCTTGGCTGGCTCAAAAGCCAGGGGACTTTAACTCCATGCATGGATGCACTGTGCATATTTTAGTACCTTTGGGGGAAAAAAAGCAGTAAAGCTAAGCAGGAGGAAAACCTGTCTGCAACTGATTATATTACATTTGTACAAAACGGTATCACCCTCATTGCTTCTAAACACGCTACAGTTCTAAATAAGTGAAACGCTAGGAGTCCTCTTAAAATAAGAGCAACAGTGAAAATGCCAGTAAATACGGCAGAATTATGCGGTATCTATACCCACTGCAATAAATAACAATAATAACATGCAACTAATCCCCGTCTATAAAAGAGCAATCTGTCACTAAATTAAGAAAAATAAAACAATAATCCTTGGTTTTCAAAGAGAAACTTTTAAAAGGTTTAGTATGTACAGTGTTAGTATAAACATACACATATATAAGCATATTAAGATATATCTCTTAGGAATACAAATCATATGCATATTATATACACACACATCCATGTATATATATTTATGTATTATAAGCAAGTTTTTAAAATTCTAAGAGGGAAAGAAATCTAATTGGTTAAAATCAGTCATAAAATTTTAACCATGTTTCTGAAAAAAAAAAAAACAGCAGTGCCAAAGGGTAATGCATTGCTAATGGTTTCCAGTGGAATAAATAGCTACTCTGACGTCAAAATTTTGTTACACTCCAATAACTGGCTCACTTGGGGTTTCAGGTACAGCAAGTTACATGTCAGTTTTAAATAAAGTTATAAAAATAGAATGCTTGGTGAACCATATTGTCGCTATGCAACCTGATATGTTATGATTTATATCCAATAAAATGTTAACAAAGGTGATAGATTATACCAAAATAGTATCTGGTGGTTTAAGATGCCCTGCTCCTTAAACTTTAGATTTAAAAAAATGCTATATTTTACTTTGTCTTTCCCTAAAGTGGTATATTACTGAATTACCCACTGTTAGCACAAGTATCAAATTAGAAATATTTACACGCCCCAAAGACAAAGTGATTTATGGACTAGTAAATCTCCCTTGATAGATAGTAATAATATTCTAACCGGGAACATGGAACAAAAGGAACAGTAAATCTACAGAATGCAAAAAAAGGGGAAAAAAAGGATTATCATGTTAGCCATATAGTAATATCAGTCAGTTTTCAGAAAAGATATTGCTCAAATAAGTATAGAATTTACAATTGAAATGAAGAAATTATACCACCTTACCATAGAACTAGAATTGAAACTATAAGTTGAAAATCCCTGAAAGATATGTTCCAGTTTAATAATGAAAAGATGCTAATTAACACAGTCACTTTCATTTTAAAGTGGATGTAAATGAGATCTTGTAAGGTTTGACAAATCCATCAAACAGAATACACAATCAGAATGATAAAGGTTTTTCTACACCAGTGTCTTGCTATGGATGGTGGAGAGGATATATATGTGAGAAAAGGAGGGAAAATACAAGGCCTTTATCAGCAAGAATATTTACTGAAATATTATTAAAACCAAGCAACATATATTTTAATTACTGATGAAGACAGCAATTTATGTGTAAGAAACTTCAAATTCTAGTATTACTCTATTATTTCTACATTATGACAGAAAATCTTTATATTTGGACATTTTTATGTGCTTTAACCATGCAATAACACATAAATCCATCGCTATATATATATATATATATATATATATATATACTTCTTCTTTCCCCTTATTTTCACTTACTCTGTATAAGGAGGCAAAGAGAAGATTTAGGCAGACAAATCTAACTCTCTAGAGCAATGCCCCCTCCATGCAATGATGTCCCAAGCACAATCACAGTCTACTGAAAATCATCAGCAAGCAAAGAACTCTGCTTCATGGAGCTGAAACTCTAGTAGGGGTGCTGTATAATAACAAACATTCTAAATAAGTAAATTATATTGTTTCAGTTAAGTTCAGTTCAGTCGCTCAGTTGTGTCCGACTCTTTGCTACCCCATGAATCGCAGCACACCAGGCCTCCCTGTTCATCACAAAATCCCGGAGTTTGCTCAAACTCATGCCCATCGCGTCGGTGATGCCATCCAGCCATCTCATCCTCTGTCGTCCCCTTCTCCTCCTGCCCCCAATCCCTCCCAGCATCAGGGTCTTTTCCAACGAGTCAACTCATTGCATGAGGTGGCCAAAGTACTGGAGTTTCAGCTTCAGCATCAGTCCTTCCAATGAACACCCAGGACTGATCTCCTTCAGGATGGACTGGTTGGATCTCCTTGCAGTCCAAGGGACTCTCAAGAGTCTGCTCCAACACCACAGTTCAAAAGCATCAATTCTTCGGCGCTCAGCTTTCTTCACAATCCAACTCTCACATCCATACACGACCATTGGAAAAACCATAGCCTTGACCAGATGGACCTTTGTTGACAAAGTAATGTCTCTGCTTTTTAATATGCTATCTAGGTTGGTCATAACTTTCCTTCCAAGGAGTAAGTGTCTTTTAATTTCACAGCTGCAATCACCATCTGCAGTGATTTTGGAGCCCAAATTGTTTAATAAGTGATAAATAACAACAAAAAATACAAGAGTAAGATCAGAAGTGTTAGGGTCGTGATTTTAATTCAGTGGTCAGGTAGGCCTCACTGAGAAGGTGATATTTAAGCAAAGACTTGAAGGAGGGAAAAAGAGAAAGAAGAACTTTCCAGGCAGAGGAAATAGTTAGTGCAATAGCCTTAATTCAGAGGCATGCCTGGTACTTCTGAAGAACAGCAAGGAAGACAGTATGACTACAGCAAAGTGATAAAGGGACAGAGAAGTAATGAGGAGGCTGAACACTGCAGGGCTTTGTAAGTTACTGTAATTCTTCATTTTCTATAAAACAGTTGCCACTGCAGAGTTTTGAGCAAAGGGGTGACATAACCTGGCTTATATTTTAAAAGGATCATCAAAGGCTGATGATCAGTTGGGTAAGAGTTTATTGAGTGATCCAATTAGGATTGGGGTGGTAGCATTGGAGGTGGTGCCATCTAAATATTCATGATGTATTTGAAGTTACACGTAATGAGATCTGATGGATTGATGAAGGGTGAGAGAGAAAGGGATAAATCAAGGATGACAACAAGGATTTTGGCCAAATCAATAAGAAGGATAAAGAAGGCTGTAAGTAAAGCAAGTTTCAGGTGCAAGTCAAGTGTTAAACTTTAGTCATATTGAATTTGAGATCTCTTATATATACCCAAATGGAAATATCAAAAAAGATATTTAGGTATACAAGTCTAGAGTCACAGAGAGAAGATTAGTATGATGATAATATTTGAAAGCCATTAAACTTGGTGAATTTACAGAGTGGGAATCCAGACACAGAATAGAAGAAAACCAACGAACTCTAAAAATAATACTGAGGAAGGAATACCAATGAAATTATAACTCACATGTTATATTGATCAATTGTAATAATGTTATTAATTAAGATGCCCATCAAATACTGTATTTATCTAGACTCCAAATAAAAGACAGTAAAGACAAGGCCTACAGGACTGACACTTTCATTTACTCAGCCAGTCTTTCATGCTTTTCTCAAAGCTACTTGTGTCTAGCCTTTCTACTTTAGCGGGATACAGGCTTCATCACCACATTCCATTGGCTATTAATTTGGTTAGATAATTCATACCTTGTAGATTTAGTGATTTCAAAAGGAAGGAATGGGAAATATGAAGGGATTGTATCTGCCTATGTTCATTAAGTAGGGCTTGATCGAATTTTACATTTACAGACCATAAAAAACCTTTCTTGTTCTGTCTGTTTTTTATAGCCATCTTTGGTATTTGTATTGTATTTACTCCTGTTACAGCACTAAATTCATTTCACACAAGTCTCTGATTGGCTCATTCCATATTTTGCAATTGTCCTGATCACCATCAATAACAGAGGCTTGTACTTTCAGTGACCAATATTACAGCTATTATTACACTAGAGAAATAAGGTGAAAAAAACACATTTTTTTCTTCCAGTTTTGTTGAGTTGTAACTGTCATACAGGACTGTATGAGTTTAAGGTGTACAGCATAATAATTTAACTTTAGTATATCATGAAAAGGTTATTACATTAAATTAGAGAATACCCATCATCTCAAATAGATACAAAATTAAATAAAGAGGAAAAAAAGCTTATTCCTTGTGATGATAAATCTTAGGATTTACTCTATTAACAATTTTTATATTTAATATATAATATGTAACATTGTTAATCAAGTTAATCATGTTGTATGTGCCTAGAACATATTATCTTATAGCTGAAAGTCTGTACCCTTTAACTACCGTCAACCAGCTACCCTCCCCCTACTCCCTGCCTCTGGTAAGTACAAATTGGATCTCTTTTTCCATGAGTTTGTTAATTTGCTTCTTTTTGAAGTATAATTGACTTACATATACAACTATGGTAGTTCCTGGGGCACACTATAGTGATTCCATGTTTCTTTACATTTTAAAATGCTTTCCACCTAAGTCAAGCTACCATCTGTCACCATACAAAGATGTCATATAATTACTAACTATACTCCCCACAGTGTACATTTTACACCTGTGACTCATTTACTTTTTAATTCTAAGTTTGTATCTCTTAATCTCCCTCACCTATTTCTCCCATTCCCACACTCTCCTCCCTTCTGACAAGCACTTGTTTCTTTTCTGTATCTATGACTTTGTTTCTGTTTTGTTGTGTTTGCTCATCTGTTTTACTTTTTAGATTTTACATATAAGTGAAATCATCCAGCATTTGCCTTTCTTTGTCTCACTTGTTTCACATATCATAATTCCCTTCTAGGTTCATCCATATTGTCACAAATGGCAAGATCTTACTTCTTTTTATGGCTGAGCAATCTTCCACTGTCCATCTGTTGATAGACATTTAGGCTGTTTCCTTATCTTGGTTACTGCAAATAAGGCTTAAAAAACATAGGAGTGCATGTAACTTTTCAAATTAGTGTCTTCATTTCCTCCAGATAAATACCCAGAGTGAAACCACTGGATCCTAAGGTAGTTCTACTATTAATTTTTTGAAGAACCTTCATACTGTTTCCCATAGTGGCTGTGACAATACATTCCCACCAACAGAGCAAGAGTATTTCCTTTTCTCCTCATCCTTGTCAACACTTGTTACCTGTTGTCTTTTGGATAACAGCCATGATTAGTGATGTTAAGCATCTTTTCACGTGTCTGTTGGTCATCCGTATGTCTTTTTTGGAAAAACGTCTATTCAGGTTCTCTGCTTATTTTTTAATCAGCCTGCTCATTTTTTGATGTTGAGTTGTATGAGTTATTTTCATTATTTTGTTATTAACCACTTATTGGGTATACCCTTTGCAAATACCCTCTCCCATTCAATATGTGGCCTTCTCTTTTTGTTGATAGTTTTCTTTGCTAAGCAAAAGCTTTTCAATTTGATGCAGTTCCTATTGTTTATTTTTCCTTTTCTTACCCTTGCCTGAGGACACATATCCAAAAATATATTGCTAAGATCAATGTCAAAAAGCACACAGCATGTTTTTCTCTAGAAGTTTGATGGCTTCAAGTCTAATATTTAAGTCTTTAATGCATCTTGAATTTATTTTTGTGCATGGTGTGAGAAAGCAGTCCAGTTTTATTTCTTGCATGTAGTTGTCCAGTTTCCCCAACACCATTTATTGAAGAGGATTTTCCCCACTTATATTCTTCTTATGTCATAGATAAATTGATCACAAGTGTGTGGAATTATTTCTGGGCTCTCTATTCTGTCCCATTTATCTATATGTCTATTTTTGTGCCAGTACCACACTGTTTAGATTATTATAGCTTTTCGATACAGTTTGAAATCAAGGCACATGATACTTTCAACTTTGCTTTTTCTTAAGATTTTTTGGTTATCTGGGGTCATCTGTGTTTCCACACAAATTTTAGAATTATTTGTTCTAGTTTAGTTAAAAGTACCAATGATACTTAGATAGGGATTGCTTTAAATCTGTAGGCTGCCTAGTATTGTCACTTTAGTAACATTAATTTTTCTAATTCATAAATATCATATATATTTCCATTTGTGTTGTCTTCAATTTCTTTCATCAGTATCTTATAGTTTTCTGAAATAACTCTTTTACCTTCTTAGGTAGATCTATTGCTAGATATTTTTTTAAATTTTTTCTATTTGATGTGATTATAAATGGGACTGTCTTCCTAATTTCCCATTCTTTTTTTTTTCTAATTTCTCATTCTTATAATTCATTGTTAGTGTATAGAAATGTGACAGATTTCTGTATATTAATTTTGCATCCTGCAACTTTCTCAAATTCATTGTCGCACCCTATAGTTTTCTGATGGTATCTTTAAAACTTTCTATATGTAATATCACAACATCCACAAACAGTAATAGTCTTATTTCTTTCTTCCCAGTTTAGATTCCTTTTACTTCTTTTTCTTGTCTGAATGCTATGGCTGGAACTTCCATTACTATGTTGAATAAGAATGGGCAAGAGTGAACATCTTGTCTTCTTCCTGATCACAGAGGAATACTTTTACATTTTTAAAAGAGTATCCTTTTCACAACGCTAATCACAAGATTTAAATCAGGGTTACAATGGTAAGGTAAACCAGCTGTGAAACTGAGGCAAAGTTACACAAATTTTCTAGCTCTAACTTTAAGATTCTACACGGTTAAAAGTAGCTAAGAATCCAAGTGTACAAATCTAACTGCACTGTGTGCAGCATTCTTGTTTTAGGGGGAGTGGCTTTTAAAAAAATATTTGTTTATTTATTTGTCTGCACCAGGTCTTAGTTGCAGCTAGTGGGATCTTCGATCCTCATTGTCACAGGCATGCAAACTCTTAGTGCAGCATGCAGGATCTAGTTTCCTGACCAGCGATCAAACCAGCACCCCCTGTATTAGGAGGACAAAGTCTTAGTCACTGGACCACCAGGGAAGTCTCAGGACACAATTCTTAAAACCCAATAACTAGAACATTTATGGTGAAAAAATAGCAGGATTATTAAATTGGTCTACTGGCCTAGGTTACAGAGGAAACAGATCTAATTATAGTAGTCAAACATTTTTTATTCCTGCCTCTAGAAGGCCTAGAAGAATTACTAAAAATTTTAGGCAATGTACTCTTCAAAATGGAGCACTTATCTCAGTAAGGAGTGATAATATGAAATATTTATCCCTTAAATGATTAGCTAAAGATAAGCAGCTCTCATGAACAATAGCTACATCCTTCAAAGACATTATTTTAAGTATTTTAGATAACTATGACATACAAAATAGGAAGCTTCTGATATAATTTTGTTTTGGTTTGGCTGGTATTGTATGTTCTTTGAGCCAGAGAATATACAGGTCTAGGACAATTGGGATATACTATAGCCTAATTTTCCCGCAAGGAAATAAAAATATCTGAGATTCAGTTTCAATGAATTCTCAGAGAGTTTGGGGGTGCTCTTCTGTGTCTTTAGACTTCTCTGGGAATTGATCAGTTAACAAATACTTGTTGATCACTACCATGACCCAAGACAAAAGAGAAGCCAAGAGGTGAATAAGGACAACAGGTCGACGCATGTAAGGAATTACAGTGAGGGAAGAAAAGAATCAAGCCTTTACACCAACAAACTAAAATGGATGATTTCAGGTACTGATAAATGTTATAAAGGACATAAAAAAGGGGAAATAGAGAACAGTGATAGTGGAGATGAGGAAAGGGGCTACTTCATCTTTAGATGAAGAAAAGGTCTTCACTAAAGGCTGAAATGTTTGTCTTGAATGATGAGAAAGAGGCAGTAACACAATAGGGAAGAATGTTCTAAGCAAAGGAGTAGCAGGAGCTGATTACCTGATCACAACACACTGGAAAATTCTGAAAGAGACGGGAATACCAGACAACCTGACCTGCCTCCTGAGAAAGCTGCATGCAGGTCAAGAGGCAACAGTTAGAAATGAACATGGAACAAGGGACTGGTTCCAAATTCAGAAAGGAATACGTCAAGGCTATATATTGTCACTCTACTTATTTAACTTATATGCAGAGTAAATCATGCAAAATGTTGGCTGGATGAAGCACAATCTGGAATCAAGATTTCTGGGAGAAATATCAGTAACCTCAGAAATGAACATGACACCATCCTAATGGCAGAAAGTAAAGAGGAACTGAAGGGCCTCTTGATGAAAGTGAAAGAGGAGAGTGAAAAAGTTGGCTTAAAACTCAACATTCAAAAAACTAAGATTATGGCATCTGGTCCCATCACTTCATGGCAAATAGATGGGTAAACAATGGAAATAGTGACAGACTTTATTTTTGGGGGCTCCAAAATTACTGCAGATGGTGACTGTAGCCATGAAATTAAAAGACCCTTGATTCTTGGGAAAAAAGCTATGACCAATCTAGACAGCATATTAAAAATCAGAAACATTACTTTGCCAACAAAGGTCTGTCTAGTCAAAGTTATGGTTTTTCCAGTAGTCATGTATGGATGTGAGAGTTGGACTACAAAGAAAGCTGAGTGCTGAAGAACTGATGCTTTTGAACTGTGGTGTTGGAGAAGACTCTTGAGAGTCCCTTCGACTGCAAGGCGATCCAACCAGTCCATCCTAAAGAAAATAAGTTCTGAATATTCATTGGAAGGATTGGGGCTGAAGCTCCAATACTTTGGCCACCTGATGCGAAGAACTGACTCAGTGGAAAAGACCTGATGCTGGGAAAGATTGAAGGCAGGAGGTGAAGGGGATGATAGAGGATGAGATGGTTGTATGGCATCACTGACTTGATGGATATGAGTCTGAGCAAGCTCCAGGAGTGGGTGATGGACATGGATACTTGGTATGCTGCAAAGAGTTGGTCGCAAAGAGTTGGACAGAACTGAGTGACTGAACTGAAGTACCTGATATGGAAATGAAATTGACATGTCCTCAATACAGAAAAGACAGTATGGCTGGTACACTGTGAACATGGAAAAGGCACTGTGAGTGAGTACAAATACGGGTAAGATGGTGAAACCGATGGCAGAAATATGATACAGTTCATATTTTATCTCATCTTTGTATCTGTAGGTGGCAAGGTCACTGGCTGAAAGAGAGAGAAAAGGAACTAAGATATTTAAAAAGAGCATGTGTGTGCTCAGTTGCTAAGTTGTGTCCGACTCTTTGCGACCCCGTGGAATGTAGCCCACCAGGATCCTCTGTCCATGGGATTTCCCAGGCAAGAATATTGGAGTGGGTTGCCATTTTCTTCTTCAGGGGATCTGCCTGAGCTAAGGATCGAACCCATGTCTCTTGCATTGGCAGGTGTAGCCAATGAGCCACCAAGGAAGCACCTTAAGAAGAACAGAGGTATGATATAGCTGTCTGGGAAACAAATTTCCTGGCAATAACTAATCCATTTGAAATTAGCGATGCCTTCTTTGTTAGCTAAAACTGCAATCCTTCCCCTTTCCTATCATCAACCCTTCCTATTCTCTTCCCCACTGTATATTCTCCTTAGTACCAGCCAATAACAGATATTTTACCTCCCACTAGACTGTATGCCCTAAGAAGGAAAGGGTTTTTGTATTTTCTCTTCACTAATATATCCTCAGTATGCTTCTCACACAGTTGGTGCCCAGTAATATCAACTGATTGAATGAATTTCTAGTAAGAAATAAATTTTAAATTAGTCCAGTCCGTACAATTACACTCTTTTCTCCAAAAATATTCAGATGCAGGTGCAGAGTAAGGATTTAGTTAGGTTTAAAGAAATTTGGGAGTTACAGGACAACATGATAGAGAAAGAAAGGGGGAAAGATGAATAATGACATAAAGGGAGTCAAGAATATTGAAAAAGAATTACAGTCATTAATATTGACTAGAGCCTAGAATTCACCAAAGAGATGAAAAACAGTAGGAATATTTGAGTAGGGGATCTAGAAAGACAGGAAGTCAAGGTTAGAGAGTGGGATATTTTAAAAGGAAATTTTAGAGATATAGGGTGTGACCATGTGAATAAATGGCTGAAGTGAGATTAAAGAAAAATCACTAGGGTTAAGAAACCTAGGGAACTGAGAGACCAGGATGATGAATGGAATTTAGGGTGGTCAGTGACATATTTCTAATCATTCCTAGAGCACCCAGTACCTAGCATCTGTGAAGCATCTAGGCCTTTGTGAGTTGTTACAAAGGAAGGATATTATAGTGTTATATTACTTCTGAATGGCACAGGGAATCTCAGAACTCTGGAATAATGACTCAGTTAGACAAGAGAACTGATGACCAAGCAAGAGCAAAACTGACCTTCAATAATTTCTTGACAGAGAACATTATGAGTTTCAAGTTAGTTGAGAGGTTTGGTCTCCTCAAGGCTAGAAGCTTTATTAATTATAAAATATACTACAGAGAGGGTTATGTGTGAGGGATGAAGCAAAATTCTGGCCAAAATATTAAGTTCCTAATTTTTAACAACAGATATTTGGTCCAAAAAAATGATCCTTCTCTTTCCTCCTTTAGCTTGAGAAGAGGATATATATTGAGGTAAAAGCATGGCATGTGAAGCAAAGGTAGTAAGCTGGCATCTCTTCGAATCTACTGCAAACACTCCTCTAGTAAAAATGTGATAAAGCTGCACTACTAAGAAGCAAATGGGAGGATAGAAAGTCATAAAGACTCAAAGAAAAAGATATGTTTCAGATATGACTGAGGGAAGGCTTTAAGAAGATGAAAGAAAAATCCAAATCTGATAGTCATTTTGATTCAAGAATCACGCTCTTTTTCAAAATATCTGCAGAAATTCCTGAAACTGTTCTCTAGCACTCCAACCACAAATAACACAGGTTGAATAGGAAAGTGAAGAGCTAAGACTGACAGGGTGGTTGACCTAATACATTTTATTAGTGATGCAGAAATAACAATGTTTTGAATGCTACTGACAAGTCAAAGGTCACTGATGACAAGAGCGAAGATGCTTTTTCTGGCAGGTGAAAAGCAGAATTGAAGGTGAATTTCTAGACAAGAACACCAACTATGAGAAGGCTGATTTGGCCTTTGAATCAATAATTAATTTTGCCTAATCAGCCATGCATACTGCCCAGAAAGTTATATAGTTAGGTTCTTTTACCCCTACTTTTATGAACAAGGAGCAAATGAAGCAAATGATGTAGGAGAAACATCATTTTTTTTAAAATGAAAAATAAGTTTTAAAATATATCCTTAGTGTCATACCAAATTAGTGCAACATCACATAATAACATCATCTGTTTAATAGGGTAAGGAAGCTAAATTACACAACATAATAATGTGCATAATGATGAGCATTACCTGTTTAATGATGTAAAGAAAGGCCTTATCAATTAAAGAACACTTAACTGAACCTCTAACAAAATGCAAAGCAACAAGGAAATATCAAGGTTTAAGCATAAACATCCCTCATAGAAAATAAAACCTAATTTAAGAAATGATATATTTATACGTTATGGTATTAGGGGGACTACTAAAGGGGTATTATAATTTTTATTCTAGTGCCTAAAGGCAACACCGACTCGATGGGCATGCGTTTGAGCAAGCTCTGGGAGTGGGTGATGGACAGGGAAGCCTGGAGTGCTGCAGCCCACAGGGTCGAAGAGTCGGACATGACTGAGAGAATGAACTGAACTGAACCTAATGGTACTCTAATTTTCATTCACCTAGTAACAACTTCAAAATACATGAAGTAAAAACTAATGGAACAGCAAGGAAAAAAAAGAGAGAGAGACAAATCCACAATTCCACAATTATGGCCAGAGAATTCAACATTCAACAAACAACCAAACACAAACACACAAACTGGCAGGAAAGAATATCACAAAGCTTATTTAGGATGACTGAGTGAATTTTTTATACTTCTTTCTTTGATTTCAAAATGATTTCCACTGGCTTATTATTATTTTTATAATAAACAATAAACTAAAATTATCAAAGTTATATAATATCAGCTTCTCTGGGTAAAAAGTATCCTGCTTTGAATTTAAAATCATCTGCAGTTGATCCATTCTTAAGTAGTATGCCTTATTCTCTAATTTATTCCTTGTCACACATCTATTAGGTCCTTTTTACACCACTGTTTTAAACAAAGGGGATTGGGAAAAAATCCTTATGTCAAGATATTCAAATGTAGTAGATGAGACAAATAGGTAAAATCTCTGACACTTTATTTGGACTTAGGAAGCAAAGAAGGCTTAATACAGAGTAGGAGTTGATTAGGTGAAGGAACAGGAAAGGTGTATAGATATAATAAACAGAAGAACTGCAGGCTGGAATAAAAGAAGGATAGGCTATAAGAATAGAATGGTAGATAGACCATCTCATAAATGGCTTTCAACCTCTGACAAAAAGACTGAATTTCATCCTTAAAAGATAAGAAACCACTTAAAGTTTTTAAACTGATGAAATTTGTAGAATAAACAAATAATGCTCCCTTTCAAATATGCTCATGGCTGTCTTCAACTTAACATAAATTACCAAGAATTTGATAAAATCTATTGTCAAACTCAAAAATATTATCCTGAACAATTAAAAAAATTTTTTTTTCAATTATTTTTATTGGTTGGAGGCTAATTACTTTGCAACATTGCAGTGGGTTTTGTCATACATTGACATGAATCAGCCATGGAGTTACATGTATTCCCCATCCTGATCCCCCCCCCACCTCCCCGCCATCCCCTCCCCCCGCCCCACCCGATTCCCCTGGGTCCTCCCAGTGCACCTGGCCCGAGCACCTGTCTCATGCATCCCACCTGGGCCGGTGATCTGTTTCACCATAAATAATATACATGCTGTTCTCTCGAAACATCCCACCCTCACCTTCTCCCACAGAGTCCAAAAGTCTGTTCTGTACATCTGTGTCTCTTTCTCTGTTTTGCATATAGGGTTATCATTACCATCTTTTCTAAATTCCATATATATGTGTTAGTATGCTGTAATGATCTTTATCTTTCTGGCTTACTTCACTCTGTATAATGGGCTCCAATTTCATCCATCTCATTAGAACTGATTCAAATGAATTCTTTTTAATGGCTGAGTAATATTCCATGGTGTATATGTACCACAGCTTCCTTATCCATTCGTCTGCTGATGGGTTGCTTCCATGTCCTGGCTATTATAAATAGTGCTGCGGGGCAAATTAATATTATAGTTCAGTTCAGTTCACTTCAGTTGCTCAGTAGTGTCCGACTCTTTGCAACCCCATGAATCATAGCACACCAGGCCTCCCTGTCCATCACCAACTCCCGGAGTTTACTCAAACTCAAGTTCATCAAGTCAGTGATGCCATCCAGCCATCTCATCCTCTGTCGTCCCCTTCTCCTCTTGCCCTCAATCCCTCCCAGCATCAGGGTCTTTACCAATGAGTCAACTCTTTGCATGAGGTGGCCAAAGTATCAGGGTTTCAACTTCAGCATCAGTCCTTCCAATGAACACCCAGGACTGATCTCCTTTAGGATGGATTGGTTGGATCTCCTTACAGTCCAAGGGATTCTCGAGAGTCTTCAACACCGTTCAAAGAGTCTTCAACACAGTTCAAAAGTATCAATTTTTGAGTGCTCAGCTTTCTTCATAGTCCAACTCTCACATCCACACATGACCACTGGAAAAACCATAGCCTTGACTAGATGGACCTTTGTTGGCAAAGTGATGTCTCTGCTTCTTAATATGCTGTCTAGGTTGGTCATCACTTTCCTTCCAAGGAGTAAATGTCTTTTAATTTCATGGTTGCAATCACCATGTGGCTGTATTTACCATAATTTAAAATATGCATACTTTTAAATTCACATATTCCATTTTCAATAATTTTTCTTTTGAGAAATTATAGGCACATACAAGTTTATATGAAAAAATATATCCATCATGGATAACTTAAAAATGTAAAAATTATTAATGAATCTTTTACTTTCTATTTCCCTGTATCAAGTCTTTGAAATCTAGTAAGTATTTTACATTTTCAGCACATCTCAATTCAGGTACCAAAATTTCATCAGAAATGCTTAATCCATATTTTGATTTCATAAAGTTTACAATTGAAAGGATAAATTCACATGCTTAAGTTATTCTTCAAAGTTTTCAAATAATTAAATCAAATGTCAATTTTTTTAAAAATTTAAATTCATTAAAATTAAAAACTCAGTTCCTCGGTCACATGAACTTCATGTCAAGGGCTCAAAGAGCTGCCACATGTGGCTAGGGGCTACCATATTAGACAGTGCAGTTCTCAAAGATGGTCATTCTTCCTTATAGATATTTGGTTCGCTAACATATCTTGGTAGGAGACATCAGCTTGAAGTCTGGAAAGGAGCCCCATAACAATACCGTAAAAGTCTCAGGTCAGTTTTCACTGGTTTTAATGGTAATAATAACAGTGGCTAGAGTTGTTACTCTATTATTCATGTCTTTTGGCCTACAATATGTGATACACAGTACTTATTGCTTGATAGGCATTTTAGAGATCATTTGACATTTATTAGCTAAGTTAAGGAGAAGGCAATGGCACCCCACTCCAGTACTCTTGCCTGGAAAATCCCATGGATGGAGGAGTCTGATAGGCTGCAGTCCATGGGGTCGCAAAGAGCTGGACACGACTGAGCGACTGAACTGACCTGAAACTGATATATAGTTAGGGCTTCCCAGGTAGTGCTAGTGGTAAAGAACCCACCTGCTAATGTAGGAGCTGTAAGAGACGCAGATTCGATCCCTGGGTCAGGAATATTTCCCTGGAGGAGGGCATGGCAAACCCATTCCAGTACTCTTGCCTGAAGAAGCCCATGGACAGAAGAGGTTGGCAGGCTACAGTCCACAGGGTCACACAGAGTTGCACAAGACAGAAGCGACTTAGCACATGCACAGTTAGGATGAGCTTTCAATGGTCAGGAAAATTAATGATTTTCCCTTTACTTTTTTTTTTCTTCTTCTTTTTTTTTTTTTGCCCTTTACTTTATTGCTACTATAACCTACTAGGAGATTCCAGAGTGCTACTCTTAATTTGAACTAAACCTTAATACTAACATATTAATATTTGCTTCAGCATTTGAATGCTGTAAAATTAATGGAAGGAAACTAGAATAAAAGTTTCCCCTCTCAAAAAAGTAGCTGAAATGTTAAACAGTATGATATATATCATTTTATTAAATCAGGTAGGAAGATAAAAGGGTCTACAATTGTAGCAATTCAGGGAAGCAAACACATTGGTTTATGTTTTTAGATATTCTTTCCCTCTTGAACTATTTTAACTGTACCAAATACCATATTGCATAAACTTCTATTGCTAAGAGAGAAAAAGTGTGACCAAAAGAAATCGTGAGACTAATTCTAAACACAGCAATGTCTCCATAGCTAACGGGACACTCCACCCGAAGCACACCTGCAGGAGGCTGTTCTACTCGCACCACGGTGACATCAAAGCGTCATGCAGTGTAGGGACTACTCTTTGTCATTTATTTTCAAAATCATCCAAAATCCCTCTAGAATGCAAGTTTTAAAATACACTATTTTTACTTCCACACTGTTCCTTCTTATCCTTCAACTGTGGCACAGAATTATGTTTTTTTCTCAATAAGGTCTCCGATTAGTAAAGAAATCATAATGCTACATGTAATTATTCTCGGCTATAAAGCTTAAGCCACGTTGCCTCTTTCAAAAGAACAAGCACTCACTCAACCTAGGTTAACAAAACTATTAAAGTAATATGATATCTAGAAAACAATGTAAGAAATTTGATGTCTGCCAGTAACCAACTATTACAGAAGACTGGGCTAGATCTGTGAGATCTGTTTCTCAGTCAGCCTAGCACCCTCCTCCCCTTTACAGCAGCCTCAAAAAAACTCCAGGGTTCACAGAGAACATTTTGAAAATTACTAGTCAGATCTCTAGAGGTACTTTTCCCTAATTCTTCAAGAGTGTTTTGGTTTTTTTTTAAATATCTATTTTCTCTCTTGGAAATAAAATAGTTATAGAAAGTTTAAATAAGGTAAAACTAAAATTTTATCTACCAAAAAAAAAAAAAAAAAGGAAAGACACTGATGAAAGTAAAAAGCAATAATATAATGGGCAAACACAGAAAAGGAAAACACCACACAACTTTACAACCTGATGAAATCCTTTTTCTTACATTTGAAGAAATGAGCATTTTTATATTTTAGGATGATGCTGTCTAAATTATCACTGACTAAAGTTTACTATTTGGAAGTAATCTTTAGCTCTTTTTCTAGGATAATTTTCTGCATATTAACAGTATATTTGAGATGTTCTAATTTAATTCAAAAAACAAATTTTGAGCACTGAGAATACAGAGGTGAATAAGTCATCATTTCTGTCTTTGAATTGCTCATACTCCAGGGTAGAGATGGTGCAAAGCATGAGAGGAAATCAATAAATCTAAATATAGTAATAAGAATTTTAATATGAATATCTAAGAACAATTGACAAACAAGTGCATGCTAAAACATACAAACACTAGTGCTCTTCTATCAAATACTTGTTTCTGACATTCTCACAATTCTAGTGAAAAATGCAATTTTAAACAGAGTTTTATTGATACTATTTTAATAGCCCTCTGTTTTAGCTTCCTTATTTCTGCCCTTGGCCCCTTGAGAGTACTCTCAACATAGCAGCCAGAGTGATGCTTTTAAAACATGTCAGACAACGTCATTCATTCCTGTGCTCAAAACTCTGCAATGACTTCCCATTTTACTCAGAATAAAAGTCAAAGCTCTTACAACGGCCTACAAAGCTCTGCCTGATATGTCATCTGGGCACTACCACCCTCCCTCCCACCTATTAGCTTTCTGACATCATCTCTTACTCTTAACTAACTGTTACTTGCTCATTATCTACTTCCCATATGGACTTCCTTGCTTTTCTCTAAACACATCGGGAATGTGTGGTATAACCTTCATGCCTTTGCCATGCCCTGGCTGCTGCTGCTCCTCAATGCTCATTCTCTCAGATCTATCGTGTGCTAATATCTAATGCTTTCCGCGTCTCTGCTCAAATGTCCCATTCCTAATGAGACCCTCTTTACCCTACTGAAAACAGCAACTATTTTGATTATATTCCCCCACATTCTCAATCCCCTTTGTTCTGTTCTGGTATTTTTCTAGGGTACCTATCACATTTCTCACTTAGACAATTTTACTTTTATTTATTATAGGTTCTCCACTGCTAGGATTAACTTCCATGGGGGCAGGGCTCTTTGTCTGATTTGTTCACTGATTTAGCCTAAGCACAGGGAAAAGTGCCTGGCACATTGTAGGGGTTCAACAAATATATGTTGAACAAATGAGCAAATGATCATGTTTCTAGAATGCTATTTCAAGAATACCATTTCTAGAGTTGAAGCTGAAACTCCTATACTTTGGTCACCTGATGAGACGAGCTGACTCATTGGAAAAGACCTTGATCCTGAGAAAGACTGAAGGCAAAAGGAGAAGAGGGCAGCAGACAATGAGATGGTGCCATGAAGGACTCAACAGATATGAATTTGAGAAAACTCCAGGAAATAGTGAAAGACTGCGTGCTGCAGTCCATGGGGTCGCAAAGAGTCAAACACAACACAGAGAATGAACAACAACATTTCCAGGGTATATTATATTACTATTTTGAGAAATCTGATAAGCTCTTTCAAAATATACGTTTTGCTTTCTGACATTTATCTTGCTAAATAATTCCATTTTGCTTTTATTGTTTTTCAAGTTTGGGATGCATCAGCAAATTAATAATGTTCTCTATCATTTTATCACCTACTTTCTCACACAGGTATCTTTTCATTCATCTCTCTCTAAATGTTTCAAGCACACTTGGAATATTGAAATAGAAAGGAGGTGAGTGAATTCCTAGGTAGGCTGATAAGAAGTCCAGGGTCCCCTAGGAAAAGAAAGGAGTCCAGAGCCCTAGAGAAGGAAAAAGGTGTCTGGGGCTCTCAAAAAGAAAAGGACAAACTTTTTTTTTCTACACTGCTTTGTCTTAGTCAGTATAACGAAGTATCGAGCTCAAGGATGTTTCTCCCTAACAAGAACTTTCTGACAAATCTTGTTATCTTAAGACTTACATTGTGGAAGTGGGTCTGGTAAAACCTTTTTATTGTTAGTTTCAACCTTGTTAATTTAAAATGTACGTTGTATGAGTGGGTCTGGTAAAAGTATATAAGGCCTTGATAAGACTAGCGAAGGGGGGCCTTCTCCGTCCTCCTTCTGCTGTCTATGTCAGAAGCTTTTTCTGTCCCTTTTCATACTTTTATAAAATTCTGCTACACGAAAGCTCTTGAGTGATCAAGCCTGGTCCCTGGTCCCAAAGCTAAATCTTCTTCTTTGGAGATTAAGAATTGGACACGTTCACCATAAGCTAACAGGCTGAGAGATTGGTCAGGTGAGAATAGACTAGAATAGAGGTGGGCACACAGCAGACTGGAATGATCTAATTTGTTTTAAAAAAGGAAAACTTGTCCTGGTAATGAAACTAGGAGATGATGGCAAACTGATCTGGCACGGTATTGCTAAGGTGGTAAATGGGGCCAAAGTTTATGTATATTTTGAAGGTATAGCTAATAGGATTTCTAGAGGAAACTGTATTGCAAATAAAAAAGAGAGAAGAATCTTTTCTCGAATTAAAAAATGTATTTTATTTTGCCTGAGCAAATAGAAAAATACAATCGCCCTGAACAGATGGTTGGATTCAAGGCAAAGCAGGTTTTAAGGGGAAGATCAAGAGCTTTGTTTGGATGTGTTAGATTTGTGATTTCTATTAGACAGCCAAGTGGAAATGTTGACTAAGCAATTGGAGAAAAAAATATCTAGAGATAAAAATATGAGAGTCAACAATGGGTAGATAGTTTTAAAAGCTCTGAGACTGAATAACATTACTGAGGGAGTCAGTGTAAATAGAAAAGAGGCCTGCAGAATGATCTCCAAAGAAGCACAAATATAACAGGAAGGTAAGAAGGAATTTCTAAAGGAGTTTGAGAAGAACTAAAGAGCTTCTTGATGAAAGTGAAGGAGGAGAGTGGAAAAGTTGGCGTAAAACTCAACATTCACACTAAGATCATGGCATCTGGTCCCATCACTTCATGGCAAATAGACTGGCAAACAATGGAAACAGTGACAGACTTTATTTTCTGGGGCTCCAAAATCACTGTAGATGGTGACTGCAGCCATGAAATTAAAAGACACTTGCTCCTTGGAAGAAAAGCTATGACCAACCTAGACAGCATATCAAAAAGCAGAGACATTACTTTGACAACAAAGGGTTGTCCAGTCAAAGCTATGGTTTTTCTAGTGATCATGTATGGATGTGAGAGTTGGACTATAAAGAAAGCTGAGCGCCAAAGACTGATGCTTTTGAACTGTGGTGTTGGAGAAGACTCTTGAGAGTCCCTTGGACAGCAAGGAGATCGAACCAGTCCATCCTAAAGGAAATCTGAATATTCACTGGAAGAACTGTTGCTAAAGCTGAAACTCCAATACTTTGGCCACCTGATGCAAAGAGCTGATTCATTTGAACAGACCCTGATGCTGGGAAAGACTGAAGGCAGGAGGAGAAGGGGACAACAGAGGATGAGATGGTTGGATGGCATCACTGATACTATGGACATGAGTTTGAGTAAGCTCTGGGAGTTGGTGATGGACAGGGAAGCCTGACATGCTGTAGTCCATGGGATTGCAAAAATTCGGACATGACTGAGCAACTGAACTTAACTGAACTAACAGGGAGGAGAAAAGCAAAAGGATCCAAATAATATAGTTTGAAGGAGGAGGAAGTAGGAAACTGCATCACACGATGCTGACAGTTCAAGTAAGAAATGAGAATTCACCACTGAATTTGTTAATGTGGATATCACTGGTGTCTGTGATAGGAGGAGTTCTGGTAGATTTGGAAGGTGGAGTAGGTGAAAACGTTACTTGGGTAAATACAAGTAAGAATGGAAAAAGAAGTTCAAAACTGCATCTAGACAGATGATGGAATAACTACAACAGAGAAGTGAATACACCACTTACGTATTTGTACTTGAATGTTAACTGGGAGACTGACTCCAAAATAATAAAAACAGAAGATGCAACTGCTATAGTAACAGTAGTTAAGATTTATTTAAATAACTAGGCATTATTTTCTCACTTCTTACTTTATTCATCATGAAGATGATGCGACTTACACACAGAGTAAATTGCCAAAGTCACATAGTTAATGGGAGGAAAAAAAGTTCAGGTAGTCTTGTCTTCCAAAGAGACTTTCATTCTCCAGGTTAAAAAGAAATCATCTACAATATATATGAGTATTTGTATGCCACAGCATGGGGATGGGGGAAGAGCTTTATGATTCAGATGGATATAGAAATTTAATATCCAGAAGTAATTATTTATATGAGCAAAATTATTTTTAAAATACCTTTTCTTATTCTCTATTATTTTGCTTGCTTTTAAAGAATTATAATATTAATATTCAAAGTTTTAGTCTGCTTTTAATTATTACTATCTACATTATTTAGTCAGTAAGGCAAATACTTTGTGTCCTAATCTAAAATAGACAGAAGCAGAGAACAGAATGGTGGTTGTCAGGTACTAGGGAAAAGGGTAATTGGGGAGATATTAGGCAAAGGGTACAAAGTTTCAGTTACACAGGATAAGTAAGTCTTAGAGATCTACTATGCAGCACAGATCCTCTGGTAAACAATACTATATCCCAAAGAAAGGCAATCCCAAAGAATGCTCAAACTATCGAACAATTGCACTCATCTCACATGCTAGTAAAGTAATGCTCAAAATTCTCCAAGCCAGGCTTCAGCAATACATGAACCATGAACTTCCAGATGTTCAAGCCAGTTTTAGAAAAGGCAGAGGAACCAGAGATCAAATTACCAACAATCAGCTGGATCATCGAAAAAGTAAGAGAGTTCCAGAAAAACATCTATTTCTGCTTTATTGACTATGCCAAAGCCTTTGACTGTGTGGATCAAAACAAGCTGTGGAAAGTTCTTCAAGAGATGGGAATACCAGACCACCTGACTTGCCTCTTGAGAAACCTGTATGCAGGTCAGGAAGCAACAGTTAGAACTGGACATGGAACAACAGACTGGTTCCACAGAGGAAAAGGAGGACGTCAAGGCTGTATATTGTCACCCTGCTTATTTAACTTATATGCAGAGTACATCATGAGAAACGCTGGGCTGGAAGAAGCACATGCTGGAATCAAGATTGCTGGGAGTAATATCAATAACCTCAGATATGCAAATGACACCACCCTTATGGCAGAAAGTGAAGAACTAAAAAGCCTCTTGATGAAAGTGAAAGAGAAGAGTAAAAAAGTTGGCTTAAAGCTCAACATTCAGAAAACTAAAATCATGGCATCTGGTCCCATCACTTCATGGCAAATAGATGGGGAAACAGTGGAAACAGTGTCAGACTTTATTTTATTGGGCTCCAAAATCACTGCAGATGGTGACTGTAGCCATGAAATTAAAAGATGCTTACTCCTTGGAAGGAAAGTTATGACCAACCCGGATAGCATATTAAAAAGCAGAGACATTACTTTGCCAACAAAGGTTCGTCTAGTCAAAGCTATGGCTTTTCCAGTGGTCATGTGTGGATGTGAGAGTTGGACTGTGAAGAAACCTGAGCGCCGAAAAATTGATGCTTTTGGACTATGGTGTTGGAGAAGACTCTTGAGAGTCGCTTGGACTGCAAGGAGATCCCATCAGTCCATCCTAAAGGAGATCAGTCCTGGGTGTTCATTGGAAGGACTGATGCTGAAGATGAAACTCCAATACTTTGGCCACCTCATGTGAAGAGCTGACTCACTGGAAAAGACCCTGATGCTGGGAGGTACTGGGGGCAGGAGGAGAAGGGGACGACAGAGGATGAGATGGCTGGATGGCATCACTGACTCAATGGGCATGAGTTTGAGTAAACTCCGGGAGTTGGTGATGGACAGGGAGGCCTGGCGTGATGTGATTCATAGGGTCACAAAGAGTCAGACACAACTGAGCAACTGAACTGAACTGAACTGAATTACATACTTTAAAGTTTGCTAAGAGGGTGGGTCTTGTTAAGTACTCTTATCACAGAATAATAATAATAAATAAGTAAATGGAAATAAACCTTTTGAAGTCATGAATATGCTTATGGCACAGATTGTGGTGATGTTTTCAGGGATGCATACTTATCTCCAAATTCATCAAGTTGTATATGTCTCACATGTACAGGTTTTAAAATGTCATTCATCCTTCAGTAAAGTGGTTTACAAAAAATACTTTGTTATAAAAATAAGTACAAAGACATATTCTTTACTTATAATGTGCTCCATTTTGGGTATTTATATTCATTGCATTTGAGAATATAAACTTGGTACCAGATGTGGTTCCTTAATGTGAGAAATTTAGATTGCTATTAGGAATATAATAAGAAATAATGACCGATTTTGGTTTCCACTTGAATTCCTTCCATACTGGTACATAACTTTGAAATTCCAAGCTTAGACTAGTTCTTATTCTATTTTTCCTCATGATGCGTATGCTGCTACCTTAATAAGGAGAAAAAAATGGGTCAAGCCCTGTTAGATATTCAGAGTGTGGGTGGAAATCCTTTGACGAGCTTTCTGGGGATGCCTCTTAACATGGGAATTGCTGTTGAGATTCCATGAGAAAAAGATAAAATTCTGTCAGTGGCAATATCTCTTACAAATAAACCCTTTCACACCCACTAAAAAAAGGTTAGAAAGGTGCCTGAAATCTAGCAATTAACCAATATCATTGCAAAATTTTCATGCAGAAAATCCTACGCTGAGCCTACACATTGCAGACAATATGTTCCTTTTAATATACTAGCTGATATGAAAAATAATTCCCTAAGATATAAAATATGTAAGGGTGTTAATACAAAAAATATTTTTACATTATTCTACGTATCCTCATAGCCTCTATTATTACATGACAATTTCCTGTCATATAATTAGCTTTTTTTCTTTCAAAGATATGATTATTTTTGTTTATAGGAGTTTGACATTTTAAATCTGAGTTTTTCAATTTCAGTGAAAGGAAAACAGACTACCATGAGTAATGAATGGAATAAAGTTTCTTATAACATATAGTATCTAAAGACATAATGAGAATATGTATATTCCTATAGAGGTTCCTTAGGTGTGCAAGACCTCAAGTGGTTTTTATATAGTAAAAGCTAGTAATAAGGGCTCTGAATTCATTGGAAGGTATACTATATTTAATCAAAGTTTATCTCCTAATATTTCTGTGAGAAAATCTATATTTAATGAGGAGTTGAGTCTACAGTTAGCCCCTTAATTCTCTCTGGAACCTAAATCTAGACTAACAACATTACTTTAAATAGTGGTCTGGAGATTTTAAAAGTTCTATTTACATTGTGAAAGTAGGAAGCCAGATAAACTCAGCAAACTGCATCTAATTTTTTATTTTATACATTTGATGCAGAAAATGGAAAATCATCATCCATTCATATATCTATCCATCCATATGACCTTAATCCAGTATCTGCTACAGAATTTTGAAGATACTAAGTCAGGTAAGACACAGCCATGCTTTAAGGAGTATACCATATGGAAGTAAATCAACAGAAAAATGTGTTAAGAGCCTGGATAAAGATTGCAAAGGGTGTAATAAGGGGATAGAAGAAGGATATTAAATCAAACTGGGAAGTCACTGATGACTTCCTAAAGGACAAGGTACTTAGTTTTGAAAGATAAGTGGGGTAAATAATGAACAGTTAAATGAACAGCATGGAGACATAGAGAGTGGTAGGACAAAACATGATGCGTTTATTATGTTAAAGTAGTTTAATACATCATGGAAGATATAAGGAGACTGGTGTGGAGTCACAGGAAACAAATCTAGAGAAACAACAGAGGTCATATGCTCAATGACCTCCTAAGGTAAGCCAAGAAATTTAACTTTATCTGGAAAACTATGGTTCATCATTGAAAAATTTTAATAACTTTAAAATGGAATAAAGCCTGCTGTAAGGAAGTATTACTTGAATAGCTTATTTAATTTGATCAGTGACATTTTGTTATTAAAAACATTTCACTTGTCCTATGAAATGTCCATAATATGTCCTATGTAATGTGTATCCTTCCTCCTCATAAATATTTATAACAATGGCATTTTATTTAAATAACATAGAGTAAGTTCTTCCATACTTTATAAGCTTATTTCCACAATATCTAAGAGTCCTGGTACTCATTACCCTGTATTGTAAACTCCTGTTTAGTATCTATTATTCCTGGTAAAGTAGAAAGAGATTATATTGCTCTTTTTACTGAGCTATATTTCCAGAATGCAGTTTAATATCTGCTCCAAAATAGATTCTTGAACTAAATGAGCAACAAACAATACTTACAGCAAAAATAAGAACAGATATTCCAAAAATAATTTAAGGCTGAGTTTAGAATGCATTTGATATTTTCCCTTCCAGGAGATATATCTACCTGATCTCACTAGTGGTTTACCTATATATTTGATAATGAGCTGTCTCTTGTGGTACAGAGACACAGTGCCCTAATCTTGGGCTTCTGAGCATTCCCGATCCCCAGCCTATTTCCCTATACACAGCAGGCACTAAAATGAATGTTGAATTGTGCATTAAATTTAGATTGCATTCTCTCAGGAAACAAGAATAAAATACTAAAGCAGATAATCCAATCCAGCAGCTGTTTGTTTCAGTTTTACTTTAAATATCAGACAAAAGTGGGGGTGTAAAGAACAGGAGGATTGTACATATAATTACAGCAAATGTATTTTGACTTAATTAGTTTATGATGTTAAAGAAAATACAACTATTGTTTTCATTCTTTTAATAACTCAGAAGCCCAAACATAAAAGGTTTTACTAAAATTTTCTCATATGTAATAAAACATGTCTCTAAATACGCATTGCTTAGACAAGAAAAAATAAGATGAAGTCTTTCTAGGTATAGTCACTCTTGTGCTGAACAAGCTGCTATTCTTATCCTGGTACCATATGGTTATGTTCAAATGACGTAGGCAATAAAAATGGATTATCTTAAGATTGTGAAGAGGTAATTCATTTTCACATAGTTATGATAATACGAAACACCATTTGCATTTCAAATATACATGTTGACTTCCATGAATCACTTTTGTAAGCTTTAAATCAAATATTCTAACTGAAGAAATAAATCTATAACACTATTTGGGAATGGGTGTGGAGGTGCTAATTATATAGGTCTATACACATCTACAGTTAAGTTTGTATTGTCAGAAAACAGCAACCAAAGAGTTTATCTGAAATAAACCCTTGCAGACTGTCTACTTATACCAGCAGTAAGTTAAATAATAAGAAGAACTTAAACCTACAGAAAATGAAGGCAACTTAAGAATCAGCCTTCCAGAATTATCAGGT
This sequence comes from Cervus elaphus, assembly GCF_910594005.1. NCBI lineage: Eukaryota > Metazoa > Chordata > Mammalia > Artiodactyla > Cervidae > Cervus > Cervus elaphus. The sequence goes on along the minus strand of NC_057815.1, from coordinate 72,549,853 downwards.
TTCAGAATAAGAAGGGACTAAAAATTAAATATGGAAAAACCTTCAACCTTCTTTAATGAGGAAAAAGTAGTTTCCAGGAAACCAGCAACTTATGAATAAAGAAGGAGAAAGCCAAAGAACAGGAGATATATAGGAAATTTTTCTGATTGGTCGGTGACATTCATAAATATTAGTTATTTTGGCCTGAAGCCAAGGGTTGATGGAGAAATCAAAACTTACAAACAATAAGTCTGGGTGGGAGGGAGAGGAAGACAGTAATACAGTTCACTGGAGCAGTGCTTCTATGTAGTCTTCAGTATTTACACTGACAGTGGGAAAGACAGCCTGTAATACAACACTTTGCATCATGAGGAATGTTGGATGGAGCGTCCCTTACCTTAAATTTTAAACCAATTCTGATAGATCCATGTTAAAGAACCAAGCAGATAGAGACAGGAAATAAGAGCCAATAATCTTGGTATACACCAAAGAAATTTCTCAGAATCTTAGAATAACGATGATAACAATTAGTATAATCATATACAATCATATAAGATAAGACAGTAATATATGACTATACTAATTGTTGTCATCATTATGGGTTTAGAAAAGGAAGAAGACCTAAAGATCAAATTGCCAACATTCACTGGATTATAGAAAAAGCAAAGGAATTTCAGAAAAACATCTATCTGTTTCATGGACTATGCCGAAGCCTCTGACTGTGTAGATCATGACAAACTATCGAATGCTCTTAGAGAGATGGAAATACCAGACCATCTTACCTGTCTCCTGAGAAACCTGTATACAGGTCAAGAAGCAACAGTTAGAACCTGGTAGGGAACAACAGATTGGTTCAAGATCGAGAAAGAAGCAAGACAGGACTGTCTGCTGTCACCCTGTTTGTTTAACCTATACGCTGAGCACATCATGAGACATGCCGGGCTGGATGAGTTACAAGCTGGAATCAAAATAGGCAGGAAAAACATCAACAACTTCAGATACGCGGATGATACCACTCTAAAGGCAGAAAGTGAAAAGGAACTAAAGAGCTTGCTGAGGGTGAAAGAGGAGAGTGAAAGAGATGGCTTAAGACTAATATTAAAAAAACTAAGATCATGGCATCCGGCCCCATTACTGCATGGCAAATAGAAGGGGAAAAGGGGAAAGTAGTGACAGATTTCCTCTACTTGGGCTCCAAAATCACTGCGAATGGTAACTGCAGCCATGAAATCAGAAGACTTGCTGCTTGTTAGGAAAGCGATGACAAACCTGGACAGTGTGTTGAAAAGCAGAGACATTACTCTGCCGACAAAGGTCCATATAGTCAAGGTCATGGTCTTCCCAGTGGTCACGTATGGTTGTGAGAGCTGGACCATAAAGAAGGCAGAACACCAAACAATTGATGTCTTCGAACTGTAATGCTGGAGAAGACTCCTGAAAGTCACTCGGACAGCAAGGAGATCAAATCAGCCAATATTCAGGAAGATCAACCCTGAATATTCACTGGAAGGACTGATGCTGAAGCTACAGTATTTTGGTCACCTGATGCAAACAGACGACTCATGGGAAAACTGTCTGATGCTGGGAAAGATGGACAGCAGAAGGAAAAGAGGGTATCAGAGGATGAGATGGCTGGGAAGCATCACTGATTCAATGATCATGAACTTAGGCAAACTTCGGGAGATGGTGAAGGACAGGGAGACCTGGCCTGCTTTAGTCCATGGGGTCACAAAGAGTCTGACATGACTGAACAATAATAATAATACTGTCTTTGATAATTATTATAACAAAGAAACTATAGCTAATATTTATAAATTTTATGCTCAAGCATTTAATTACATAATTTTATATAATCCTCATAACACACCATGAGGTGTGTATGAATAGGAACGCATTTTACAGATGAGAATAAAAACTCTGAAAGCTTAAGTCACATTTTTTAAATCCTACAGCTAGAAAGAGGCAGAACTAAGACTCCAAAACAGGAGTGGTTGATTCCAAAATCCAGACTGCTTCTTAGCAGTTCAGGTGAATATCTGTCATAGGTCATATCCAGAAGAGTCCAAGAGGGAAGGATCCAGATAGAGACAAAGAAGGTTCACAGATCTTGTGAGTCCACTAAGTTTCTGGCAAGGAAAAAAAGAAAAAACACCCAAGCAGGGTAACCAAAAAGTTTAATAAAGAGAGTATTTACAAACACATGACTAGTTTAAGGAGAGACAAAAAAGAATGTGAGAAGTATCCTAAAGTAAAAAGGTGAAGAGTCAAGGGTGAAAAGAGGTGACTGAAATTCCCAAGAGCCAAAGCTGTTATGCAGTAAAAGAGGCCTATGAACAATGAAGTCTGAAGACGAATGTGGTCACTGCTAAGACACACTCTGATCTTATCTCCTCTGTGCTCTGATTTTCTGGCCCTGTCACTAATTTGCTGAACCCAATCAGAATCCAGATAAATGTTGTTGATATATCTGTAAAAGTCATTTTCCTGGGATCAAGGGCAGAGAGAGGATCTAAAGACAAATGGAGACTATTTAGCACAACTGGTAGTAACTCGAAGAGTAAGGGTTGACAAAGAAAACTGAGAAAAGCAGTTCGTTTGGTAAATCTAGGATAGAACACCTTTTTAATCCTGTCCATCATCCCTTTCTAAGGTACTATCATAATCCCCAGTAAGAAGAAAAGTTAAATAACTTTCATATACTATAAATTTTTTAATGACTTCATTAAAATGTTTTAGTCACTTCAGTTCATTCATTCAGTTGTGTTCAACTCTTTGCAACCCCATGAACCACAGCACACCAGGCTTCCCTGTCCAACACCAACACCTGGAGTCTACTCAAATCCATGTCCATCAAGTCGGTGATGCCATCCAACCATCACATCCTCTGTCGCCCCCTTCTCCTCCTGCCCTCAATCTTTCCCAGCATCAGGGTCTTTTCAAATGAGTCAGCTCTTCACATGAGGTGGCCAAAGTTTTGGAGTTTCAGGTTTAACATCAATCCTTCCAATGAACACCCAGGACTGATTTCCTTTAGGATGGACTGGTTGGATCTCCTTGCAGTTCAAGGGATTCTCAAGAATCTTCCCCAACACCACAGTTCAAAAGCATATTCTTCAGTGCTCAGTTTTCTTTACAGTCCAACTTTCACATCCATACATGATCACTGGAAAAACGATAGCCTTGACTAGATGGCCTTTGTTGACAAAGTAATGTCTCTGCTTTTTAATATGCTGTCTAGGATGGTCACAGCTTTTCTTCCAAGGAGCAAGGGTCTTTTAATTTCATGGCTGCAGTCATCATCTGCAGTGATTTTGGAGCCCAAGAAAATAAAGTCTATCATTGTTTCCACTGTTTTCCCATCTATTTGCCATGAAGTGATGGGACCAGATGCCATGATCTTAGTCTGAATGTTGAGTTTTAAGCCAACTTTTTCACTCTCCTCTTTCACTTTCATCAAGAGGCACTTTAGTTCTTCTTTGCTTTCTGCCATAAGGCACTTATCTCATATAAATCTGAATTAAAAGATCTGAATCTAAAAGCAATCATAATTATAAAATTGAGATGCAATTCATTTATTATAATATTTATCCTTTTAAAGTATACAATTCAGTGGTATACACTGTAAATATTTTTTTTTTTTTTTTTTTACACTGTAAATATTTTGACTACAGATATCTCTTACTCTGAAACTCAATTCCATTTCCCATCTATATGTTCTTTGATCATAGTCAGTGTCTATATTTCACATCTGTTTCATTCATTGCAAAACAGTCACGCAAAGTACAGGTTAAGAGAAGGCAGTTTTCAGGGGCTTCCAATTCTCCAGGCAACAGGATCCTAGAAAGTGTAACTGTCATCTACACATTTGTTTCTGTTTTGTTTGAATCATAAAAACTTGCTAGCTTACATATATCAATATATTCCAAGCGGACCAAGGTTCTAGGGGTTCAGTTCAGTTCAGTTCAGTCGCTCAGTTGTGTCTGACTCTTTTCGATCCCATGAATCGCAGCATGCCAGGCCTCTCTGTCCATCACCAACTCCCGGAGTTTACTCAAACCCATATCCATTGAGTCGGTGATGCCATCAAACCATCTCATCCTCTGTTGTCCCCCTCTCCTCCTGCCCTCAATCCTTCCCAGCATTAGGGTCTATTCCAGTGAGTCAACTCTTCGCATGAGGTGGCCAAAGTACTGGAGTTTCAGCTTCAGCATCAGTCCTTCCAGTAAACACCTAGGATTGATCTCCTTTAGGATGGACTGGTTGGATCTCCTTGCAGTCCAAGGGACTCTCAAGAGTCTTCTCCAACACTACAGTCCAAAAGCATCAATTCTTCGGCGCTCAGCTTTCTTTATAGTCCAACTCTCACATCCATACATGACCACTGGAAAAACCATAGCCTTGACCAGATGGATCTTTGTTGACAAAGTAATGTCTCTGCTTTTAAATATGCTATCCAGGTTGGTCATAATTTTCCTTCCAAGGAGTAAGTGTCTTTTAATTTCATGACTGCAATCACCATCTGCAGTGATTTTGGAGCCCAATAAAATAAAGTCTGACACTGTTTCCACTGTTTCCCCATCTATTTCCCTTGAAGTAATGGGACCAGATGCCATGATTTTAGTCTTCTGAATGTTGAGCTTTAAGTCAACTTTTTCACTCTCCTCCTTCACTTTCATTAAGAGGCTTTTTAGTTCCTCTTCACTTTCTGCCTCATCTGTATATCTGAGGTTATTGATATTTCTCCCAGGAATCTTGATTCCAGCTTGTGCTTCTTCCAGCCCAGCGTTTCTCATGATGTACTCTGCATATAAGTTAAATAAGCAGGGTGACAATATACAGCCTTGACGTCCTCCTTTTCCTCTGTGGAACCAGTCTGTTGTTCCATGTCCAGTTCTAACTGTTGCTTCCTGATCTGCATAGAAGTTTCTCAATAGGCAGGTTAGATGGTTTGGTATTCCCATCTCTTTCAGAATTTTCCACAGTTTATTGTGATCCAATAAACTGTGTGATCCACACAGTCAAAGACTTTGGCATGGTTAAAGAACTTTGCATTGATCACTGAGGAAGGCTTTTTTTTTAATCTCTCCTTGCTATTCTTTGGAACTCTGCATTCAGATGGGAGTATCTTTCGTTTTCTCCTTTGCTTTTCGCTTCTCTTCTTTTCACAGCTATTTATTTGTAAGGCCTCCTCAGAAAACCATTTTGCTTTTTGGCACTTGTTTTCCATGGGGATGGTCTTAATCCCTGTCCTGTACAATGTCATGAACCTCCATCCATAGTTCATCATGCACTCTATCAGATCTGGCCCCTTAAAATCTATTTCTTACTTCCACTGTATAGTCATAAGGGATTTGATTTAGGTCATACTTGAATGGTCTAGTGGTTTTCCCTACTTTCTTCAATTTAAGTCTGATTTTGGCAATAAGGAGTTCATGATCTGAGCCACAGTCAGCTCCTGGTCTTGTTTTTGCTGACTGTATAGAGCTTCTACATCTTTGGCTGCAAAGAATATCATGAATCTGATTTCGGTGTTGGCCACCTGGTGATGTCCATGTGTAGAGTCTTCTCTTGTGTTGTTGGAAGTGATGTTTGCTATGACCAGTGCGTTCTCTTGGCAGAACTCTATTAGCCTTTGCCCTGCTTCTTTCTGTACTCCAAGGCCAAATTTGTCTGTTACTCCAGCTGTTTCCTGACTTCCTACTTTTGCATTCCAGTCCCCTATAATGAAAAGGACATCTTTTTTGGGTGTTAGTTCTAAAAGGTCTTGTAGGTCTTCATAGAAAAGTTCAACTTCAGCTTCTTCAGTGTTACTGGTTGGGACATAGGCTTGGATTACTGTGATATTGAATGGTTTGCCTTGGAAACGAACAGAGATCATTCTGTCATTTTTGAGATTGCATCCAAGTACTGCATTTCGAGCTCTTCTGTTGACCATGATGGCTACTCCATTTCTTCCAAGGGATTTCTGCCCAAAGTAGTAGATATAATGGACATCTGAGTTAAATTCACCCATTCCAGTCCATCTTGGTTCACTGATTCCTAGAATGTTGATGTTCTAGTCATTCTAGGGGTATGAACATACATAAGACGAAGCTTCTGTCTTCAATGAACATTTAGTACACAATGTGAACAAATATGTAGAACAGAGCCATATTAGGATGTAGTTTTAAAAATTTTTTGATCAAGATACATAGAAATATGGTTCAACTGCAATCCCATATACAAAAATATAATATATGCACATATGCATGTGTGTGCTAAGTTGTGTCAGTCATGTCTGACTCTGTGCAACCTTATGGCCAGCAGCCTGCCAGGCTCCTCTCCGTGGGATTTCCTAGGAAAGTACACTGCAGTGGGTTGCCATTTCCTACTCCAGGGGATCTTCCTGACCCAGGGATCGAACCCATGTATCTTGCATCTACCTGCACTGGTAAGCAGGTTCTTTATCACTAGCACCACCTGGGAAGCCCATATGCATATACATCTATATCTATATCTATATATATATACACACATATTGGAAATGATACTTAACTTCCATTATATATTTTCTATTCCATTCCATTCTACTCCATAAAATGTTGATTAAGACCCCAAAAATGATTTCATGTATTCTCCGAAAGAATACACTATACAGTGTTCTAAGTCTAATCCTCACAACATTCTTAGGTAATAGATACTATTATTATCCCTATTTTATTTTATTTTTCATTTATTTATATTAGTTGGAGGCTAATTACTTTACAGTATTGTAGTGGTTTTTGTCATACATTGACATGAATCAGCCATGGATTTACAAGTATTCCCCATCCCGATCCCCCCTCCCACCTCCCTCTCTACCCAATCCCTCTGGGTCTTTCCAGTGCACCAGGTCTGAGCACTTGTCTCATGAATCCAACCTGGGCTGGTGATCTGTTTCACCCTAGATAATATACATGTTTCGATGCTGTTCTCTCGAAACATCCCACCCTCTCCTTCTCCCACAGAGTCCAAAAGTCTGTTCTGATTATTTTAAAGAAGAGAAAACTGAGAAACGGAGAGGTCAAGAAATTTATCCAGTTTTTCAGTGAGAAAATCAGAGCTGTGATCAAAAAAAGAAGCAGTCTGGCTGTAGAACTTTATAATAAAGAAGAAAAAGAGGTTAAATATTAAAGTTACCAAGACTTGAGGGAGAACTAAATGACCCTCACTGCTGATTACACACAAGCGGTGAGCAAAAAGAAATAGTTAAGTAAGACTACTGCCTGGGCTCATTCCCCCAACAAATGAATGAATGTTTCCCAGCTGGTGCCATTCTCCCAGAGAGTGACAAGAGGTGGAGCAGATTCTGGAAGAATTAGAATTACTGAAAGTCTTCAGTGAGAATGCAAATACTCGGCAGGAATTAGGAAAATGGCAGGATTGAATGTACTTATCCTTTTTCTTCTTCCTTATATTGGTCAAGTCAGAGAAGTGGGAATACTTGAAGGGTCTTTTAAAATTTAGTGCCGCAATATTAACATCAGTTTCAGCTATAAGCATGCATCATAATTTTACTTTGGAATGAATTATTTTTAGAATGCTATCAAAATGGGAATGGGATGCTAGGGACCATCAAAGCAAAGCAAAATTTTAATAGGAACATAAGGAAAAGAAACTCTTTAAGTCTCAATCACCATCAGCTTCCAGGTAGAGTGGCAACTCCTAGTCTTCTACAAAGTCTCAGGATGTGCTCCGTTTCTCAGTCGTGTCCAACTCTTTGCGACCAGATGGACTGTAGCCCACCAGGCTCCTCTGTCTATGGAATTTTCCAGGCAAGTATACTGGAGTGGGTTGCCATTTCCTACTCCAGAGGGTCTTCCTGACCCAGGGACAGAACCCACGTCTCCTGTGACCCCTACATTGGCAGGTGGATTCTTTACCACTGTGCCAGTCTTACTGAATCCATTTCAGTTTTACCCTTCTCCAACCCATTCTTCATACAGTAGGTAGAATAATCTCTTAAAGCAAATACGATTATATCAATTCCTTGTTTCACTGCTGCCTATTCATTGCTCTTAAAGTTCAAAATCTTTAATAAGGTCCCATGGTTTGACCCTAGCTTACTTCTCTAGCCACACTTACTCTCTATCATGCACTCACATTGTTCAGTTTACAGTCCCTTCAGTAATATAGCAGTCTCTTTCCTGCTGAAGATCTTTAAATATTCTTTTCTCACTACTACAAATTCTCCCTCTTCCTCCACCACCCGTGCCTCTTTGCTGAGCTACCAGTCACTACTTCAGATTCTGACTTAAATTCACATACTCAGGTAGTCTTTCAAGATGGTCTAGACTAGACCTGAACATATCACTCTTAGAACATATTGTACTCATATTTCTCTTAAAACATACTATATTCATTCTAAGACATAATCACAATTGTATTTAAATTACAAATAGTGGAATTATTTGTGTGCTATCTGTTTTGCTTCACCATAATGGACAGAGGGGCCAGTCAGGCTACAATCCATGGGGTCAGAAAAAGTCAGACATGACTTAACAACTAAACAACAACAAAAGTCTGTGAAGGCACAGACTATATTTCCTAATCCTCTTGAAACCATTAGAACTCTCAGATTGCCTGAAAATTACTTAGTACAATGTATGTCTTACTCCAAGCTTCAGAACTGAACGTTTAGTAAACGAGAGAGTCAAGTACTTTCATCTCCTAAAACAGCTTCACCTTGTAAAGATTGATATCCCTTGCATAAAGGTTATATTTAAAAGTATCCAGTGGGGCAAAATATAAGATTCTATTTTGGTAATGTTTATATTACCAAAAAGACTGAAGAGGTGACATACCATCATCAACAGTTCAAAAAGATCTAGTCAATTTTTCCAAGTTGTCTTTTTTAATGCTTGTTTATATTTATAAAAATTATTTCACTTTGACAGTCATAGCATAATGACCTCTTCTGGTTTGTACGATTAATAATAACTGTGTCTCATATCTTATCCTTGCAGTCTAAATCTTAGGTAGACAGGGTTGTTTAAGTAGATCATATATTTCTTTGACATGATTTTTACATTGGTCCTGGAGACAAAATGCCTGGGATTGAGTTTGGACTCTGCTACTGAATGTGACTAAATTGCTGTTTTATATACTTACATGTATACATAAAATGGTGTGGTAGCAAGAACCCAAGCAGTGAGCCTGAAGCTAAAACTTGCCTTTGCCAGGATATCCTGTGCAAATTTAACAAAAAATAAGAAACGTTGGCTAAGAAGGTAAATGGTAAAATTCAAGTGCTACAGAACAGACTACACAACTTGAACAGATTATATGCATAATTTAGAATAGATCACATCATATAAGTAAATACACCTGTAACTTTCCAAGTTAATGATTACAGAGCAAACTTCAAATAAAAAGATGGAAGTCAGTTATTGATACTTATTTTTTTCTGAAAACAACAAAACACTGGAAGTTCAAATAGTATTAATAACATAATGCTCCTCGAGGATGTGAGAATATAGGAAAAATATTAATATCTCTTATCAAAGGTAAGATTAGACAAACAACACTACAAGTAAGAAACAGAAAAAAGACTAATATCTACACAACTTCCAAAGTGTTACCCTAAATAAACTATTACCCATGTACGAAAGCATTAGTAACACAGTCTCAGGTAGACAAACACACAGATGTTTCCCTTTTGCATATTTATAGAAAAACTAAGATGTAATCAATTAGTAGAGAACTGAGCCTATATAAAGAACTCAAAATGGAACTTACAATATTATAAAAAGGCTAGTGGGATGCATTGAAATGAATAAAGTTAATTTAAGTATGGTTAACTTTAGCTATTACTGCCAAACAATGCACATACAATCTGATAATTATCATAATAGTAGATATTAATGTTTAAAAGCCAAAATGATATTTTAAAAGCCAAGATCTAGGAAAAGAATAGGAAGCAAAAATTAGACTAGTAAGTTCTCACTTTACATGGGGTGGTTAACCAATAAATGTTACTTTTTGCATACTTAACAATAAAAAATGTTTAAGTATCTTAATCCGAAAACATTTCCAGTCCCCTATAATGAAAAGGACATCTTTTTGGGTGTTAGTTCTAGAAGGTTTTGTAGGTCTTCCCAGAACTCTTCAAGTTCAGCTTCTTCAGCATTACTGGTTGGGGCATAGACTTGGATTACTGTGATATTGAATGGTTTGCCTTGGAAATGAAGCGAGATCATTCTGTCGTTTCTGAGGCTGCACCCAAGTACTGCATTTCGGACTCTTTCGTTGACTATGATGGCTACTCCATTTCTTCCAAGGGATTCTTGCCACAGTAGTAGATATAATGGTCATCTGAGTTAAATTCACCCATTCCAGTCCATTTTAGTTTGCTGATTCCTAAAATGTTGATGTTCACTCTTGCCATCTCCTGTTTGACCGATGCTGGTAAAGCAATTCTCAAAATTCTCCAAGCCAGGCTTCGACAGTACGTGAACCGTGAACTTCCAGATGTTCAAGCTGGATGTAGAAGAGGCAGAGGAACCAGAGATCAAATTGCCAACATCCGTTGTTTCATCGGAAAAGCAAGAGAGTTCCAGAAAAACATCTATTTCTGCTTTATTGACTACGCCAAAGCCTTTGACTGTGTGGATCACAACAAGCTGTGGAAAGTTCTTCAAGAGATGGGAATACCAGACCACCTGACCTGCCTCTTGAGAAATCTTATGCAAGTCAGGAAGTAACAGTTAGAACTGGACATGGAACAACAGACTAGTTCCAAATTGGGAAAAGAGTACGTCGATGCCATATATTGTCACCCTGCTTATTTAACTTATATGCAGATTACATCATGAGAAACGCTATGCTAGATGAAGCACAAGCTGGAATCAAGATTGCTGGGAGAAATATCAGTAACCTCAGATATGCAGATGACACCACCAGTATGGCAGAAAGTGAAGAAGAACTAAAGGGCCTCTTGTTGAAAGTTAAAAAGGAGAATGAAAAATTGGCTTAAAGCTCAACATTCAGAAAACTAAGATCATGGCATCCAGTTCCATCACTTCATGGCAAATAGATGGGGAAACAGTGGAAACAGGATCAGACATTATTTTCTTGGGCTCCAAAATCACTGCAGATGGTGACTGCAGTCATGAAATTAAAAGACGCTTACTCCTTGGAAGAAAAGTTATGATCAACCTAGACAGCATATTAAAAAGCAGAGACATTGCCAACAAAAGTCCATCTAGTCAATGCTATAGTTTTTTAGTGACATATGGATGTGAGATTTCAACTATAAAGAAAGCTGAGTGCTGAAGAACTGATGGTTTTGAACTGTGGTTTTGGAGAAGACACTTGAGAGTCCCTTGGACTGCAAGGAGATCCAACCAGTCCATCCTAAAGGAAATCAGTCCTGAATATTCATTGGAAGGACTAATGCTAAAGTTGAAACTCCAATACTTTGGTCACCCTATGCAAAGAACTGTCTCATTTGAAAAGACCCTGATGCTGGGAAAGATTGAAGGTGGGAGGAGAAGGGGACAACAGAGGATGAGATGGTTGGATGCATCACTGACTCAATGGACATGAGTTTGAGTAAACTCCAGGAATTGACGATGGACAGGGTCCATCTGCAGCCTGGCGTGCTGCAGTCCATGGGGTCGCAAAGAGTCGGACACGACAGGGTGACTGAACTGAGCTGAACTGAATCTTAAAAAATATTAACATTAGTCAGTAGGAAATTGAAAAAAAATATACATGTTGTCAAAATAGCTAGAGAAAAGGCAAAGACAAATATATATACATTGACAAAGGACAAGAGAAAATTTAAATGCTGAAGAAAATTTCAATATAACACAAAAATAGAATGTATAAGACAAGATGACATAGAAAGAGTAAGCTTCTCCTGATTTAATTACCCTTTACCGAAAACATGCTCAGATTTGTTTACACAAAGTACATCTGGTATTTGTTGTTTAAGGAAATACACCTAAAATAAAATAGTATAAAAAGACTTAAAATAGCAGTAATATGGATAAAGATAAGACTATATTAGAATTCTAGTAAATTAAGTTGCTGCTTATTTTGGTGGTCATGGACTATGAATTATTTTAATTTACTTCTCAGCACTTTTCTGT